>NW_022589732.1:19382583-19731301 GCF_004348235.1 Phoca vitulina | reverse complement strand
AAGAAAGAAAGAAAGAAAGAAAGAAAGAAAGAAAGAAAGAAAGAAAGGAAGGAAGAAAGGCAACCCAAAGACTGGGAGAAAATATTTGCAAATCATATATCTGATAAGGTACATGTACTTAGAGTATATAAAAACCCTTACAACTCAATAGTAAAAGACAACCCAGTCAAAAAATGGGCAAAGGATCTAAATAGATGTTCCTCCAAAGAAGATATACACGTGGTCAATAAGCACAAGAAAAAATGCTCAACATCATTACCATCAAAGAAATGAAAATCAAAATCACAATGATCTAACACTTTGCATCCACCAGGATGGTTTTAATCAAAACCATAGATAATAGCAAAGGTTGGGGAGGATGTGGAGAAACTGGAATTCTCATACTGCTGGTGAGAAGGTAAAATGGTGCAACTATTTTGGAAAACAGTCTGGTAGTTCCTCAAGTGTTTACACATAAGGTTACCAAATGAGCCAGCAATTCCACTCCTAGGTACACATCCAGGAGAAATGAAGACATACGTGCACACGAAAACGTGTACATTCAAGGTTTATAGAAGCATTATTCATAAGAGCAAAAAGGTGAAAACAACCCTAATGTCCATTATGAGATGAACAGATAAAAAAATGTACATCTGTACATGGAATATCATTTAGCCATAAAAAGGAATGCAACAGCATGGATGGACCTTGAAAACATTATGCTAAGTGCAAGAAGCCAGTCACAGAAGTCCACATATTTACAAGATTCCCTCCATATCAAAGTCCAGAATAGAGACATTATAGAGACATAAAGTAGACTAGTGGTTGCTAAGGACTGGGGAAGGGAAAAGGGGATCTAGAGGAGTGACAGTTAAAGTGTATGGGGTTTTCTTGAGGTGATGAAAATATTCTAAAATTGACTGTGGTGATGGTTGCACATTTTGGTGAATTTACTAAAAATTATTTAACTGTACACTTTATATAAGTGACTTACATGGGGGATGAATTCTATCTCAATAAAATTTTTTAAGAAAAAATCGCTCCTGGTAATTTATAAGTAGAGGAAAAAATCAGTTACGGTATAAGAGGTCGTTAAACAACACTGTCAACCAACTTAACCTAATTGACATTTATAGAACACTTCACACTGCAGCAGAACCCTTTCTTTTTCAAGTGCACACAGAACGTTCACCAAAGATAAATCATATTCTCAGCCATTAAAAAAAAGACAAATTTAAAATGTTTGAAATCATCTATGGTATAACACTGACCACAGTGGAATCAATCTAGAAATCAATGACAGAAAGATGTCTGGAAAAAAATCCCTTCAGGTATTCAGAAATAAAACAATACAATTCTAAACAACTCATGGATAAAAGAAGAAATCACAAGGTGAATTAGAAATTTTTTTAATTGAAGAAAGATGAAAATACAACATGTAAAACCCATGGGATGTTACTAAAGCAGTGGGCTATAAGAGAAATGTAGAACGCTTATATTTTTTTAAAAGAGAAGCATCTCAAATCAGTGGTCTAAGCTTCCACATTACGAAACTAGAAAATAAAGAACAAATTAAATCCAAAAATAAAAAAAGAAATAGTAGAGATTATAGAAGTCAAGAAAACAGAAAACAGAAAAAATCAGTGAAATAAAAATTGGTTCTTTGAAACCACTAGTAAAATTAATAAATTTTTTCACCAGACTGACTGATGAAAATAGCAAGAAAAGACACAACTTACCAATATCAGGCAGAAAGAGGGGCCATCGCTGCAGATCCCACAGACACAGGAATTTACAAAGAACTTAATGCCAATAATCTGGTAATTTAGATTAAATAAACAAATTCTTTGAAAGACATACCAAAGTTCACTCAAGAAGAAATACACAACCTGCATAGCTTTGTGTCCATTAAAGAATTTGAATTTGTACTTTAAAATCTGCCCACAACAAAAGCCTGGGCCCAGGAGACATTACTGGTGAATTCTACCAGATATTTAAGGAAGAAATAAAACCAATTCTACACAAACTGTTCCAGAAAATGAAAAGAAGAGAGTATTTTCCAACTCATTTTTATGAGGTCAATATTATCTTAATATTAAACTAAAGACATTTCAAGAAAACTATAGACCAATATCCCTCACAAACACAGATTTTAAAAACTTTTAATAAAGTATTAGCAAACTGAATTCAGAAATATATAAAAAGGATAATGTATCATTACCATACAGGGTTTATCCCAGGAATTCAAGGTTGATTCAACATTCAAAAATCAATCAAAGTAATTTGTCATATGATCAGACTAAAAAAGAAACACCTATAATCAACTCAACAGATGCAAAAAAAACTTTTGAAGTATCCAATGTCCATTCCTAATAAAAATTCTCAGCAAAACAGTAATAATGGAGAAGTTCCTCACCCTGATAAAATACATCTAGGAAAAATCTTTAGTTAGCATTATGGTTAATGACCAAAGATTGAGATTTCACCCCTAAGACTGGGAACAAGACAAGGTTGTCTGCTCTCACATTTATTCAACATTGTACTGAAGATCCTAACCAGTGCAATAGGCAAGAAAAAGAAATTTACAATGTACAGGTATTGGAAAGGAAGAAATAAAATGGTCTCTATTTGCATATTGTATGATCACCATGTATAAAATCTTAAAGAATCTACAAAAAAGACTATTTGAACTAATAGGTGATTTTAGCAAAGTCGCGGAAAACAAGGTAATCAAAACACAAAAATAAATTATATTTCTATATTTTATCAGCAAACAGGTAAAAATTAAAATTTAAAAAACCATTTACAATAGCATCAAAAAACATGAAATAGAGATAAATTTAAGAAAAGGTGTTCTCTAATCCATAAAACATTGCTGAGAGAAATAGAAGACCTAAATATATGGAACATCATACCTTTTTCATGGATTGGAAAATTCAACTGTATCAATATGTCGACTCACCCCAAATTGGTCTACAGGTTCAATGCAATCTCAAATTCCTAGCAAGCTTTTTATAGAAATTGACAAGCTGATTCTATGTGGAGAAGCAGAAGTCCTAGATTAGCCAAAACAATGTTGAAAAAGAACAAAGTGTGACTCAGACAATTCAGCTTCAAGATTTACTACAAAGCGATAGTTTTAAGATTTACTATGAAGCTACAGGCAGTGTGGTATTTGTGTAAGGGTAGGTCTATGCATCAGTGAAACAGAACAGAGTCCAGAAATAGACCCACACATATATGGTTAAATGCTTTTCAACACGAGTGCCACAGTAATTCAATGGAGAAAGGATTTTTTTTCTCCAGCAAATAGAATCTAGACCCTTACTTTACCTCATGTAAATGTCCATGTTCTACCTGTCAACGAGTGGGAAAGGTAATATCATCCCCCTTTATCTTACAATTTCTCTCCAAATAGAAAGGGTGTGCCAGAGACAGGATGACCAAGAGTCCCAGTTTGCCTGGAACTGAGGAGATTCCCAAGATGCAGAAATTTCACTTTTAAACAGGATAAAGGCTGGGTTGACCAAGAGAAGAAGGTTTACCCTAAGCAGATATATTACCAGTTTACCCATCACATCCAACTCCCCTTCTAGCTCTGCCTTCCATAGCTCATAACTCTGAAAATCAGCAGCCTTACCTTCTCCATGACCCCAGCTCCTTTGCTCATAGAGGTGAACCAGAGCTGGGCCTATCAGACACCCACTGAATGGAATCTAAACTGAGGGACAAAAAGGGTGGGGTGATAATGGATCTTGGAAACAGAAGGCCACCTAGACTCAGATCTGGGGCAGTATTAGAAGGGCTGTGTCTGCAGATGAATAGCACTGGGAGCTGGCCTGAAGGAGCAAGTGTGCCGAGAGAAACACCAACAGAAAACCAGGAGAAAAACATCTCTGGCTGCAACTCTCTGATTCCAGATTATACTTGCCGTTCTTGGATTCTGGGAGGTAGCTTGGAAGAATCCTCCTTTACCCCGCACGTCCTTACCAAAGTGGCTGGCCACCCCAGCCAGATAGAGGACTTCTAGCATCTCTCCCAGTAGAGGCACACAGTAGGTGCTTACTACCTGTGAGTAGGATCAGTTATGAACTGTGATGGTCAATTTTATATGTCAACATGACTAGGCCATGTGCCCAATTATTTGGTCAAATACTAGTCTAGATGTTGCTGTGAAGATGTTTTGTAGATGCGATTATCATTTACAGTTGGTAGACTTCAGTAAAGCACATTACTCTCCATAATGTGGGTGGGCCTCACCCAATCAGTTAAAAGACTTAAGAGTCTCCCCAAGAAGAAGGAATTCTGCCTCAAGACTGGAACAGAAATCCTGCCTGAGTTTCCAGTCTGTGGGTGTGCCCTACAGATTACAGACTTGCCAGCCCCCATGATCATGTGAGCCAATTCCTTAAAATATAGACAGACAGACAGATAGCTATCTCCTAAGGGGAGGGCCACTTCTGATGAAATGGTGCTTCAACAATCCTGCAGGGAAGTGGCTGCCCCAACGGCTGGTGTGTTCTCTTAATATAAGTGCTTTTTGTTCTAAGTTGTGAACTTTAATCTTCTGGGAAAAACAAACAGAAAAGAACTCCTCTAGGTGAGAAATATGCTCTTGCTCATGTTTATCAGGTACTTAAACATACAGGCTCGACTGGGAGCATCTCGTTCAATCTTGCCCACAGATCTGGGATATAGGTCCTATTGCAATCATCCCCAATGTACGTAAAAAGAAACTGAGGCTCAGGAAGGCTTGAGCAATTTGCTAAGGTCAAATTAATACGTGGAAGACACCTACAGCTAGGGAGTGGTCAGAGCCAAAACTTGAACCCAGGCCCTCTGACCACTCACTGCATAAGCCACCACTGGGGCAAACAATGTGAAGCTTGGCACGGTGTGGCCATAAGGTACACAGTCAACAAGGCCAGGCTTTTTTATGCTGTATTCAGAACTGTCCTTGCTGTGGGTCAGCGACAGACTTGGGGTTAGCTCACACTAAACCACCCTCCCCCAACACTCATTTCAACCTTGTGAATGTAAAATGGCTCCTCACCTGGCTCCCCAAGCTCCATGCCACATCTTCTCAGAAGGCTTGCCCTCTCCTGGGAAAATAAGGGACAAATCTGAAATCTGCCACCAAGACCATAATGCCCCATGTGTGTTGGGACTTGGGTGTCATTATCACTGGGAAATCTGCAATACCCCACCTTTGACCTCACCTCCCCTCAGTTCAGGCACAGCCCAATCAATGTGCCAGTGAGATCTCTGGACCCCAGTGTCACTGGTATTAGCCCAGTATGTTTATCTGGAACAACATCTGAGGCACAAAATAACTTAATCTGCAAAATGAAGGGGTACACATGTACCAGGACACGGACCAACTTCCTAAATCTTTAGCATCTCACAGAGTCTTACTGTGAGAACCCAACTGTGGTGGCCAGAAAATGAACAAATCAGTGAAATGACAGGATAAAAAAAATGACCCCAGGGGCGCCTGGGTGGCTCAGTGGGTTAAGCATCTGACTCTTGGTTTCAGCTCAGGTCGTGATCTCAGGGTTGTGAGGTCAAGCCCCACAGAGGGCTCCGGACTCAGCAGGGAGTCTGCTTGAGATTCTCTCTCCCTCTCCCTCTGCCCCTCCCCCCATAAAATAAATAAATCTTTAAACATAAATAAAATAAAATAAATGCCCCTGAAGCCTAAAATCATGTAATTTTGCAAGAACATGGGAGAAATCAGTGCGAAAATGCTCCCCCTTCAAAGAATTTAGACCCGGAAGTCAAATGCAAAATCTGGTTCCAAATGGGAAAACCCTAAGAAGCGTTGCTAATTTTTACGTGAGAAAACCCTGGAAAGCAGTAATGCCAGCCTCTCGGAGAGATGAGCTGAAGGACAGGCAGCCGTCTGCAACCTGTTACTTCAACACACCCTGAGCTGGAGCTGAGACCTGGGATCGGGTTACAGGGAGTCAGGAGATAACCAGCTGGTGGCCTTTCTCAGAAACTGCCCCCTGCTGACCTCCAACCTGGAATGGCAAGCAGGGAGGTGGAGAGGGGAGAAGCAGGGAGTGGCAGGCCTGGTCACCCCTGTGGCAAGGGGGCAGAAATTAAACCTGAGCACAGCTCACCAGGCATCCCCCTTGCAACAGCGATGAGGAGGGCTTCCCTCCATCCAGAGCTGAGCAAAACTCATCAGCCCAAAGTCCTTGAGCTTTGGCAGCGGTGAGGAGAAGACAGGGTACCACCCGGAAAGTCAAGTTCTCGGCTGGGCCACTGACCCCTGGCCGGCTTGTGTGCCTCCAGGCACCGGCCTTCGCTACCTGCCCAATCCCAGTGGGCCCAGGCTCTTCGGGAAACTGCAGGAATACTGGAAAAAGACAAGCACTCTGCCCCTCTTGCTATGTCCCCATCAGCTGTGTAGGAGAGAATATCTCTTTCCCTGGATCATCATCAACATGACTACTCTCAAACTTCTTTGACATTTGCCTATCTTCTTGTTATAATTTGCCCTGTTGTGGTTTACTAGTGACGTTAGGCTTTTCACTTTCAAAAGTGCTGGCACTGGACATGGGGAGCCAAGGACCCTGGCGCCCGTGGCCAGGCGGGGCTGCCTCATGACTGAGGCACCATAGCGCTGGGCTTGGGGAAGGCAGGAAGGGAAAGGGGCCAAGGTGGTGGGCTGCAAAGGAAGCAGGGGCCCCCACAGCCAGGGCTGCGCATGCAGCATTGGTTCGGAACTTGACACCGTGGCCCCTACTTCCTCACAACCACTCCAAAATCCCGCCCCCCATTGCCGATGAAGGAAGGGAGCTGCAAGGAAGCAGAGTGACATCACCCCAGGAGCTCCCTGGCCAGCGCAGCCGGCCCACCCTGCTGTCTGCCACATGGGGGCAGAACATGACGCTAGCAAACCAGAAAGTAGGGCCCCAAAGTCAAGTCCGCAAAGCTGGGTAGAGCACCTACTGGTGGAAGGCCCACGTTGGGTCTCACAGTCCAGGCGGGTGGAACGGGGGGTCTGGCCCCAGCCCCCATCTCTATGCCCCAAAGTACCAGCAAAATGCGTACCACACACACGTACACGCACACACGGCTCTCAGAGATCCCTCACCTTTATTCCACTGCCTTGCCCGGGACTAGGCCCCACGCCCAGCCACACAGTCACAGACAGGGTGGTCTCAGGCCACATAGTGCCGTGCCTCCAACAGTCAGCAGATCACAGCAATTGCCCATCGACTAGTCCTGCACTCCCCGTATCACACCTTTGCCCAATCCATAGGAAAGGTGTTTATCAGGATAGCCTTTTAGTGAAATAACTGAATGTCCTCCCAATTTATCCTAAAAAATAAGCCACACAAGGAGTGATTTGACAGACACAGGCAAGACTCCACCCCCTTATGGCTGAGGCTCCAGAAAAACAGAGGTTGGCCAGGCCAGGAGGCAGCTGGCCCCCCAGCCACCCCAGGTCTAGTGGTGGAGCTCTCAGGAAGAGGCTGAGCCAGTCCCCAGACGGTCTGACCCCAGAGTCGGGGGGAAGAGGGAGGAGAGGAAGGAGAGGAATAGGACTTGGCTCTTAAATGCCCCTCACGCAGCAGGAGATTTTCCCACTTGCTGAAGAAGCTTTATGAATCCTCCCAACGACTGTTGAGAAAGGGTGGTTATTCCCATTGCACAGGTGACTTTCAAAGGTCAAAACGGAACCAAGATGAAAATCAGGAGACCTGGTTCCATTCCACCATGCTAGAGGCATTTTGAAAATAGCATCGACCCAACCAAAGAGTGAAGAATTGATCAGTGACTGTTATTTCCCACCCCTGAGCACCTCAGAAAATGAGTTAATAGAGTATCCCTTCCGGTGTGAAAGTCTAGAAGAATGAACATGGTCTGCCTGTCCCCAAATATACCCCAAGAGCTGCAGGTGCCTATCTCCAAGTCATGGGTCCTAGGACACCTCTCTGGGCTCAGGTAGACAGCCCTGTGTCACCACAGATACACTTCTCATGATGTTCTTCTTGCCTGACTTCCGGGTTCCCAGTAGGAAGCTGGTTGCTCCCCCACTGCTCATCTGCTACCCTAACTGACCCCTCAGACCCACACTCAGCCCCAGTTTACCAGCCAGGCACCCCCTACAATAAGTTTTAAAACAGCATATGCTCTTTAATATGGCACCAAAAAGCTGGAAGAAAAAAAAGGTAGAGGCAAATATACATTAAGAAGGGGCACCTGGGTGGCTCAGTCGTTAAGCGTCTGCCTTCGGCTCAGGTCATGATCCCGGGGTCCTGGGATCGAGCTCCAGGTCGGGGGTCCCTGCTCAGAGAGGAGTCTGCTTCTCCCTCCCCTCCCTGCTCGTGCTCTCTCTCTCAAATAAATAAATAAAATCTTTAAATATATATATATATATATACACACGTGTGTGTGTGTGTGTGTGTGTGTATATATGTATATATACACATACTAAGAAGATGTAAGGGAGAGACGCCTGGTGGCTCAGTGGGTTAAACATCTGCCTTCGGTGGGGCTCATGGTCTCGGGGTCCTGGGATCAAGCCCTGCATGGAGCCTGCATCAGGCTCTGCGTTCAGCGGGGAGTCTGGTTTCTCCCTCTCCTTTTTCCCCTCTCCCTGCTCATGCTCTCTCTCCCTCTTTCAAATAAATAAATAAAATATTTAAAAAAACAAAAAGACGCAAGGGGAAAAATGTTGTATTGGTCAAACTCACATCCAAATCAAAAATCCGAAAATGAGGAAGGAAGCTGAAATGAAGTATAAGCCTGAGTGAAAAGGTGACAGAACCGCCGTGACTTATATGTTGTTATACATCGTAGTTCAGCTTCTATAACCCATCCCCCAACACAACTATATTGGGACTTCGATACTTTCGATGCAGATTTTCAAGGTCTAGAGGAGGGGTCACGCTGCAGAGCGCACAAACATTCACTCAATAGCATCCTATTTTCTCTGAATACAATGGAAGCCACTGAGGCAGGGAGATGAAGGAGCTAATCAGCATGTTACAAAGTTTCTTTACTACTCGTCCCTTCCCCTTCGGTCCAGCTCCTGTGACACAGCACGTGTGTGCAAGCTGCGCACCCACGCCCACGCCCCCACCCCCACCCCGCATCCAGACATCCAGATGCTGGCACAGAAGCCAGCGATGCTCCCGGCTCCAGGCCTCGCAGCACTTTCAGGCTAATGGAGGAGACAGACAACAAACAAGCAAACAGATACATTTAAAAAAAAAAAAAAGGCAGCAAATCCATAGAGAACACAGACCCGCGCGGTTGCCAAGGGCTGAGGGGGCAGGCGGGGGGTGGGGGAGGGATGGGGAGTGAGTGCTTAATGGGTAAAATGAGTTTCCTTTCTGGGCTGAAAATGTTCTGGAACTAGATGGTGGTGGTGGTTGCACAACACTTTTTTTTTTTTTAAAGAGAGAGCGCACGCGAGCTGGGGGAGGGGCAGAGGGAGACGGAGAACCTCAAGCAGATTCGAGCTGAGTGCGAGCTGGAGTCCTAGAGCCTCAACATAACAGCACCAATTCCTGTCAGACATTGAATCTTAGAAATGTGACGAAACAGCAAGCATGATGGTAGATGGGAAAACACAGCTGAGGGTCTGTATCTTCCACAGCAGGGTAGAACAGCAGAAGGTGCTCACCAAAGCATAAGGTGAAGACAAAAAAGACATGCCCGCCTGGTCAGGGGAGTGATGCATGCCCAGCCATGACCATCATCTTTACCCCAGCTCATTTCTGCGTGGACCTCAAAGGTGTGTTCAAGGATCCATAAAGACCCCGAGTTGCTATAAACTAGAATGATCCGTATCACCAGTGTTCACTACTACCCTCTCCAGGAACGACTGGATAGCAGGAAAGTTCTCACGGACAAGGCACACCTTGCCCTGCCCCGTCCTACAGGGGCCCTTGGGACAGCAAGGTCAGATCTGCTAGGAGCTGGGAAATGTCCCCAGAAAAGAGACAGTGGGAGAGAGGCCTTAGGGGACAAGACAGGACTGGGGGAATGGGCAGGAGGAGGCAAAGCATCATTCCAGGCTCACCAGACTGAGTAAGTTGTGCTCGGGGACCCCAAGGGGCTGGCACACACCTCAGCAAAGCATAGCAGATGCTTCCTTCCGGACATACTGGGAATGGGATGGAGGTGGCGAAGGCAAGGAAGAGAGAGGATCCAGCCAGTAGAGCATGTCCCCACTTACTCCTGCCCTGAGCCACCATGCAGCTGCTGTGCGCCAAGCCCAGCTGCTGGCACTCCAGTCGGCTGTGGCCCCTGTGATCTGTCTACCCACAGTCTCAAGGGCCAAAGCTCTGTCCAGTTCACCAAAGTCTGCACTTAACAATGTTGCACACGGGAAGGAATAAGTGAAGAAATGAACAAGTGAATGCACACACAGATCATTTGTGGAATTCAAGTCTGAGTTCAGAAGCTAATGAATAGAAAAACATCAGTCACCAGATCTAAGGTCAAAGTCACGAGCTGTGCTTCCTGACTCCACTTCTTAGCATTTAGGTGACGTTAGGTGGATTGAGTCACTTCGTGGCCCACGGCTTCTCGTCTGAAACAGGGTCTCAGCACACAGTGCATCCCAGACCCTGCAGCAAAAGCTCTGCTAAGCCAGACCCCCCCCCCCCACCCCACCCAAGGCTTCCCCATGGTCCACCCAGATGCTTCCACAGGTGGGGCTGAAGCCAAGAGCTGAGATTTGAATGAGATCCTGACCTGAAATGCACACATTCCTCAGTGTGTTTCCTCTTTTCCATTCTTTATAAATCAGAAAACTAATTACCCGGAAAAGAGTCTTCTGCACCAGAAACCCAAATGAGTTTAATGTATAATTTACACATGAAAATGTAGATGTCGGTGTGTGACAAATTGCCATAAAAATGTTTTTGGCATTAAAATTTTGGGCATCTGTCTTCCTCCCAGAAGAGCCACCATACAGACGGTGTGAGGCCCCAGGGCTGAGGCCGGGCGGGGCTGGAAAGGCAGCCTGTCATTTTCACCAACTAGGGAGGCCCCAGCCTGAACACCAGCCACGCCCAGCCAAGTCGGAGCTCTCCCCCTTGGGGTCCTGTTGTGGGTCTCGTTCAAAACACAGATTTAACCGTGTGCCAGCTCTGTGCTAGACCAAAGGATGGAAGACAGGATGGAGTATGGTCTCATGCTCCAGTGGCTTTGAGACCCCTGGGAGAGCCAGGCAAGCAGATGATAAATAACAGACAGTGTGGAGGCGGGGGGGGGGGGGGGGCTCCCTGCACCAGGAGCACCCGCCAAAGACTCCAGGGGGCAGGGACTAGTCCTGGGGGAGTTTGTCAGGGGGAGCAGGCAAGGGGACATTCCCCATAGGAAGAACCACTCGTGCTAAGACAGAGGCTAGGTATAACAAGCATGTGCAGATGGCTGTGAGTGTGGCCAGGACGGCCCAGCGGGGAGTCTGGAGGGGGAAAGGAGCTAGGTCACCAGGGGGCCTACACGCCCAGTCCAGACATAGGACTTTGTCCTGGATTGAAACTTTAAACAGATCAAGTCTATACTTCACTCTGCTGAACCGTATGGAGGCCAAGAGGAGGGTTGTTAGGGGGAGTGAATGAGAGAGAAGATGAATGGGCTCTGCGTGCTGTCAAGTGCAGGAGCCTCAGAAAGTACCATCCCTCGCAGGACCCGGAGTCCTCCACCAGGTCCTGACTACTTCAGTGTATCTTCATCCCGGGCGCACCAGCCCGCGGGCACAGGACTGCATATACACCACCTGAAACGCGAAACACAGGCTGGGCCCCTGCTTCTTCTTTGCACCTGCTACTGCCATTCGGGGCTGGTCATTCTCTGTGCAGGACATTCCCTGACACCCTCTCTCCAGATGCCTGGCGAGGCTCCAGCCACAGCCCCAGGCTTCCTCTCACACACAGATTGAGAGCAGCGGCCGGGTGCTCTCTGCTGGCCCTAGCTGAGAACCACTGTGCTGGCACGCACAAGGGAGGGAGGAACTGCATGTCCTCCTTACACGCTGGCCCTCCATCCTAGAACCACTGGTGAAGGTCAAGAATACGCCCTCTCCCTCACCAAGGGATCATCACCTGTGTCGGAGCCCAATCGGAGATCCCAACGGAGTCTTCCCAGAACTTGGGTCTCCCACAAGGCCAAGCAAGTCCCCATTCCCTCACCCCATCAGGAGCCCCCTCTGCAACCTTGGAGCCTCACAGACCTGATCAAAACATAGAGGCCGGGCTAGTGGGGCCAGATCCTCCCGGAACAAGGGTTTCGAGTCCCCAGCCCTCATCACACTTGGGCTCCTTTTAAAGAAGACAGCCTGGCATCAATAACTTTTCCACCTCCTGGGAGGCCAGGGACCGACCCCTTGCTGACTCCCAGCCACATACCTCGCTTGACTTTCGGGGGCCTGAGGCCCTCCGCCTGGGCCACGACCTCCCAAGCCTCACGCTCCCTCCAGCGCCTCAGCTGCTCCTCTCGCATTTTGTAGAAGAGAATGTGCTTCTGCACATCACTGAGCTCGGCGAGGAGTTCGGGGTCGATGTACATGTCGTGCAGGATCTGCTGCAGCATGATGTCAGCTGGGGTGCACCCACCAGAAGAGCAGCCAGCCAAGGAGCCCTGCCAGGTGGGACACCCCGGGCTACTCCTCACCCCCGGCTCCTCACTGCAGGGTCACTTGGGGTGTCCCTTTGTGTAGCATCGTCACGCTGCCTCAGCGCCCAGCCAGGGACAAACGCATCTCCTCTGCCCGGGACAGCAACAGGGACCAGGCAGCAAGAAGCAAAGAGGCAGCTGGGCCCCGGCAAGGGGTGGGGGGCAGGCATCAGGAGCAATCTAGTCCTTCTGTTGGGTCACCAACTGCCACATCCCAGCAGCGCCTGTGTCTTGGCCTCCCCTGGGGTTCAAGGACAATGGGGAGGATCAAAGGCTCCAGCTCTGCAGGGCAATGTGCGGACCCGGCCCTGCCTGGACCGACAGGTGTCGAGTGATCTGTTAGTGGAAGGTAACGATGACACCAGCCGTATCGATGACACTGCCCGGGCCAGCCAGGAACTGATCTCTCCTCTGCAGGTAAGAGGAGGAAAAGGCAGGGCTGCCTACGCATTCCATGACTTCTGACCCAACTTCAAACCGGCCAGAGGAGCCAGCCAGCAGTTTCTAGGCTCTTCAGCCTCTCCCTCTACCTGCTCCCATCTTGCCAGCCTTCTTCTATTCCAGGACATTTGGCATCCTGAGGTAATGCTTTTAAAACTCTGCCTCTCACTGTGTTAGCGCCCAGAAAGGAAACACGATAGAATCAATAGGGACCAGGAAGGGGCATTACCGTGGATGGAATTCGAGGACACACAGGTGGCCGACTTCCTCTCTCCTTTCCCTATCCTGAGCTCTGAAAGCCGAGCATGTCCTGACAGATTAACCCTCCAGGGCTCAGTTTTGGTTGTTGCAGTTGATCTTTTTTTGTTGGTTGCAGGTGTCTGGAGATCACCAAACAGAATGATACGGTTTCTCTGTGCCCTGAATCAGAAGCACCTGGGACAGAGTGGGATGCTGCTTTCAGGTGGATAGGACCGGGTCTAAGAGGTGCTCACAGCTACTCACAGCTGCCCCTGTATTCTGACAAGGCAACTGGGCTCCAGAAGGTAAGTAACCTGCCTATTGCTACCCAATCCCTAAGTTGCCACCTTGGGACTCTACTTTCAAATCGGACATCCACTGGCAACTGTGAATCTTTTGATGGTTTAAAAATGTAACCCGACCAGGAGAAAAACAACAACGGTGCGGGTCTGGCACTGTGGTGTGGTAGGATTGGTGATCTTCATGTCCCCTTTCCTCCCCATGAGGGCCAAAGGTGGATCAGACACCCGAGGGTGATGGACCGCAGGTGTGATTGGGTTCTCTTCTCCCGCTGCTGGGTTAGCACCAACGGGAGAATAATGAAGCGGTTGGGATGAGTGTCAAGCCACGGGGTCAAAAACAAGTGTGGAGGGCCAGGCTGCCCCTCCCCTAGGCCTGGCTGGCTTGCTGCCGCGCGACCGAGACCTTGCAGCCTCCACACTGAGGCTCGACCACCCAGAGCCGTCGCCCTGGACTCGCCACGCCGTCCTCTTCTCTGTCCTCCCAGCTCAGACATTCCAGTGACTCCCCTACTTGTGTGCCGGTTCCCTGTTTCTTACAGCGAGGATTTCCCTTGCCTCGGGCACAGCTCTCCGCGCCCTCCCTGGGGCTGGGTGGGAGAACGGCGTCCAGAGGAGAGGCAACAGGGGCACGAGGGGAGTCCGGCCTCCTGCTGGCAGCCTCCTCCTTCTTTCTTTGGGCGGGGAAGGGGGCGGGCGGGGAGAGACGCCTGCAGGGAGAAAGGCCGGAGGGGACTGAGAGCAGGAACGGGCAGGCTGCACGCGCGCCTCGGGCGGGGTGATGCCGATGGCACCCATGCGGAGGCCCCTCTGCCGGGACAGGGTGGGTGGGCAATCCCAGGTCGGTGGGGCGGGAGGCCGAGCCTTCAGGAACCGAACGCAGCGGGGCGCCACCGGGTCCACTTTCCGGAAAGACGCGCTCGCCGGGCACGGGTGGGAGCCGCTCTGCCCGCTCGGCGCCACCTCCCGCCCACCCTGCCCTGCGGAGGAGGCCGCTCGGCCTGGCCTGGGGCGCCCCCTGGCGGCCGGTGTGGGCGCCTCGAGGAGCCCGGGAGCCCGCCTGCCCGGAGCCCCGGGGCACCAGGCGCGGAGAGGTGGATCCGGGCGGGGAGGACACCACCAAACAGTGCGGCGGGGACACGGTGGCCGTCAGCGGCCGCGACCCCAGCGGCAGGGGCCGCGCAGACGACAGGAGTACCGGCGAGTAAAAACGAGGCGAGGGGGCCCCTGGGTCTGCAGATGGTTGTCTGCCGCTTTTCAGCTGCCCTTGTTTTGTTTTCATTTGTCATTGGGCGCGTGATTGGTTTAATTCTGCACGCTAACGCAATTGCTTCTGGGGCGGGAGTACACGCCAAGGGACTGGAGACCACCTGAATGTCCCTCTGTGGGCTGGGGGGCTGCTCAGTACCGAACACTACACTTGTCACAAAGGATGGGTGGAACTGTCTGCTTTGGCAAGGGAAGATATCCATGGCAGATAAAAGGAAAAGGTGACCCACAGAATACTGTGTGCAGTGTAATTCATTATTTGAATTTGTATCTGATTACTTTTATGTAGACAAAGGACAAATATGGAGCACACATGGCTTCTTTTTTTTTTTTCGATTTGATTTATTTATTTGACAGAGAGAGCACAAAGTAGGCAGAGAGGTAAGCGAGGGAGAGGAAGAAGCAGACTCCCTGCTGAGCAGGGAGCACGACTCGGGGCTCCATCCCAGGACCCTGGAATCATGACTTGAGCCACCCAGGCACCCCCACACATGGCTTCTTGCCTTCTTCTTGGAAGGGGAAGGGGGACCACTATAGGCAATTCTGCATTGTTTTATACAGTAAGATATCGAATACATACGACTGAAGCAAAATGTCTTTCAAAAGTCCTAAAATGTGATTCCAAATAATTGGCCTCCACACCAGCACCCACCCCCAGGGAGGGAGGGAGATGCAGGCAAAGCCAGAGCTCCCTGGCCAGGAAGGCTAGAGTGTCGGGATGGATGAACTGTTCATGTCATCAGAGGTTCCTAAACCAGAGAAGGGCTTGGAGGCATTTCTCAGCTCTGGCGCTGGTGCCAAGAGGAGGCTGGAAGAGCAGGAGGCAGGCAAAGCCGGCCGACTTTGGCCAAAGTCTAGGAGGGAGGTGATAAGGACTGTATGGGAGCTGCCAGTGGGGACCAAGGAGGGGAGACTTGGGAGACATTTCTTATCCCAGAGCCTCCTGTCAGGTTCTCTCTGCATCTGTTTAAAATCCTTTTAAAACTTAAATCAGATCATGGCATTCTCTGCTCAAAACTTTGCCATGGCTCCCATTTTACTCAGAGTCAAAGCCCAAGTCCTCATAGGGGCCCACAAGGCCCTCCAGGATCTGCCTCTCTCCACCCTCACCCCCTCAGATAAGCCCTCCCAGCCCTCTCCCTCCACCTGTGCCCCAGCCTGCTGGCCTCCTTGGCTTTCCACAAACACACCAGGCATGCTCCCTCCTCAGGGCCGCCCCTGGGCTCTTCCCTCCGTCTGGAACCTCACCTCCTTCAAGTCTTTGCTCTTTTAACTCCTCTGTACTCCTGATCCTCTCTTACTCTGCTCGACTTTTTTTCCTTATTACTTGCTTTGTAAAACACCATTTTACTTATTTTGTGTTTTTCTGTCTCTCTCCCTGTTAGATAGCAAGCAGTGCTTCACTGATGTTCTCTGTGCCTGCCACACTGCTTAGGCTGCAGCAGGTGCTATTAGATAAATATCTATTGGAAGAGAATGAATGAAGGAACTTGCAAGGGGGAATTGATTGGAGCCTGTGCAAATGCTGGGGAGGCATCCAGAACAGGACTCTGAAGTGAGGTTGCTGGAGACTTGGACGTAGGAGTCATGAGGAGATAAGCTAAATCTCTGGGGCATTAGGTAGACTGATGGCCCTGCTGTAGGACCCTTGCCCTTGCTGCCCCCCCCCCCCCCCCCCCATGACCTCACCACACGGTCCCTTGAAGGCTGAATCAAGTGACGACCAGAGAACCACATCATCTTGGCCTCGGGAAAGCCTGGGTGCAGCCACCATGTAAGGATCGGCTACAGGAAGGCTCTCCTGAGATTCCATTCACCTCCCTTGGCGAGTCACTGGGGGAAGCTGCTTCCAAGAGCACACTTGGGATCTCACCTGGTCTCAGTTTTGCAATCCGGGGCTCAGTGAAAGTCTGGAGTAATTTCTGCCTTGTCACCAGTTAAGCTGCTCTGAAAAATCGTGGCCGTGAAAATCAATAGTGTCCCTGATGAGTACAACAACTATGTAGAAAATACAACATGAAAAAGGTCCCACTCACAGTAAGAACCAGATATGAAATACTGGGAATACCTTTGGCAATGTGGGGACCTGTGTAAAGAAAAGTAAAACTCCACACTGAGAGCCTGCCTAGGATTTCAGGTGGCATAGGAACAAAACACATTCACAATCAGAAAGATCTAATGCCAGAAAATGTGTAATCCATCTGTGTTCGTGGGCATCCAACGTGGCCCCCCGTGATTCCTGGTATTTGTGACCCCCCGTGTGTCAGGGTTTTTCTGTGCCATCAATAGAAAATGCTAGAATGGTGATCTGTCACTTTTGAGGTTAGTGCATAAAAGGCATTCTGCTTCTCCTTTGGGTTCTCTTTCTCTCATCACTTTGGGGAAGCCATGTGAGCCCCACGTGGTAAGGAGCTGACGTCTCCTGCCAACAGTCACTTGAGTGAGGTGGGCAGAGATCTGGTCAGGTGAGGCTGCAGCCCTGGGCCGGCGGTTTCACTGTAACCTCCCCAGAATCATCCAGCTAAGTCATTCCTAGATTCCTGACCCTCAGAGAGGGTATGAGATATATATGTGTTGTTTTAAGCTGTCAGACTTCAGGGTAATTTGTTATGCAGCAATACAATATCAAATTAATGTATACATTTAGTGCAATTTCAGGCCAAACCTGGAAATTAATTGGGAAGTGGGGGAGAAGCTTGATAAAATGATTGCCAAGTTCGACAAAAAAAAATGAATAGATGAGAACAGCCTAGAAAACGTACAGAAGTACCGAAAAAGTACAGAAAGTACAGAAGGAAGTACAGAAACTCTGTACTGCCCAATTCAAACTTATAAAGCAAACATTTCAGTCCTGACACAAGAATAAGCAGACTGAAGTGAGAAAGCCCAGACGCAGATCCCCAGACATATACGTAATTATTTAGTACATGGTCAAAATGGCAGTTAATAATAGGGGGGGAAAGGATGAATATTCATTCAATAAACAGACCAGAAATAGTTAGCTAGATCCTTGTCTGTCACCTGTGATCCTACCAGGACATCCTTACCAGTGGCCGTGAACTCTGGAGTCTGTGCAGTATTAGTCATGAGAGCGAACATTTCAAAGTAACTGATGCGTTCAATATATGAGGTATAGATTAGTAAATCATGGCAGGTTTATAGGATAAAATGCTCTACAGTCATTAGGATTGCTGTTGAGAAGAATATTTTTTGACATAAAAGGGTGCTCATTATGTATTGCTAAGACAGAAAGCGGGTTGTAAAATAGTATGTGTAGTAAGGTCTCAGCTGTATGAATGAGGAAAAGAATATTTTAACCCCTACTGCCTTTGAAGGAGACTAAGCAGGTCCAATTAAAAGGAAAAGCCTAGGGGGGCCTGCGTGGCTCAGTTGGTTAAGCACCTGCCTTTGGCTCAGGTCATGATCCCAGGGTCCTGGGATTGAGCCCTGCGTCGGGCTCCCTGCTCCGCGGGGGGAGCCTACTTCTCCGTCTCCTCCCTGTTCCTACTCTCTCTCAAATAAATAAATAAAGTCTTTTTTAAAATAAATAAATAACAAGAAAAGCCTGTGATCTGGAAACCTTGCTAGGTCTGGATGTGCCCCTTTGGGAGGCCGTGCTGGTGTGAACTGAGCAGCTCCATGTAACCCAGGCTGGACATCAGGTTCCAGAGTGGCAGAGATAGCAGGGGAAAGAGAGAGGGAAATGACAGATGACCACACAAGCCAAGGCTGTTCCAAATCTTCATCAAAATGATTTAATTCTCAAAAGGTTTGCTATGAGGAGATTTCTTATTTACAGGAAAAACAAAAAACAAACCAAAATCAAAACAAACAAAAAACCATCCTTAACCTTTATCCAATTCTGCCAGGACAGAGGAGGGACAAAACAGAGACCACTAAGGGGCACAGGAGTTGGAGGCCCGTGGGAGCGTGGGTCCCTGGAATGAGCGGAAATCGTGGGAAGGGCTTGGGGCTCTCCCCTCCATGGAATTGGTGGGCTCCAAGGACCCCTGAAGGGCAGGACACCCACGCTGACATTTGCAAACAAAAAGATAACAGTACGGACACACTGTGCATTCGTGATAATAGCAGCAGAGCCCAGGCCTGCAGCCCACCGGCCCTGACATTTCCATGACTCATCTTCCTCTTCTGTACATGCAGAAGTAATCGTGGCATACACGGGGCTTCTGTCAGCATTAAACAGGTAAGGTAAGTCATGTCAGAGTCGGCCCAGGCACATAGTAGGTGCCAATGTGAGCTGTCTCCCCGCTCCTCAGTCTGGGACCTGGTTCCTCACTAACTTGGTGAATCAAACTATGAGGTGGGGGTGGTGAGCTGTGGCAGCTAATTCTGTCTGCCCAGAGAGCTTCCCCAGACACATGTGGGATGGAGGCCTGAGACGGACGTGCCCTCACTGGGAGAAATCGGCAGATGTTCCACTACAGTTCTAACTGCTGCTGACCCTCCTGCTTCCCCACAGGGGAGAAGGTCTCTGGTGTGCAGCAGGGGAGAACAGGGCCGACATGCAGAGAGAAGCAGGCACTGATGGAGGGAACACCCCAGTAGTGTGAGGTCCCCTCCCAAAGCCCCGCTCCCTCTCTGTCTAGGAATGTCCCGCTGTCCCTCCCGGCCCTAGGAACTGATAACCTTGCTTGAGTTAAGGTCACCGCCAACCATGCATCCTGACCACCCCAGTGGCTTGGCTCTCTCTCCATTTGTCTTGCCACGGCTGCTTCAGAGGTGGACAGGACACCAGGAAGGCAAGGCACCTGGGGCAGGGCCTCTCGGAGGGCTCTTCCTGAGGGTCCATTTCTCACAGGAAGTCCTCCCAGACCCCAGGTCTCTGAACGCAGCCGCCCCACCTCCTTGCTGCCCAGTCCCACTCCCTCTGTCTCCCTCCAGGAAGCCAGGACCCCAGCAAAGGAAGAGCAGTTCCTAGAGGAGGCGAGCCCTTCGTGCCTGTACACAGCGAGTGGACGAGGAGGCTCTGGGTCCTCGGGGTGGAGGAAGTTCTGAGCCGGTTGCCACCTCCCCACCCACCATCGGACACAGACAGACGACCGACACTTGCCTGCGTTCCTGCCCCCCAAATCTCTCCTAGAGCCCTAGTCCTGCTAAGTAGGACACACTCTGCTCCATCCAAATTCCCCTGGAACAAGGCCACTCAGCACAAATAGAACAGATTGGCTAAGTCTCAGCCCAGGACTGACTCTTACTGACTCAGAGGGCAGGAGGCAGCTCTGGCGCCCCAGAGGGCAAACAGGCTTACACCACAGGCGACTGCCCACAAAGTGCCCCCCCAGGTCCCCTAGTACCTGCCGAGGGCCACACAGCCTGTGAGCCCAGCCTGTGGCACCTCGTAGCTGCAGACACGGTCACATCCAAACCGCAGGCCCAGCCCCACCAGGCCCCGAGGCCGTCCTGAGCCCTGGAGAGAAGCAGTGCCCTCGCCTTGCAAGCAGCTCAGACCCCCCGGGCCAGGTTCTCAGGCCCCAGGGGAACCCTGAGCCCCCATCCCCCTGTGCTCCTCCTCCGAGCAAGCAGGGAGGAGCTGCTACTAACTCTTACACACCCACCGTGTGGCAGTGGGCACTGTGCCAAGGGCGTTCTTCCTCTATCTCATTTAATTCTCAGAACAAGACTATGAAGCAAGAGATTCTATTATCCCAAGGTCAGCTTTATTGTCAAGGCCAAACAGCTGCTAATGGATCCAGCACTTAAAGCCATCATGCTGAGCTGGAACAGGTCCCTCCCCTCCCACCCCACCCCAGCCTAACCTCCAGCCCACTCCCCCCACCCCTACTCGTGTTCTGAGTTGGACAGTCCTTCTAGGGCCACGGAGCCATGCCCACACCTCCCCAGTGGCCAACCTGAAGGGCACTGAGAGGAGTTCCGTGTGCCACGTGCCCGCCGATCTGCTCGCAGACCACATCCCTGGCCCTGTGGAGTCCACAGTCCTGCCCAGCACGGTGAGGTGCCCAGCGCCTCCAGCCACTCTGTGAAGCCATGACGTGGCTGAGCAGAGACCGTAAGCTAGGCAAGCCAGCCCCGCGCAGACGGTGCCCTTGGTTCCTCGCAGAGGGAGATTCTGGAAGACAGTAAATCCAGTTCCGGTCTTCATTTCCCTAAACTGTGGGACTTGGGGCACAGACCACTGGTGTCCTCCAAGATCAGACCTCTCCTCTTCTTCCTGGGCATGCGGCTAGACCTTTGCCAGCCCCTTGTGATTCAGCGTAGCATCTGTGTTCCGGCCAATGGAATGGGAGCACGAGTAGTGTGCCCGCCACCCAGGCTTCGTTCCTAAGACTTCCCCTCCTCCCCCTTCTTCCCCAACCACCAGCAGACTAGAAAGGACTCCAAAGACCTATAATTATTTTTCAAAGCCACTCAAGTTTAGGGGATGCTTGCTACAGCGGCTAGTCTATTCTGACCGTACCCTCACGCAGTGGTCCTCACACTGGAGCATGCCTTAGAATCGAAGGACTGGTTAAAGAGATGACTGCGCTCCATGCCAGAGTTTCTGACTCCAGAGGTCTGGAGGGGGGACCACAGAATTTGCGCTTTTGACAAGTTCCCAGGTGATGCTGCAGCGGCTGGTCTAGGGACCACAGCTTGAGAACCTCAGCGCTACCCCTAAGCTGTGGGTTGGAAGAACTATGCCCATTTTACTGAGGAAACGGCACCAGGTTCCTGGCTCTTTCTTGAGCGCTGTGTTGCCAGCGCGGATCCCCCACAGAGCGCCCATCAGAGTCTCTTTCATATGGGAGAAAACCACTGAAAACCGTCCCCGCCCTGCAGCTTCCAGGAGTCACTTGGCGATCCACAGGGAGGGGAGGTAAACTCACTTCAAAATGCAATTATGCTTGAAAAGAGGCTCGAATGCACATGTTACAAACCAGGGGAGTCCCAGGAATCGTGCAGCAGGACGAAAGGGAGAAGGACACCGAAATCTGTCACGTTGGTTGTCCCAGGGAGTGAAGCGTTAAGGATCTCCCGATCTCCCAATCAGACGAGACGTTTCTTGGAGAACGGATGACCTGGCATTCTGTTGACCACGGAGGAGCTGACGGCATGCTCGGAACCCAGATGATGCCCACCCTCCTGGACTTGGCTGCTGGGTGGATGGCGGGGCCCTCAGCTGAGATGGGAGAAAATGGAGAGGAAAAGTTTGGGGTGTGGGCGGGATTTGGTACCGGGGGAAGAGAAGACAAATTCGGTTTTGAATGTAGCTCCTGATGGGTCTGCAGGGGTGGCCATGGGGCTAAAGCAGCTTGGCTGACACCCAGGCTCTCGAGGCAGCAGACACAGCCTGAGGACCTAAGGCATCCGTCCATTGCTAAGGGGGCAGCCAGTGCCCCCAGGACGCCTCCAACAGGGGCTGACCTTTACTTAGGGCACCTGGGAGATACGCTAACCCCCAGACTCCATTTTTCACAGTAAGAGATTGGCTCCTTTGGATTCCCTGCCTGGGTCCTATTTATTAAAATTAAGCTGTGGGACGCCTGGGTGGCTCAGACGTTAAGCGTCTGCCTTCAGCTCAGGTCATGATGCCAGGGTCCTGGGATGGAGCCCTGCATCGGGCTCCTTGCTCAGCGGGAAGACTGCCTCTCCCTCTCCCACTCCCCCTGCTTGTGTTCCCTCTCTCACTGTGTCTCTCTGTCAAATAAATAAATAAAACCTTTAAAATAAATAAATAAAATGAGCTGTGGCCAGAAAGACGAGAGGTGGAAGGAAATCTTTTTTGGAATAACAACGCATTGTTTAGAGCATGCTCTTCCAATGATCTGATTCTAGGCTTTCGTTACCTTTGAGCGGCTTTACAACTAAGTTGTAGAGTTAATGCCAAATACTTCTTGTCTATGGACCTGCCTAACTGTACATATCTGAATGAAACCCAACTACCCCCTCTCCCCCTGAAGAAAAAGCCAGTCTTCACATTCCCTTACTCCATATAGATTTATGTGATTTCTCCTTCGAACTGTTAATCCTACCAGCTCCCTCACTTAATTAATGAGTTAAATAAAATTTTTGACACATGCATATGTAATATTACATAAGTAATGCTTTTTTGTGGGGGACATAATCTCTAACAAAAGGCACACCAAAGACCACTGCCTGTCAGAGATGGGAAGGAAGACTGTCCGTGGTCCACGCAGCGCAAAACCGGCTCCCAGCCCCACCTGTATCACCCCCACCAGGAGATGGCAAGCCTGGGCTTGCATACCTCCAGAGACGGGGTGCTCAGTCCCTCCCAGAGGCTACTCCAACTCTGTCCAGATAGGCCCACAGTTGTGCTCATTTTAAAAAACAGGAAAAAGAAAAATAGGTCTAAAACTAAAAGAAAACACCAGGCCTGGGCCCAGTTCCTGCAGACAGATGAATGACTGCATCCAAACAATCATCTACAAACAGGGCCTGCAACCCTGGGCTCTTCGCAAAGGCACAGCTAGGCTGAATGGGCTGGGCAGGGAGGGCGAGAGGGAGAACCACCAGCAAGACGGAAGCAGTGAGTACACAGGTGAGACCACTGGATTCACAGTGTCTTAGAACCTCGACCCGGCAACCTTCCTGACCCTGGGGGTTCCCGCAGGTTTTTAGACACAAAGATTTTCTCCTGGGAGCAAGCACAGTGAGGGCCCAGGCACCTGTCTTACACACACACACACACACACACACACACTCGTCTCCCTGGCTCCTGGCTTCTGTCCTGCTGAGGCTGCCCCACCACCTGGAAGGACACCCTCACTTGTCAGCGGTGGAAAGGACACAGAAGGCCTCCGGGCCTCGGCCCGCACTCAGGCCTCGGCGGGTCCCGGCACTTCCCTGCGCATCTGTGCTGCTGACCAGAGTGGCACCAGAAGGGGTCCACCTTGTCCAAACGTGATGTCCTGCCGTGTCTGGGGCTTGTCTCCTGCAGCACCTGGTTCCCATCCCAAGCTGCTCGAACCCTTTCTCCCCACGTCATCCCTGCTGAGCCCCTTGAAGGCAGGCTGTGGTGCTACGCTGGTTCCCATGGGCTGGCCTCCGCGGACAGCCCTCGTCCCCTAGGACGGCGAGAGCCACTCTGCTTCCTCCAGGGGCTCCAGAGACCTCTGGGGTTGCGCTGGTTTCCGACAGGACCCAAACTCCAGGCAACAAGCGACACCCTCTCCTGCCTCCCCACCTCTGTGACACAGAAAGCAAACACACCTTGAACTCCAAATGCCTGCTGAGTCTCCCTACAGACCTCCGAGCCTTGTTCCTGAACGGACAGAGAAGTGGGGCGTTTGGCTGGGCTCCCAAGCTGTGACTTGGAACCCAGTCTGGCCGCCACCACGAGCTGCTCTTCCCTAATCTTATCGGCAGTAACTTGGGAGGCACAGACTAAGTGATGGGTAAACCACCTCAGCTCATGTAATCCTCAAGACAACCCCATGTGGGGCCATTATTGCCCCCATTTTACAAAGAGGGCTCAAGGAGGTCAAGTGACTTGCCAAAAGCCACACGGTTAGTGAGGAGTAGGTGGCTGGGGAGTCATGGCTCCCCGTGTTCTTTCATCTCCACTAATGAACGGAATATTCCTGGGCACCTTGTGAAAGAAAGATAATTAAAATGAAGAAACTGAGGTACTAAAAAAAATTTTTTTTTTTTTTAGCCCAAACTCCAGCTCAGGCTCAGGCTTCTTCCCACCACAGCACAGGTCCTAACCCAATCGAATCTGGGTCCGGACTCCCTCTCCTCTCACATAATGACTCTGGTTTCCGCAGCCTGGTGCTGCAGGGGAGTGGAAGAGGCCGCCACAGCCCATCCCCGTCTCCACTGGGGCTGCACCCCCACGGAGCCAAGACCTCCTCCTCTCCCTTCCCAGCTTCTCCTCCCACAGGTACCTGCCTCTCTGGGGAAGTGGCCCTGCCGGCAGGCGGAGCCCAGCGCGGGCGCCTCCCTTCTCCAGGAGCGCCCAGCCGCCAGGGGGCGCAATCAGGCCGTGTGAGCTTGTCTGCACCCCACAGCCGCATAGCAAGGAACCAGGGCCTGCGGGCAGATGGGGTGGCTCCTTGACTTCACAAGTGTCGCATCCTAGAGCTTCAGCCAGGCTGGCAGGGGCCAGGCTTGTGCCTGCCCAGGCTCTGCAGCTCCCTCCCTATGCAACCTCAGGGGCAGCACTGGGCCTTGAGTGCTTGTCCTCACTGATAAACAAGGATGCCACCCAACACTGTTCCCACGGGCTAGGGCTCCCCTGCCCATCTTGCTCAGCCCCTCTGTGGAAGCTGTGCTGTTAGAGAGCCACAGGCTAGTGGGAGGGGTCCTTGGAGAGACATCACCCCCCCACCCATCTACCCCCTTGGCCCAGAACCAGCCCACACTTCCATCACAGATGCTCATGCTCACAGCATGCCCCAGCCCCAAGTACCCGATCATTACAGTGTCAGTCCACCGCCTTGGAGAACTCCTTTAAAAACATGTTTTTCTTGCAAACCCTTCTAGGAAGTCATTCTGACAACAAAATACCATGAAGTTTTTATAAGCCCTTGTAACAACAAAACACCACACCAACTAAAACATCCACTAAAAGCATCATGAGGGTTGTTGGCAGCCTCCTCAATGTTCACCCCCTTCCACAGGGGTCTGTCGCCCTGACGCGTGGTCTGAGTAGGAAGGACGAGCACAGGGGGTTCTGGGGTGGGGGTGGGGAGTAGCTTCCCTCAATGGCTTCGCTAAGATGCCATTCCCATCACAGTAAGGCCCCAGCTAGTCCGTGACGGGTCTGCCTTCCCTCTGCCTTGGCCCATGGGGACACTATGGAAGGCAGAGCACAGAGAATGAAAGAAACCAGATCCTGTTGGCGTCACTGAGCCACTTGGATCAAACCAACCCCGAAGCTCACCCCACCTCCGGACTTTCCAGTTTCAGGAGCCAAAAACCTCCCCTCATTGTATAAACCAGTTTGAACTGGGTTTTCTGTTACCTGCAACTGTAAACATACTCCCCTGAATAGAGCAAGGTTCATTCACTGGCTGGCCGGTCCTGCTGTGGGCAGTGTGACTGTGAAAATGCACCGTGGATGGGTAGGCACTCATGGAGAAAGATTTCTGAGATATACTAAGTAAAATTAATTGTTGACTACTATATAAAACATGATCCTCATTTGTGTGAAAAAGATATTTGAATATGCATCCACGTTTTCTGGAAGGGTACTTAGTAGCGGTTGCCTCTGGGGAACGGGAAACGTACTTTTTCACATTATACTAGCCCACGTTTAGATTGCTTATACATATAAAATGACTAGTCTTAAAGTTGTTTGAGGTGATAAAATTATAGTCCGAGGTGATAATTTACTTTGGTAGTTATTAAACCATGCCTCTGAAGCGCCCACTGAAATATGAGATGCGGGGCATGGGAAGAAGGCGGAAGAAAGAATGGTCTCTGACCTTCCTGAGGAATACTTCATTTCCTCCTCCTCCAAAGCTGGGCTCTCTGAAATCAGTCACTTCACCAGAACAGCATCCACTTGAATGTAGGCTTGCCTTTTTCTTCCTGTCAAAGTCACTCCCCAGTCCTTATTCCACAGCGCCCACGGCAGGTTTTCTGGAAGCATCTGGAGACCCCAACAGCATTCTGAGAATGAACGTACCTTTTTACTGCCGTCTAGAGGAGGAAAAGCCAGGTCTTGCTGGGTTGGCAGAGAGCTAAAACAGCACTAAAGGTATACGGTTCTCTGGATTTTCAGAGTGTCCTGTCGGCCCTGGCAGGCCAGGCAGCAACCTCTTGAGTAACAAACACAAGCTTGTGGACGCATCTTTACCAAGATCCATCATTTGGGACAAGTTACCACAGTTTAGGGGCAGACAACCAAAAAACCCTGTGGCCCATGGACAGACACCATGCATGACCCTAGAGCTGGAAATGCCCACCTGTGAAGGTCATACAGTCATTCTACTCATCTGGTACTGCTAAGGCACTGCGCCTCTGGGTGGCAGGCCTGAGCACTTGCCGCCTGGGCAGGACTTCCAGGGATGCTGGGTCCTTCCTTGGGTGCTGGGACCACTGCAATAGCCCCTCGCCTTTCTCTGTGCCTCTGCAGTCCGTGCTCTGAGGCTGCTGACCAAGAGCGGTCAGGTGGCCCCTGCTACCGAGACTGAGGCTTTTCCTTCGCTGCTGGACTCCTCTTCTGGGGAGCTCTCTGCTCAGGGTCCCTAAGATTGCAGAGGCCCACACTCAGATGAGTGCCCATTACCACCCTGGTGGCAGTCCCCTACATAGTATCCCCTGGAGAGAAGGCCATGTCCGATTCCTCACCACCCGGTGCAGAAAGACCTCTGTGGGCTTGCTGGGTGGAGGGCAGCTCTGGCCTTGCAGGGAAGTGAGCCTGCTGCCCAAAGCCAGGGCCTCACGGGCAAGGCTGAGCACCGTGATGATCTGAGCGCCTTGAGTAAGGCTGAGAACCATATTCTCCCAAATCCAGGTCCAGAGGCAGGAGTGAGCACTCCCCTGCCTTTTCCAAATGCCTGTTGATCTGCCACAGAGCTCGTTAGCTGGACAATCTTCAGAAAACTGCTTCTCCCCAGGCTTGCCCTTGATGTGGTTTTGCTCAGCAGGAGCCAGGCCTATTTTAATAGGTACAGGTTCTGGGACTGGCTTCCAGAGTTTGAATCTAGATCTTCCTAAATCCTCAACAGGAGCTCCCCTTTCTCTGAGTTTCACATTTGGGCATGAAAATGGCTTCCTCTGAGCTGTTCTGGTGACTGAATTTAACTGTTAAGTACCCAGAGCACTTCCTATGTTCCAGGAGGTTCTGTAGCCAATTCATTTTTATTGTTATTCATGTGGGGAAACCTAGCACAGGCTTCCCGTGCACCAGCACGGGTGGTTTTCCTGCCCAGCTCACAGCCTTGCCCTTCAGGCAGGGGGCACCCCTGGACACGGGTGAGCTGGGCAGTGGCAGGCGTAGCTGGAAGCGTGACAAGGACAGGCGGGCGAGCGCCAGAGACCTGGCGAGCCTGGGCCACAGAGGCAGAAGATAATTCAGAGTGTTGGGAGCTGCAGAGGCCAACAGGGCTTGGTGAGGGGGTGAGCGGCTTTCAGTCAGGGAGGAGAGTGGTGGGCTCTGGCAGGGCTGGGAACAGAGACCCAGACAATGAGCCTCCCCGGGAAGGGAAGGAAGGCAGGCGAGGGGGCCGAAGCAAGCTTTCGGAGATGGGGAAAGATGTAATGGTGTGAGTGGGAGAGGACATGGGAAAACAATGATGCAGCCGAGTCCTTCGAGGAGGGGGCAGGAGGGGCGCGGGCAGGATAAGGGAAGAGCCAGACACGTTACAGTGAGCGTATGTGGGGGCAAGGAGGGGACGTGCACAGGTCACACTGGCCTCCACCCGGTCTGGGAGGGCAGGGAGTACGGGGGCTGCGCAGGGAAGGGCCGGGACGGCTGCACCGTGGCTCCATACGGAGGCGGGTTCACTGGAGACGGCCACACGTGCACCACTTCCGCTGGGCCTCCTCTCTATTCTCCAACCGCTCAGAGTCAGAGGGGATGGCTCCAATGGCCAGAGTTTTGGAAACTAATTGAAAAACAAACTCAACTTCGAAAAAGTCATAGCTAGTCTTCACCCGGAGCTGGGCTGTGAGCTGTCGAGACTTGCAAGGGGTCCGGCCACCCAGTCGAGCTCGAGAGGTGGGCCAGCAGGAGCGGTGCAGGAAGCTAAGCTGTTGGGGGTCCAGGCACCAGCAGCGCTGGGTCTGGAGCCACCATCTCCCCCAGGGCAGGATGGGTCAGAGGCACACTAACCCTTCACAGATGGGCCAGCAGGTCCAGACACACCCGTGTAGCAGCAGTGCCCAGATCCCGACCCAGTGTCCCCAAGCTCTCTTGCCTGGACCATACCGCCCGGGGCTGGACAGAGGTAGCCTAATGCACTTCCTCCCGGCCTGCAGTCAAAGCTCTGCCTCGTGCTTCTAGCTGAGCATAACCAAGCCACAAGCCCGCTTGGTCCAGCTGTAACCTCCACACAAAGGATAACTGAAAGTGGCATGCAGAATCTAAAACAAATCACTTGATGAAAGTTACTCCGGATTGTGCCGACCATGATTGCCGTTACCCTCCACTGTCCTGTTGTGTCGAGTCACACACAGTCCCCCTGGTTCCCTTGGCAGCTGAGTTTACCCCTGCAATGCTTAATGCCATCTTGATGTCACTCAAAATAAAAACCACCAGGACAACAGCATTAATATAAAGATATATTCCATAAAAGAGTTTGGCAGTCAAAGAAAAGCATCATACTTCCTGAAAACACAAGCATTCTTCTTCCTCTAGTCTACAGAGAAAATTGTAAAGAAAAAAAAAAACAAGAACAAAAACAAAAATCATAACATCATCAACAAACACCCACCAGTGTACACCACACTAGCATGGACACTTCGGCGAGTCAGTAAAGGTAGCACTCAATCCCTGAATGATGAGGACAGAACTGGTACAAGATCCAGGGAAGCGGTAAGATAGGGGCCCAGCCAAAGACGCACAAACCATTCGGTACATAAGACAGACTTCATTTCCAAGAGCAAGCCCCAGGATAGCCCTGCCAGGGAGGGTGGACATGATCACCACAGATATCCTGATTGGGGACAGCGGAGGGGGGTCATCACAAAGGTTAGCCAAAAAAAAGAACCATCCCGAGCTTCTACACAGCTGCAGGCTGGGGTCTCCGGCTCCACACAGGGGCCCGGCCGCAGGTCCGCTCTCCAGGGAGAGGCAAATGCCAGGCCGACCAGCGGCCCTTAGCATGTGGCCTCGACAGGAGCCCTGGTCACAGGTTCCAGGCTGGCCGTCTCTGGCCCTTGCCTTGGGGGAGGGGGGGGAGGGGGTGGGGTGTGTGTGTCAGGATTCAAGTTCCAGGTGGCGGTTTCAGTAGCACCAAGACCAGAAGCCGGCGAGGCCAAGCTGGGGAGGGGAGTGGGTGCATGTGAGCTGGGGGTGCACAGAGGAAGGGGGAGCGCGCGTGTGCACCTGGGCTGTGAGGCATGAAAAGGGGAAGTGATGGGGTTGGTTCTTGAGACACTCAAGGGAACTGAGAGGGATGGCTTCAGTCCCAGACACCGTGTAAGGCTGCTTGGAGGGAATGCCAGAGGAAATGAAGAAACGGTGTGAGAACATTCTTATCCCTATAAATAAACTATTTACACACTTTCAGAGAGGGAGAGCCGACTCAGAGGAGAACCTTGCCCACGCCCCCCTCCCCCCGTGCCATCGGGCACACCGCTGGCGAAGCTGGAGGCGGGTCTCGCCCTGGCAGGGGCAGTGGAGGGGGCACTCCGTGGCACCCGTCCACACATGGCTCAGGCTTACTTGGACATGGCTGAGGATCCTGCAAACATCCCCCGACTTATGCAGACACCACAGGCTCTGCTGGCACGGTCCACCTGTGCCCCTTCCCCTCCCCAGGTCCTTCTGCTGCTGGGAGAAGCCTCGTCCGTGTCTGCTGGGCCCCCCCGCCCCCATGTCCCACCCGCAGCAGACGAGGCTGCCCTCCGGGCCAGCACCAGTGACACGAGTGGGGAGGCCAGGGTGCCCTGCAGACACGCTTAGTCTCCAGGAGAACCAAGTCAAGCCCTTTTCACAGCCACGGGAGCCTTCTGCCCCTCAGAGTCACCACCCCCGCTTAAAGACATGTTCTCTGTCTCTGGGTAGACCCCGGGGTGGGGGGGTCTCCGTCCCAAGTCCGTGCAGGTCAGAGGGGCCCCTCGGTCTTCAGCACCAGCAAACAGAAACGGGGAGGTCGCGGCACGCTGAGGCCGAAGACAGGGTGCTGGCTCTGGCTGGGTGCGTCCACTTCTCTCCCTCTGGATGTCGACATGACAAGCGTGAAGGGCTCTGGCCTCCATGGCGTGGCTCAGCTCTGCTTGCTCACCTCTGTTCCTCAGAAGTGATGGCCTGCCTTCACCGCCTCAATGTCCGAGATCAAGGTCTTCGCCAGGAAGATGCCAAAAATCTGAAACCAAAGCCAGGACAGGCTGTCAGCGGTGGGGCCCGACGGCGAGGTGCACGGGGAAGCCTGCACTGCACACCAGCCCCGGGCCCACTCTGCACACTGAGGACGCAGCACACAGAACAACTGGGCCTGTGGCAAAACAAGACCCACCCACCAGGAAAAAGTGAGTCCTGGGGTCTGTTTTGCTAGATCCCTGGGGCCCAGAAGTTTGGGGCACACAGCGGACAGCACAGAAGGCCTGCCTCCGACAGGGCCACGCACGTCACGTACCATGAGCTGGGGCACACTTTGCACCCGAGGTTAAACCAAAAATAACAGAGTCACCTGACTGGTTTCGACGCAAAATAATAAATCTCGATGTTTCCTGTAAACCTGGATTCCACAAAAAAAAAAAAAAAAAAAAAAACCTGGATTCCACAATAAAAACAAGGTTCTCCCTGATTTTACCTGTGCGGCCGTCTGACCTTGGTGACCAGCATCGTCATGTGGGAAGACAGTTTTTCTACCAGAAACAGACCAACGTGAACTCGGAAATCTTGGAATTTTATTTCCCCTTTAAATTCTTGTTGTGGTTTATATTTGATGAGCCAGTCCTTCTGAAGTCTGACTGCTCTGCCCATTTGGCAAGTAAATTTGTTCTTTCCTTTTCTAGGTGCTTCTGTGTCTAAGCTTCCCTCGGAGATCACTCAACACACATTCGCGGGGTGAAGGAGGAAGGGGTGTGTGGATGGTGAGCAGACCCCGGGCCGCGGTCAGGAGCCCTCTTCACTGCACCGTGTGGGAGGTGAACGACGCACTTTGCGCACGGCGGCGGCGGCCGTCCCAGAGGCTGCTTGGGGGCTGCCGGCTTCTCCTCCCAAGCCCTGGGCACCCCGGAGAACTCCTGGTTTCTCGGATTCGCAGAGTTCTTGCCTCCCCTCCTCCTCCCCATTCTCTCGGCCACCAGTCTTCCCACATGCCATCTGGTTCAAATGAACAGGTGCGACCCGCAAGGACAGAGGAAACCACAAAGGGCAGGGGGAACGAACCTGTAGCAGGGAGATGGCGATGAAGACGCCGGCCACGATGTAAATATTGCGCGGAAGCCAGCCCTCCAGCGCCTGGATGCAGCCTTTTGTGAAGATGGACTCGTCCCACTTGCTCTTCAGCTGCAGGGAAACACCACAGCGACCTGAGCCCAAGGCATGCGGGGCATCCCCACCCCGGCTCCCCAGAGGGTTCCCGCAGCGGGCAGGGTGAGGCTCGGTGGGAGCCAGGGTGCTGGAAGGTAGGTGCCAAGGACGGACAGAACTCTCCAGGAGAACTGCATCCACCTGCCTCGGTCTCTGCCCTCTCCCCTCTCCCCGGGCAGTCTGCATCTTCTACTCTGCCCCAACAAAGGCTCCCTGGCGGTGGTCTTTACCCACTCCCACTGGGCCTCCCCAGACTGAAAGAGGGACACACCCCCAGAGCCCACATCTGAAGGACAGGGAGGGAGGGGCCTCAGGGCTCAAGAAGGAAGATGTGCCTTTAAAGAGAGAAACTAGAAGGGCCTTCAGCATCTTCTAAGTCAGAGAAGTTGGCTGGGGAAGGAGAGGACAGTGGTTTCCCAGATTGTGTCCCCCACCCAGTTAAGCTTGGCTCCAGCAGCCAGGGTCACAGGAACGGTCGTAAGCCCACGGGCTCCTTCCAATCCTGACCCTTAGCGGAGACTCAGTAGGCACACGGGAGGTGCCCTCAGCACACACAGCCCACCTTCACCCACACACAGCCTCGCCCATGGCAACACTGATGGATTAGTAATCCATTTTAGTGGGGTGAGGGGCTGAACTGTGTCCCCCTAAAATTCAGATGTTGAAGTCCTAACCCCCAATTCCTCAGAATGTGACTGCATTTGGAGACAGGGTGTTTAAAGAGGTAATATAACCCATAACCCTAACGCTAACGCTAAACTCAATGCTCTGGAGAGATCTCTGAACAGCAGGATACCAGGCACATACCCATACCCTCACCCTAGCCCCTAACCCCTGACCCTAACAATAACCCTAACTCTAAAGTTATCCCTCCACAGAGGTCTCTAAACTGCAGGATAATAGGCACATACCTTCACACTGTCCCCAACCCCAACCCTAACCATTATGCTGGCCCTAAACCGAACCCAAACTCTAGATCTGAGGGAAAAAAAGATGTGTTACATATATACAACGGATTATTACTCAGCCATAAAAAAAGAATAAAATCTTGCCATTTGCACCAACGTGGATGCAGCTAGAGAGTATTATGCTAAGCGAAATAAGTCAGTCAGAGAAAGAGAAATACCATATGAAAAAAAAGGTAAATAAATTAAAATGAGGTTATCAGGGTAGGCTGTAATCCAATATAACTGGTGTCCTTATAAAAAGTGATCAGGGGCGCCTGGGTGGCTCAGTCGGTTAAGTGACTGCCTTTGGCTCAGGTCATCCTGGAGTCCCGGGATCGAGTCCCGCATCGGGCTCCCTGCTCAGCAGGGAGTCTGCTTCTCTCTCTGACCCTCCCTCCTCTCATGGTCTCTCTCTCTCATTCTCTATCAAATAAATAAATAAAATCTTTAAAAAAAAAAAAGTGATCAGGACACCAAAAGACACAGAGGGAGGACGAGGTGGGCACACATACAGAAGAAGGCAGCCACCTACAAGCCCAGGAGAGAGGCTTCAGACCAACCCTGCCAACACCCTAATGTCGGACTTCTGACCGGAGTTCTGAGGAGAGACGTTTCCGTTGTTTCAGCCACAGTCTGTGCTACTTGGTTATGACAGCCCTAGAATCTAACGCAAGTGGCAATGAGAGGACAATGCTGGTGCAGGCCCATCCCATGCAACGGACGGAGGTCCCTGCAGAAGGGCTTCGGGCCTCCCAAACCGGAGGCACACATCCCTGATGTCTGTGGTCAACAGGAGGGGTGCTCGTGGATTCCCCAAGTTCCCTCCTTCAGAATATCAGTCACTCATACCACCAAAGGCCACCGAGCAGTGCTGGCGGGGAGGGGGACACTCACTTCTCTTCACCCCCACACCCCCTGTGGCCTCAAGAAAGCCCTGGAGGACTCAGCCTTTCTCCCGCCCCAAGACCTGTCTCCCTGCTCATTGTCACCCCCGCCTCCATATGGCAGCTAAACCAAGCCACGCGCTCCTACAGCTTCATCCTGAACTCCTAGAGAACAGACACCTCCTGGGACTCCAAGGAGCCATTAAAAATATAGGCTTTGTTCCCGAAACTTTCATCTGACCTCTTTCCGCTAATGCAGTAACTGCTAGATTTTGTGACTGCAGTTCACAGGGCTGGGAATCACCCCCCTCACTGTTCCCGGGAGTCTTGCCACCAGCGGCTCCTACCCAGCTCGCTCCCAGCTTAGATGGCAGACTCGAGTCTCACCCACTCCAATTTGCACTTGTGCTAAATCAGGATGCTGGACCACAGGGAATAAACCTGACAAACTCAAAGTTGCATGCATCGGGTGCTCACCTGGGTCCTGACATCATAGCCACACTGTGTGTTCACAACTTTTTGCTGTAAGAAAAGCAGGAAAAAATTGGTCATTTTTGTTCTCTTGGGAAGCCAATGGTGGAAGGCTCTAGAAAAGTCCCAACCAAACATCAGCAAACACCTGTACAAATTCCACTATAGCTCACATCCTTTAATCCAGATGCCAACTAACCTTTCATACTAGGACAAAGGTTGGCCAGCTGTGTGTGTGAGGGAGACCTGTCTACATAGCAACTATTCAACTCTGCTCTCGGAGCATGAAGGAAGACATGGATGATGCATAAACAAATGCACATGGCCATATTTCAGCAAAACTTCACTTATGGACACTGAAATTTAAATTTCATATAATTTTCACCTATCACAAAATATTATCCTTCCTTTCATTTATTGTCAACCATTTAAAAATGGGTGAAACTGTTCTCGGCTCAAAGATCCCACACAGAGGAGGCTGGATCCGGTCCACGGGTCATAGTTCGCTAGTGTCTGCGCTGGGAGATGCAAGTTCCGCTCGCTCGGTATTTCACGGTCACAGTGGGGATCTCAGGCCCTAGCTGTGCGGCCGCAGCAAAACCCGAGCCTCTCCTGGGCTGGAGGAGCAGGCCTGCTTGGAGCCCCGGAGCCCAGTACCGCAGCTGTAAAGGGCTCACAGTTCTAGCAAACATTCAGTGCCCCTTCGCAGGTCACCCCAAGAGCCCCGTTTCTGGAACCCAGGGACCCGGGCCATGGGCTGGGAATGAGAACAGGTGAAGAAGAAAGGCGAGAATCCTCCACCACCCCAGACAGTGAGTACCCCCACCGCCCAGGCATTCTCTCCAGAGGACAGTGAAGAGGGCGGCCCAGGGCTCACCGCGTTTCTAGCATTTCGTCCAGGCACCCTGCGTGAGAGCCCCTCAAGGGAGGGACACGACTGGTTTTCTCCTGCTTCACCCAGAACACTAGAGCAAGGGCAGGTCATGCAAAACCGTTCCTGGGATTTACACACAGAGGGTTTCGGCACTGCAGGAACCAGGCGGTGGTGTGCGGAGGGAGCACAGGGCAGCCCGAAGAGAAGCAGCCCGGCGCCTCCAGAGCCCGGAACTGCTCCACGAGCCCCGGGGCAGGCCAACTCACCGCGGGGTCCGGCACGCAGCAGGAGAAGGGCACCCCACACTTCTCACGGCTGTAGCTGGCACCGCTGCAGTTGAAGTAGACGTTGAGGTCCCAGTCTTCAGGCCCATATGCCCCGCAGCACTGGTTCTGGGATCACAAAACCCGAGAGCTGTCAGGGGCTCTGGCTCTGAGCCAGGGCTCTGACCACCCACAGGGGAGCGGGGACACGAGAGGAAGCGCTGCTCACGTACACACAGAGAAATCAAGGCCCCCCAGCGACCTCCTGCATGCACAGAGATGCTGAGCATGGTGACCTGGGTAGCCTTTTAAGAAGGAAACCAGGAAACTCGGTCATGACCCCCACCCCCCCCCCCCCCCCCCCCGGGGCCCGGTCCAGGACTGGCTCCGCAGTTCCCCCTCGCCTCCGCTGGGGCGCAGCACTCTGGTCCAGACCCTCCTCCCCCCAGAGCTTCCCCTTCCTCCCCTCCCCTCAGCCCAGAGCAGATTCCTCACCCTCCTTGGAGGCCACTCAGTACCTCTGATACAGTTCTCTGGTGCCCCCAAGAACCCCGCCTTGTGGGCTGTGAGCGCGGCTCCCTCTCAGAGAAATTTCCAAGCTGGCCTTACTTCCCTTAGGTGCCTCCTTACAAAACACAGCTGCTGGACGTCTAACTCCCAAGGCCAGAATTGTGAGCGGGGTGGACAGTAACACAATCATAGCTCTGCCCCCCATAACCTGGGGTCTCTGCACCCCCCATTATCTGGTGTAGCTGCAAAGAGAATCGCCATTCATCTAAAAGTTGTAAAACAGCCAAACACTGACAACAGCACAGTGATGTCAAGGGCATCCCAGAGCAGGAGCAGACTCCGTTTTCACCCTCGTCCTGACTACTAACGTGGCTGTGGCCGTGATCACAACAAACACATGACCAGGATTCCTGGTTGTCTTCTTTCACTTCTAAGATAAAATCCCATGCCCCCCCTTTACCCTGCCCTGTTCCAGCTGCTTTCATGATTCCCGAGTACTTCAGCGTGAGGAATCTCCACAATTTACCGAGTGCCTCTGGAGAATGTATTTTCAAGGGGAAAGGCGGCACTGAAGGAGAGCGCCCTGGCTTCGAGGCGGGTGTGGGCAGGAGCACCCGGGCGCAGCGGGGTGCTGGGACAACGGGAACCGCCAGCAGGCTCAGTGAGGGGCGGGAGGAAGTGGCAGCAACAGGGCTGTCACAGACGAGTGCCGGTCACTATTACGACACAGCGTCTCTGGTCACATAAGTGGGTTTGGCCGGATCCCCGACATAAGGGTAAACAAGTTTTCGTGAACATGAGAGCGGACTAGAGTTATTTTTAATGCTTGCTTGCTTATTTTCTTCTCAGAACCCAAGCGTTCCACATGAAGTCCCTGAGGAAGCGAGGTTTTCTGGCAGTGCAAAGACGGATCACACGACGGCCTTGCCCCAGCCGGTGGCGGGGAGTGGGCCCCCCCAGGGCGGGGACGGCTGTGGTCCAAGCCTCCAGGTGCAGACGCACACAGGGGGACGGGGGCCAGATGGAGTCAAAGCCAAGGCCTGGGATGGCTTAGACAGCCCCCTGGGGACATATTCCAGGGAGGTCACATTCCTCCCCATCTGGGGAAGCTTCCTCCAGGCAGCTCTGCCCTCTCGAACAGGAAGGGGAAAAGGTCCCAGGGAGGAAGGGGACAGGAATAGCCTCAGACGGTGAGTCACACGCTGGGGGGAGGAGACGCTCTGCCCCTGGGTACCCACAGCGCCTGGGGACCTGCAGCCACCTGCATGGCTGGGACCGGAGAGATCTGGGCCCAGGGGGAGGGTGGCCGCAGGGGCAGCTAGACCACCTGCCCCATGCAAGTGGGGGAGGACACACTGTGAACACGCCCACACAGCCAGGCAACCACGAGCGGGCAAAGCTAAACTGACCAGAGGCAGGAGCGGCACCTCCCACGGCCTCCCCGCTACCTGCCATGCTGAGGAGGGACGCCCCGGGTTCCCTGCTAGCCGAGGCTGGAGCAGCGTCCCCGGCCAGGGAAGCCCACGCTCTACCCGGGAGGCCAGCGCCGGCGGTGCTTACGGCTTTCTGAAGGGAGTCAATGAGGTTCTGTAGGTCAATGTCGTCCCGGTAGGATCTGATGTTGCTCTCGAAGAACTCCCGGAACCGGTCCCTCACCCAGTCCTGGAAGAGGAAGGCCAGCACGGCCACGGCCAGCTCCAGGAAGAAGATGAGCACGATGGTACCGCAGAACTGCATGGGGCAAACATGGGATTGAGAGTCATCACACCTCCGGCCTCCGGCGGGGCCAAACCTCATCTGACCCGGGATCGGTGCCTGCCACATAGGGTGGGCTCCACACCCGAGAGACCAGCGCCGGAGCCCCCGGGGATCCCATGTTACTGGCTGGCAGCCCCGCCCCATCTGTAAATGCAGATGTGCACCCCCACCCACATCACAGCATCATTGGTAAGAGATGAGTGAAAGGACGAGAAAGCTCCAAGCCACCGTGTCACCCATTTCCTGTGAGGTAGCCTCCCTCCCCAACAAGCCCCATTCCAGGAATGAACGGCTAACCTACCCCACCAGGCCATCAGCTCCTTTAGGGCAGAGCCTGGGGCCCAGACACAGTATCTGACCACTCTCCTCACACACACAACCATCCAAGTTGCTAGAAATCTACTGTCACCCACACTTTAGGGACAAGGAAACCACTCAGGCATGTCACTTGCTTGAGGTCACGCAGCTCATGCAGGACATCTGAGTCCCTCTGTACGTGTCAAGACCTCCGTAGAAGCACAGCGCCCCTGGCCACCACAGTGGTGGCCTTCTGCAAGGGCCCCCCGCAGCCGCACCCCTCCCATCCGGCAGACATCCGGCCAGCAGTGAGTGAGTTCTCCTGGCCATTACCACCACTGGTCACCCTGCGCTCTAAGGAGCGAGGCCACGGCAGGCAAAGGTCTCAGAATAAGACAAGGGGAAACACCCACATACACACACAAACATACATACGCACAAGGCCCTCCAAAACGCAACCTCCATTCACACAGAAGGAAGATACTACATATATTTTGAAGAGGAAAAAAAAAATGAGAGAAAAAAAAACAACAACACATGTTTTGCTTTTTAAATTAAGCCTGGGGAAGAGAAGGCTTGATCTAATAAATTCAACAAATAATATATTGCAAAACACGATTATGTGTTCCCCGCCCCCCCCAGGTGCTATTTAATTTTAACTGAATGCATTTCAACGTGAATTTGTATCTAAATATAAAATCAAACTCTTCGTAACTGGCAGTTCTGCCAGGAAATTAAGGATTCTGCATTGCACATCCCAGTACATTCACACCCTGGAGGAGGGAAATGGTTTCCTAACTTTACTGGCAACGTCTTTTGATCTTAGCTAAGAAAGGCAAAGGTGAGGGCACCTGGGTGGCTCAGTTGTTAAGCGTCTGCCTTCAGCTCAGGTCATGATCCCAGGGTCCTGGGATCGAGTCCCACATCAGGCTCCCTGCTCGGCAGGAAGCCTGCTTCTCCCTCTCCCACTCCCACTCCCCCTGCTTGTGTTCCTGCTCTCGCTATCTCTCTCTCGGTCAAATAAATAAATAAAATCTTTAAAAAAATTAATTAAAAAAAAAAAAAAGAAGGGCAAAGGTGAGTAGCAAACAAACAATTCCTTTACAACTTCTGAGGGAAATAAGAGGCAAGGGAGGGGGAGAGGAGCTGGCTGCTTAGCCATCTCTTCCCTCCAGGAGCTGAAAACCAGAGGGGCCCAGCTTTTCCAGGGATGAGGAGCTGGTTCAGCTAATTGTTTCCTGAAACCTTACCGTTTGGTGGGCAGCCTCCTCCCCGCACTGCTGGGGCCCAGGGGTGGGGGAGGCTGTAAGAGCTGCGACCCTCTCCGGCCAGATAAGGGCTAAGCCCGCCCCGCAGAGCCCACACCCCTCCCGCCCCTCTATCTGTGGCTACTCACAAACTTGAGCAGGCAGATGTTCTCCCGCAGGGCCCCCACGCAGCCAGCGAACCCCAGCGTGAACATCACCACGCCCACCATCAGGACCAGCACCACAGGGTCGATTCCATGCAGCCGGGTCACTTTGGTGAGGTCAGACAGCACCCCCTGAAAGAGGCAGAGAAAGCATCAGCCTCATGGAGTCAAGGGTGCCTGGGGGATGAGGGGGTGCAGGGCGCTAGGTTGTGTCCAGAGCTAAATAAGGACAGGGACCTGTCTTCTGAGGCTCAGCCCTCTCATTAACAGCCAGGCCAGAACAGAGCGTGGCCCCTGCCCACTTGCCCTCTTAGGGGCCTCTCTGCCCACAGATCCTTGCCCGCCTCAGCTCCCAGGGCCCTCGCATGCAGCAATCCTGGGCTGCACCTCGGCTGTGAGTCCCTCCCAGGCAGAAGCCATACTTCTTCTGGAGACTGCAGGATCCCTGTGCCAGGCCTGGAGTGCAGGGCACCCTAGGGCCAGAGCCTCACCCTGACCTCTGGCCATGTGGCAGCTTACTCTGCACTCAGTTTGTGGAGAACCCCACTACCCTGAGCTGAAAACAGCTTCACTTTGCACACCCTGGTGGAAACAGCCACGCAGACGAAGGCAGCACTGTCCATGAAAGCTGCTGTGATGATGGGAGGTGTTCTATATCTGCACTGTCCCAAATGGTACCCACTGGCCCCATTGCTATTGCGCACCTGAGGGCAACTGAAAACCTGAATTTTAACTCATGTTTCATTTTAACTAATTTAAATACATACAGTCACATGTGGCTAGGGAGAACCAAAACCGACTGCGGAGTTCTACAGGATTCAAAGGAGGAAGGAGAAAGGAGCCACCGGCCCAGCACCCAGCGGCTCCCAGGCTCCCAGGCTCCCAGGTAGCCAGGCCTCCGCTCAGGGCTCAGCCGGAGCTGCTGCCGTTCAAGAGATGGCCACACGGTGGCGATATGAGTCACGGTTTGCAGGGGCTTGCGGGGTTTGTCCGCAGGACAAAGTGACATTGCACTTCAGCTCCTGCCCTTTAGGGGTTCACAGGCTACCTTGAAGATGCCTAAACCCCAAGGCGGGCCTTATTCAGCTCCTAAGGCCATGGCAAGAAAGCCCACAGATCCAAGCGCTCCTGCCTCCTTCTCCTGGAACCAAAGGGAGCTTCCACTGAAGGTAAGAGAGGGTCCCGGGCCTGAGGCTCGACGATGCTTTGGTTCCCAGTTTCCTGCCTGGCCCAGGGCAACTTGTTCTGCCTTGCTCCTTCTCTGTCCCCTCTTCCGCCCGCCCTGTAGCGAGGGTCCTCTTCAGCTCTGCGTCCCCAGCATGCACCCACCAGCGGAGCAGATGTTGGCTCAACAGCTCGCGAATCTGGTCCCCTCCTCAGAGCGTCCACTGCCCCTTGTCCTTCTGGGCAGGAAGAGCCTGGTCTCCCCACCTCCCCTCTCCTGCACAGGCTGGGCAAGGGGGTTCACAGGGGAGTAAGGAAGGGCGCCCAGGGGGCGTGTCACACAGCCCTGCCCCCGATCTCAGAAGGACAAGAACTTCAGGAATGAACACAACTGTGTTCAGGGAGGTGCTCGCTCCCAGAGGCACCGACAGGAGCAGAAGGCGGCCCAGGCCCGCCCCAGACACAAGGGCAGACAAGCCCCCAGGCCGTCTGAGGCTTCTGGGAACAGCAGAGGGCTCTCCACACTCCCGGAGCTCAAAAACCCAACCAGCCCAGCCCAGCCCAGCCGTGACCCCACCACAGGGAAGCAGAGCCAGTCCCAGGGCCCCAGGAGGTCTCACGACAAGCTCAGTAACTATTTCCCAGAGCTGGCTCTGTGACGACCAATGGCTATAAACCATTACCCCATGCAAGAATGCTTGTCAGGGAGGAGTCTGGAAGGAGCAATTAAAGCTGAACACACCTGCTCCAGGAGACCTGATGCTTCCACAGTGCTGGTAACAGTGACACCTACCTTTTCGCTCCATGCCCACAGTCCGACTCCAAGGAAGACAACTCCAGCCAACTAAGCAGGGGAGGGGGGGGAGGGAAGGGGAGAAGTGGGGAAGGAGGGAGAGAGGGAGAGAGGGAGAGAATTAGTTAAGTCTGAAACCAGCACCATGAACATGCTTCTGGGAGGAACGTCCACACTGCTAGTCAAGGGACGCTCCTGGCTCATGTCCGTGCAGACGGGCCAGCGGCAAGGCAAGCCCTCGGTCCCTGCAGATGACGCGAACTCTACCCCAGAGCGAAGGAATGGCCAGGCGTTTGGGGTAACTTACACCTACCTTCCCTGAACATCTGGACAAACTCAATGGCCCCCACGCTCCAGGGAGCAGAGAGGAAGATCTCAGAGCAGAGGCTGCCCTCGACACTATGGAGTCAGAGACACATCATGATGGCCCTGCCCTGTTTCCTCCACATTCCCAAAGCCCCTGAACTCACTTCAGTGCAGGATCTGGTATAAAGAAGACATGACCCTCTGTGACAGCCCCCCAGGTGCATTCACAGGCTCCCCGTGCTGGAGAGCCTCTCTCCAGAGCCCTGGTGTGCTCCGCGTTATTGGTTACTGGGTTATTTGTTACTGAATTAAAATAGGCCTGTGCTAAACAACACATTCACCCCAGAAAAGCAGCCCCCCTCCACCCCACTGGAACCAGGCTGCCTCACTGTACCACAACAGAAAGCGCCCCCCATACACCACACAGGTTTCTAAACCAGAGATTTTTTCCATATAAAACAAAACACCTGGCCTCTGAAAATTAAGCTGCCTATTTTTCTCCGTAAGTTCTTTATACCACGCTAGCATTTGCCTGCCATTCATCAGTACCTCCCGGTAAATAATGGGGCCAGGTCTGTCTAGGACTCACCTCTCCAAGGCATATTCTCACACTTTAAGAATCCCTGCCTCCTTTGTTCACTACTGGCCCCGGGGGGGCTGGAGTGGGAAGGGAAGGCCCTTCAAAGAAAGCCCCCAGGAGATCGCAACCTCTTTGGAATCACAAACCACCTTCACAGAATGCTTCCATGCCCAATACTTGGGATGGGATTGCAGAGGGTTCACAGACCCCTCACCGCTGGTTCCCACAGAAGCCCTGCCTGCACCCGATCCGTCCACTTTACAAAGCAGAACATGGGCCCAAGAGGGCCAAGATGAAAACACCCAGCAGTGGAGGAGAAGGGCCTAGAATCCAAGTCATTCAACAGATACTGCCTGAGGCCCTCCTAAGTGCCAGGCTCCACGGCCAGCACTGAGGACGCAGGCAAAGCCCCGATGCTGTTGCAGCTTCGACTCCAGGAAACAACACGCGGTCTGGTGACACCACCCTGGTTTTGCAACTCTGTGGTCCTCCGCTGATTTAACTAGTGGCTAAAGGCCTTGGTTTTTCTTGATGGGGTGCATGAGCACTTCCTCTCCTTCCCCAAGCATCTTACACTGCAGGGCAGGCAAGCCTGAAGGTGACCAATCACTGCCCACTGAATCCGGTAGGCTGCCCTCCCCGCCATTCCTCAAGGTCCCCAATGACTTAGCCTCTTGCCAGAGCTAGAGGTCAAGTCTTTTTTCTGTTTATTTGATCTGACCAGACACAGCTGGTCATTCCCTCCTGCGCTGAGGCGCTCAGCTGTGGCGACACAAAGCACTGGTCACTCTTCAGCCTTGCCTGCTGGCTCATCCTCCCCCAGGCACCTCTATAGGCTGGCAAGCCTCACTGCTCTGTCCAGGACTCCTCCGCCTCCCCCAGGTTCTCCAGATGAGGCTGTAATTCACATGGCTTGAAACACCATCTCTACACAGCTGACCCACAAATCCAAACCTCCATACTTAATGTCCACGTTGACTTGTGCACGGAAGATAGCTGACAACATTTCAGTCTTCACATGGCCCCAAATGGAGCCTTGCTCTCCCAGCCCCAACCAGCCCCTGCCAACTCTTGCCCTTCTCATTAAATGGCACCATGGCCACCTCACTGGGTTGTTTGGATGAGAAAACCTACACCTCATGCTCTCCAAATGCATTCAGAGCAAATGGGGGCCAAGCAAAAGCCCAGCCTGGGCCAGGTCCATGGTCACGCCCTACAAAGAGGCATCAGGATCAGGACAGGAGGTTGTCCTGGAAGTTGTCCCTCCCTATGCCTCATCCAGTGTCCCCAACAGCACTGCAGCCCCTCCTAACCGATTTCCATGACAGCCACCTCCCATCTGGCACCACGGTGGATGGTGAGAGAATCCTGCCCCTCTGAGACCCCTGGCTGAGTCAGGGCCAGCTCCCTCCCACTGCAGCCCAGATTCCCTTCTCTTACAACAACTGGGCACTAAGAAAAGGGCTCATGGGTTTTTCCATTCGGTTTTAAAGAAAGAACTAACGTGAACTTGCACCAGACAGACAGGAACCGGCAGGCTGGGGGGGATTACATGTCCGATCATGAGTTCAGTGAACACTGGCCCGAGGCAGGAACTTTGGGGACCAATTCTAGAGATGAGAAGACTGAGGGAGGACCAGACAGGGGAAGTGGCCCCGTGAATGAGCCAGGCCGGGACACTTGCCAGCTTCACCCAGCTTCCAGTGGGGCCCCCTCCCCTGGATCTCTCTGGGGCAGATGGTCCGTGGGGCTGGGCTGTTGTCCCTGGCGGCCAACCATCTGGGAGCGACAGTTCAGCTGGGTGCTTTCCAGCCTCAGAGTAACCTCCTTTGTCTGTCTTTTATGACCTGATTAAATCCCCTCCCAAAGGATGGGGCCAGACTCCCACTAAGCCCAAAGGGAGGCCGGCCTTGGGCCATCAGGTATGTACAGCACTGTGGTCACCATGGCAAGTGGTACCGCTCTTTCCTGGGCGCCGAGGCCGGCATTCAACACCTCCTACGCTTAAAGGGCCCCTTCACACCCCATCACGGGTGTGTGGTACTATTACCCCCCTTTCCAAACAGGAAAGCTCGGATGTAGAATGACTTGGTTATTTGCCCAAAGGCACACAACTAGCCAGTGCCAGAGTTCAAACCAAACTGGGTGTCTCTGACCCTCCTGACGGCACATTATCCCACCCCCCACAGGGCAGCCACCCGGGCCAGGAAGACAAGCGGCTGCCTGAGCCCCCCACCGCAAGGGGCAGGCACAGGGGCCCCACGGCACGGGAGTTCCGCAGAAGGGGCTTTCGGGCTGTGCAACTCTGAAGCCCACGACCCATATCCTCAGGTGGCGAGGGTCACTCTGTGGCCCACTCTGTGGCCAGGAAGCGGGGTGTCACTGTAAAGATTACTGACCCCTCCCCCCGAGGCAAAGGCCCCCTGTGGAAGGTGAGGGGTCCTCTCTGGACACTGGGCTAGAAGCTACACAGAATCCACTCCCCACGAGAGCAAGCCTGGGGCACTTCACCCAAGCAGGTTCAAGTGACAATGGAAGTGTAGACACCTGGCCAGGATACTGGGCAGGCTGGACAGGAGCAGGGTTCCAAAACCAAGCAGCTCAGAAGCAGCCCATCATCACCCACACATCAGTGGCCTTGGCCCCTTGCAAGATTTCATTTCGGGGTGTGTAAAAGGACTTGGGCAATTCTTACAGGCCTCAGAGGCCTCCCTGCAGGGAGCTCAAGTCAAACCAGCAGCAGCAATGCAACGCTCTCAGGTTCTGCGCCCACTGGCCTCTGGTTCTTGCAAATCCCCTGGTTGTCAGAGGTTGACGTTCACAGGGCTGCCTATGGGAGTCTCAGAATGAAAACGAGAAGGAAACCCAAGAGTAAGCCAAACTCAAGGCCTGAGTAGTGCTGAACACACAGCACAAGTCAGCTGGTCCTGGCTCCAGTCTCCACTCTGCAACTGTCTGGTGACAGGACTTCGTGCCAAGTCCAGGAACTCCTCTGTGCCTATGATTTCCTCTGCACAATGGGAATGACCTTTCCTGGGTCATAGGAGGGTTGCAGGGATTGAAGGAAGTATATCACAAGTGACATGCTTACCCCAGGGCATGGAGCCGGCCCAAGGGAGCCCTGCCCTCCTGCAAGGGAGGGGAGCAGAGCAGAGGCATTGAGGGGCCGTCCAGATGCCACCAGCATCTGCTGGCCTTTAGACTCTCTGCGCCCCACCCCCCCAATAACTTCCAGCTCCAGCCTTTGTCCTAAGAGAAAGTCCTTCTTTCCAGAGGCATCTGTTTTATTGGGTCTCAGAGACAACAGTGAAGTAGAGTTCAGGGAAACAGGGCCTCTGAAGGCTTTTTAAGTAAGGTAAGAAAGAATGATGGAAAGAAAACAGGACAGAGTGGAAGAAGCTAGAACAGAACCTCAGCTCTGTTTCTAATTCACCCTGTGGCTTTGAGCAAACCATCCCTCTCTTGGACCTCAGTCTGCCAGTCTGCAAAACTGAGCAGCTGGAGGCGGTAATTGCAAAGGCCTGTACACCTCCCACGGCCTAAGCTCTGCCTTCATAAATCATGCCAGGGTGGCAACCCCACGGTCCAGGCACTTTCCAGGATAGGAAACCCTGACTCTAGACCTGGTGAGTTCAGAGAACACCAGAGAGCTCGTGACCACTTGAAATGCCAACAACTCAAACTACTGGCCAGAAAGGACTCCAGAGGGCAGAGACTCTAGACCCAACCTGACCCTGAGAGCCCGGGGGGCTGACAGTGAGTCTCAAGATATCTGTCGGGGTTAGGAAGCCTCGCCCTTCAAGACTGTAGCCACTGTGAACCCTACAGAGTACAGGGAATGCCACTTTCAAATAGTCCCACGTTCAAAGAGTCAAAACTAAGCCACTTCTCAGTGGGAGTCTGCAAGGTCTGGGAGACGGAAGGGACACTGGAGCCCGGCTTCCTCATTACAGAGGGAAGCGAAGCGCAGGGCAGGATGGTGCCTTGCGCGGGGTCACACAGCTATCACACACCAGCTTTTCCTCCTGCCGGAAGGGCGGTTCTGAAAATAAGAAGCGTGTGTGCCCTTCCCAGCACAGCCAGCAAACACATGCTAGGGGCCCCGGTGAGGAGGGGGAAGGACTACCCAGAGGACTCGGGCAGTTTCCACAGATGTCTCTGAGTGTCCAGATAACAGAGAGCCCACCCCCACCAAGCCCCGCCCAGGAATCACTGTGTCAAGGCCTTTGACAGGAAGGAGGAAGGGCAGAGTCATCCAGGGAGGTTAGAGGCAGCTCCCCAGGCACAGAGAGAAGGAACCCCAACCCAGCCTCAGCCCCACCTTCACCCCAGCCTCTACCACTGCCGGCACCGTTCAGTGAGGAACAGTGGGGAGAAAACCAAAATACTAAGCCAGCAGTTGACATTTCTGTAGAGGGCCATATAGTAAACATTTTCAGCTTTGTGCTTGATGATCTCTGTTTCAAGCACTCAACTCTGCTTTTATAGCAGGAAAGCAGCCAGAGATAATACGTAAACGAATGGGCAGGGCTGTGTTCCAATAAACTTGTATGTGCAAAACCCGGCCGAGAGCCAGGCCTGTGAGCCGCAGTCTGCCTAGTCCTGCACTGAACTTTCACACTGAAACCATCTGGACCTAGAGACCAAAGACAGGATTTCCTTCAGCTTGGCCACACGAACCCCCGGGCATCCCTATAATTCAGGTCTCCAACCTGGTCTTGTCTTTAAAGTACCTGAACAGGTCATAAAAAATAGCCTAAAACTGTAAAAAATCTCAAATGATCCATCCCCACGATGGACTATTATAGAACAGTGAGAACCAATGATCCACAACTACATACGACAGCATGAATGAATCTCACACACAATAGTTAGCAAAAAATGCCAGATTCAGAAGACATCATACTGTTAAGGAGGTGTTATGGACTGGATGTTGTGTCCCCCAAAATCTGTATGTTGATGTCCTAACTCTCAATGTGATGGTGTTTGGAGATGGGCCTTTGGGAGGTAAATAGGGTTAGATGAGGTCATGAGTGAGGCCTCCATGATTAGTAGCCTTATTAAGAGAAAGAGAGACCAGAGCTCTCTCTGCCATGTAGGACACGGCAAGAAGGCAGCCATCTGCCAGCCAAGGAGAGAGCCTCAGCGGAACCCAACCGTGCCGGCACCCCAATCCCTGACTTTCAGCCTCCAGAATGTGAGACATTAAATTTCTGTCATTGAAGTCAACAAGTCAATGGTATTTTGTTATGGCAGCCTGAGCTGACCAAAACAGGAGGAATGCTTAAGTGGGAAAACTATATCTAGCATCTAACCAAAAGTTACTAGACAGGGGCGCCTGGCTGGCTCGGTAGGTAGAGTGTGGGACTCTTGATCTCAGGGCTGTGAGTTCAAGCCCCAGTTGGGCATGGAGCCTACTTAAAATAAAAAAATTACAAAAAATTTACTAGATAGGCAAGAAGGGAAATAAATCTACTTTTCCTTGTGATCTATAACAAGGAAAAATATTCAGTAACTAGAAAAAGACACAAACATGACAAAGAAGGTAGAATTAGCTAAGACATGAAAACAGATATTGTACACACCCTTGGGGATTTAAAAGGAAATATAATGAGGAAAGAAATAGAAAACAGAAGGTCCAAATGGAACTATTAGAAATAGAAAATACAACACTGGAAATGAAGAATTCACTAGATGGGTTTAACAGCAATTAGACACTAACTACAGAAGAAAAGATGAGTCAACTTGAAGACAAAGCAATAGAAACTATTTGAACTAAAGGGTAGGGGTGGGGGATTGAACAGAGCCTCAGTGACCCACGAGACAACAAGGAGTCTGAGAAGAAAAAGCGGGAGGAGGTGTGTATTTGAAGAAATAATGGTCAAAGTAGTCCTAAATCTGATGAAAACTATAAACCCACAAATCCCAAAAGCCCAATGAACCCCAAACAGAATAAAGAAAACCACACCAGCCCGTATTATAATAAAACTGCTGAAATCCAGTAATAAAGAGAAACTGTTGAAGTGAGCCAAAGGGAGAAGAAAGGACACATTACATACAGAGTACACATACACAAGATATTTTCACCAAATGAAATGAAAATGTATCAAATGTGTGGATGCAAAAAACACAGAGTATCAAATACCTATACTAGGAAAGAAGATCTAAAATCAATGATCTAATCTATTTTACCCAGCTAGAAAAAAAGCAAAGTAATCCCAAAGTAGAATCAAGGAAATAAAAATAGGCGCAGGGGCGCCTGGGTGGCTCAGTCAGTTAACCCTCCGACTCTTGATTGCGGCTCGGGCCATGATCTCAGGGTCGTGAGATCGAGCCCCGTGTCAGGCTCCACACTCAACGGGGAATCTGCTTGAGATTCTCTCTCTCCCTCTGCCCCTCCCACATGCTCACACATGCTCTCTCTCTCTCTGGCTAAAAAAAAAAATTAAAAATGATAATTAAAAAATAGGAGCAGGAATCAATGAAACAGACTGAAGATGGATGGTGGTGACAGCTGCAGAGCAATGTGAACGGACCTAATACCCCTGAACTGTGCATCGAAAAATGACGACAATTCTAAATCATTCTGTATGCTTTACTACAATTTTCAAAAATAAAATTTAAAAATACTTTTTAAAGTCTTTAAAGATATCAGTGAAATTCAGAACAGAAGAACAACAGAGAAAACACCACCTACACTAAACGAAGTCAGATCCGAGAGTCCATCCTAACCAGAGTGACAGGAGGCAGATGGACGGTTTGCCTGAGGACGGGGTGGGAGGGAAGTACTGCAGAGGGGTACAGGACAGTTTCTGGAGGGACAGAAAGGTTTTACGCCTTCACCGGGGTGACGGTGATTACATGGGAGTATACAACTGTCAACTCGTCGAACTATACACTGCAAGTGAGTAAGTGTTACTCTATCAAATCTACACCTCCATAGAGGTGATATTTACATCTCCCTAGAGCAAAAAAAAAAAAGAGAGCGAGAGAGAGGAGAAGAAGGTGGGAAGATGGGAACCAAGATGGGAACAGGGCACTCGCGCACATGAGACAAATCAGCAGACTGGGCCTTGCCAGCTATCTACTAGGGAAGGATGCAGAGTTATACATATCACCAGGTACCCAGACTTGACACCACCCCGGCAGCATATAATAGTCACATGCACCGGGCAATGATCACAGTGTGCTGTGAACAGCCCTTCGTCAGAAATCCCTGCTGATGATCCCGGCCTCCCACATGCCCAAGTGAGATCAGGAGCTGAAGCCTACAGGGAGTAGCATCAGGGCGCTCTAGTGGAATCCCTGATTAAGCAATCCTTGCCCTCGGCCTTGGCAAGTGCAAATGTGGAAAAATACACACACACCCCTAGGAGATAAGGCGGTCTATTTCCTATGAATTGGGGCAGCCCTTCTAGAGAAGTAATTTTGACTGTATAAATATGTCAACCAGGTCAAAACAACATAAACACTCTCTGACCCATTTAGTCTCACTCCTGGGACTCTATCCCAGCAAATAATTTCCCTCCCTTGACCAAAGGGAGAAATCTGTACTACACCAAACTAATCACTGCATCCTTATCTAGGATAGTAAAAAAATTGGAAACAACCGAAATCTCCAATACGGGAATTTCCAAAAATACAATCAGGAAAACTATGTGGCAACCTAGAATGTTCTATGCTAGGGGATGCTGACATGAGAACGCAGACCTCATGACTGCAAGGATGCTCTCACAAAGATGGGAAAGCGTGTGCGACTGAAGACAGGATGGAGCATGGGGAGGGAACGGGGCAAAGCTGGGATGCCTTGTGTAGTCTCCTAGAATTTCCATGCAATTACAAAAATTTGTTAAATAAAACTTGAAGAGAAAAAGGTACCATTTCTCAGCAATGAAAGTGAAAATACTCTGCATTCATTATTAAAGCCCTAGACTTTCCTTTTTGATTGCACTAATTACGCAGACAGAAGCAGAGAAATTGCATTTGAGATCTGAGGCGGGGGGCGGGGGGTGTCAGGCCCTTGGGATGTGGTGTTACATGAACAGAGTTCAGCTCAAATAAGGGCAATTCTAGATCAGTCAGAGTGATCCAGAGACACGAGCTCACCGCAGGATGTGGGGAGTCCCCTATCAAAGGATGCACACCATAAGGCCAAAGAGAATTAGACCCTCTACCCACAAAGGTGCTGGGGGCAGGGGGAGGGGACTGACCTTTCACTCCTTCCATGTCAGACTTGCTTTGCCTCTCCTGGGTAGGGTGACCACATGTCCTGGTGTGCCTGGGACAGCCCTGGGATACACCTGTTGTTCTGGCCGAATTCTTAATAACCTCTCTTTCACCCTTAAAAGTTTCCCGACTTGTCACCCTACTCATGGGAGGCCTTTGTGGCTTTGAGGAAGGGACCTGAAGCGACTCTGGTCAAGAGTCCAAAGGCCTGTGGCTCTCTGCTCACCTACAAACAGGCTGCCCATTGGGCTCCGAAGCTAATGCCCGCACTCCCCGCACAGGGAAGCTGCCCGTATCTCCGAGAAGGCCAGTGGCAGGGGGCTCTCCTATCCTCGGAACATGGGCTCATTGTCTGTGCCACAAGGGGCCTCAGTTCTTCACTTTCAATCCAACTGTGAAATAGATCCAGGCAAGGGCTTTATCTGAATCTTCGCCGATTAAACTCAATGCCGGTGGGAAGCGATCCTGCAGTTGCAGACATCATCTGAATCATCCCCTCCAGAGGAGTCACTCGGCCAGACCGCGAGGGCTCAAATTCTTTGTGGAACCAGGTGGGGTGAGAACAAAGAACAGGGCCCTCCACAGCCCTTCCTCCAGGGTTTACCTCTCCCAGCTGCCCCTCCTCTGCAAGTCAGAGAGATTGCTTTATAATCGCAACTGTGGGAAAGTAGCCACAATACAGAATTTAGCCGTCTGAACCATGTGTGCGAGGCCAGCTCAGGGGCACTCAGGGCGGCCACGGTGTTGAGCAACACCGCCACCAAAACTGGCACTCTGTCCCCACTCAACACTGACTTCCCCTTGTCCCTCCCCCCACCCCTGGCAACCCCCTTGTCCTGTCTCTGTGAATCCGACTACTCTGGGTACTGCCCCTAAGTGGGACCGTACAGGATTTGTCCTTCTGTGATGGGCTTCTTCCACTTGGCATGATAGCCTCAAAGCTCACCCATGTTGTAGCACATGTCACAATTTCCTTCCTTTTTAAGGCTGAAAAAGATCCCACTGCATGTACAGAGCACATTTTGCTTATCCATTCATCTGTCGGTAGACACTTGGGCCGCTTCTGTCTTTGGGCCTCTGTGAATAAAGCTGCTGTGAACATAGGTGTGCAGACATCTTGCTCTTTCATTATTTTGGGTCTATGCCCAGACTGGAATTGCTGGATCATACGGTAATTCTATTTTTTGACATTTTGAGGAACCTCCATACTGTTTTCCAGAGCGGCTGCACCATTTTACATTCTCACCAACAGTGCACAGGGGTTCCGATTTCTCCACATCCTCGTCAACATCTGTTATTTTGGTGGGGGGATGTGTGTGCTTGTATGTTTTAATAATAGCCATCCTAATGGGTGCAAAATGGTATCTTCTTGCCGTTTGATTTGCATTTTCTTTTTTTAAAGATTTATTTATTTATTTATTTGAGAGACAGAGGGAGAAAGAAAGAGCGCACAAGCAGGGAGGAGGGGCAGAGGGAGTGGGAGAAGGAGAAGCAGGCCCCTCCCCCCCCGCCGCCCACACTGAGCAGGGAGCCCGATGTGGGGCTCGATCTCAGGACCCTGGGATCATGACCTGAGCCGAAGGCAGACGCTTAACAGACTGAGCCACCCAGGCGCTCCTTGATTTGCATTTTCTTAAGTCAAAGTGACATTCTGCACTTGAAACAGGTCTCATTAATACAACCAAAGAATGGCTATGATTAAAAAAAAAAAAAGGTAGAGGAGCACCTGGCTGGCTCAGTTGGTGGAGCATACAACTCCTGATTTTGGGGTTGTGAGTTCGAGCCCCACACTGGGCATAGAGCCTACATACATACATAGATAAAATACATTTTTTTAAAAAGTAGAAAGTGGGGCACCTAGGTGGCTCAGTTGTTAAGTGTCTGCCTTCGGCTCAGGTCATGGTCCCAGGGTCCTGGGATCGAGCCCCACATCGGGCTCCCCGCTCGGTGGGAAGCCTGCTTCTCCCTCTCCCACTCCCCCTGCTTGTGTTCCCTCTCTCGCTGTCAAATAAATAAATAAATCTTTAAAAAAAAAGGTAGAAAGTGCTAGTGCCCTCACAATGCTGTCGTCTAGAAGCATGTTTACCTGACAACCCCGTGAGAACTGCATGAAGCCCTGCTCCCCACTCACTCCGTACACAGACATCAACTGCATCCCCGTTTGTCACCCCAAGCGAGTACTAACAGTCCCTCAGGAAAATCTGAGCCCCGAACTGGAGGGAGAGAGCTTTAAAATCCCTGTTAGAGTGCACAGGTGTTGGCTGTGAAGTATGTCAGCGTGCAAATGATTCTGAATGGGGCAAAGCGCTCAACAAAACCTTGTTTGTTCTAGCCCTTAGTACTGATCAAAGCAACCACAGCTTGCCTTCTGTGTATCTGAACCTGCTTGCTAAGCCCAGGTCTGCCAGCAAAGCTGCAATCCTGTCCCTCTGTTCATTCGCCAAAACAAAACAAATACAAAAACTCTCTGTGCAAAACAATTATCTATGCTTTGCTTCAAAACAACAGGCGGAGGGGGGTGTGGGGAGGATATAAATTAGAATTGGCTATGAGTTGATAAATGTTGAAGAGAGGTGATGGGAACATGGGGGGTTGTTAGATCGTTTGATTTTGGTTATTTCTTCCATTTCAAAGAGAAAACTTCTCTGACGAGGTAAGGCTTGGCATACGACTGTATCTGTTTCCAGCGACCCTGGGAGGCAGGCGGCAGGCCTGTGACATCAACATTTCACAATGAAAACACGAAGACTCCTCGGGATCACTCAGTGTGGGTGCGAGTCCAGCCTGGCACCCGGGTGGTTACCCCCCGCTTCTCAGGCCTCACCCCACCCCTGAGCTCCTGGGCAGATGAAGAGAGCAATCACTGCTAGAGACCCGGCAGAGAGGCGCCTGGGTCATTTCCCCAACCAAGCTCTCTTGTGCCTTGGTTTCCTGACTGCTTTTGTCCCTTCCTGTTGGGCCCCAGCGCACACCAACTGAGAAACAGACTCTCGACCACACAGACTTGTCAATCCTGCAGAAGGCCGATGACACGGCAGCACCCTTCAATCAAGCAGACTTGCTACGATTCTGGAATCAGGAGCTCCGCTATTCGAATCTGGGGCGGCCGAGCTGTTATTACTGGGAAAGTTGGGAAAAAGCTTCCCAAGAGCAAAGAATCTATTCTGAAGAGAATGTGAAGAAATGGAGATTAGCGGGCCCTCAGCCACAGCAGCGGGAAGTTTTGCTCTTGCTGCAAAATTCAGGATGACCTTCAGAGGGCAGGGCAAAGGCCAAGCAAGCACAGCCTGGGGGTGGGAGAGAACAACACGTCAGCTAGGTGTCCGAGTGTCCCAAGTGTCAGCCTGCCTGCCTAGGCCAAGGGGCCCTCCACCAGACACCTGGCCGGTGGGCAGGGCCTCCTGGTGGGGCCAGGGAGGGGGCAGGGCCGGTCTGGGAAGCCATCCGCTGCGGGGATGAGGCAGCCACACACACCTCCCGTTAGGAGAAGCCCACAGGAACGATGTCCTGCGTTGCCTTATTTCAAGGGAAATGATGAAGTTGCTGGGGACAGGTTGTCCGGGCACAGAAAAAAGACGTGGGGTGAATGACCAACCCACTGAATCCCACCCTGTTTCTCCAGGACAGAAACCCCCCAAAACTTTGAGATACATCATTGGGAGATGATGCTATAAAATCAAGGGTAAAAAGCTGAGAAGTCTTAGTAAATCTGCCTTGTTTGCAAGGCAAACAAGGCCCAAACAGGGCATGCCGACACCCACAGTTGAAGCAAAATGTGGCATGACGGCCGATCATTCCGTCCCTTCTTCTCCAAGTGCCCCCCACACAGAAGCTGACAAGCAACACTTGCTGAAGGTGCACGACCGCGTCCCCTCAGCCACCTGCATGGACACCGTGTCTGCTTCTCCCCGGAACCAGCCCACTGGTTTCACACACATGCTATGTTACCTCCCCTGACGCCCTGACCGTCTCCAGCCAGTGCCTGAGTTTCCTGGTCTTCTTCAAGGCAAGAGTCCTTGAAAGAACCGCGCTGAGTCACGGTCTCCACTGTCTCACATCCCATTGGCTCCTCAGCCAGCCCCAGGTAGGTTTCCATCCACCCCCAGAGCACGCAGCAGCTCTGGTCAGGGTCACCAACAACCTCCACCTCGTCAAAGCCAATGCCAATTTTCTGTCCTCATCCTACGTCACCCCCCCTGCGGCACAGCTGACTGTCCTCTCTACGCGGGAGGCCTCAGAGTCTCCTAGCCTCCCCTCAGCCCACCCACTCACAGCCAACTCTGGAATGGACTTTCCTCTGCAAGGTCACCTCTAGCATCCCAAGACTCCATAGTCACACCTCTCCTCTTCTCAGTCAACACACTCTCCCTCCATGATCTCATCGAGCCTCCCCCCCTTCCCCTGATGCGGCTCAGACTTTCATCTCCAAGATGGTCACAGACATAGGAAACGGACATCTCCATGCGGCCAAGAGACCATTTGAACACGTCTGTCCCAAAATTCTCTCTCAGAACGTGGTACCACCACCCATCCCTTCACTCGGCAGAATCATTCCAAAATCAGATCCAACTTGTAACCTACCAACAGTTACTAAAAGAGGCAGAGAATAATTCCACCTACTTACTGAGCACTGTAAGGTCCTACATGACCTGGCTCCTTCATTTCTCTGTCCTCACTTGTGTACCCTCCCCCTGTACTCACTGAGCTCCAGCCACAGGGCCTTCTCACTGTCCCTTGCACATGCCCAGCGCATTCCTGCCTCAGGGCCTTTGCAAATGCTGCTCTTCCAGCCTGCAGCTTTCTGCCCAGACCCCCACTGGCTGCTTCTTCACAGGTACTCTGGTCTCAGCCCTTAAGTCGCCTCCCTGGAATGCCTTTCCCCCACCTCCCTAGCCAAGGAGCTTCCCCTCCCTGCTCCACTGCTCAGGAGGCTAATACCATTATTGGTTAAACACAAGCACCATACGGAATAGGTCCACTCCTCGCTCCCAGAGCACAGAACAGGGCCCGGCCCACAGTCAGGAGGGCACGAAGCGCCCTGCTGCCCATGTGTCGTTGGGAGCATCCCCAGGGCAGGGAAGGGGGAAAACAGACCTACGTGTGGGCCAGAGCTCCGAGCGTTCCTGAACCTCCAAGGCTGGGCTAGGGGCCCATTAACCTGGTTTTCCATCACCCTGGCCATCCCTGTCACAGTACTGTTAACAGCCGGTTTTATAATTAACTTGTCGCTGGTCCTGCCTGAGCTGGGCTCTCAGCCCCGCCCACCTTCTCCTCCAAGCCTCGCAGGGGCCCCGGCCAATCAGCAGTACGTGAACAATCATATCTACTGAATAAAGGACGAAGCGAGGGACCCGAGGCCGCTCTCGGTGACTCACCCAGAAGACAATGTTGTAGCTGAAAAGGAGGTACTTGTACCAGCAGCTGACCTCGGCGTTAGAGTATCTATAATAGTGCATCTTCTGAGAAGCGGGATCTGTGGACAGACACGGGAGTGATGAGATGACAGGTTCAGTTGCAAAACGGCTCCCCCAAACCTGCTCCCCCAGAAAGAGCAAAGGTGAGGTTCACACACAGACTCCAGAAGGCTCCAAATCGTTTCCGTGTTCCTGCACGAGTCCAGATACTGCTTTACCATCAGTGCCAGCTACAGACTGGGCAAAAATCATGTTAAGTCAACTCTCCAAAAAGAGCCAAAAAAAGAAGAGAATTTCTGAAAGAATGGAGGATGCCAATTTCTTTTTATTTTTTTAAACATTTTATTTATTTATTTGTGAGAGAGAGAGAATGAGCAGGGGGAGGGGCAGAGGGAGAGGGAGAAGCAGACTCCTCACGGAGCAGAGAGCCCGACGTGGGGCTCGATCCCAGGACCCTGAGATCATGACCTGAGCCGAAGGCAGACGCTTAACCGACCGAGCCACCAGGTGCTCCCATTACTTTCCTTTTGGAACCCGACAGCAATCCAGGTGGGCCCTTAACTCCTCCACCACCCCTTGCTGCCAAAGCCGTGGCTCAGTGGTGGGGAAGGAGGTGGGGGCCTTAAGCTGACCCCTGGGGGGGCGGCAGGACCTAGGGCTCACTGGGGAATGCTCACCCTCAGCCCCTGCTCCCCTCCCACCTCCTGGGGCCGAGGAGAAGGGCAAATCGTAACAGGGCCCGAGGCAAAACAGACAAGGCCACTCGGGCAGTGAGGAGACAACCGGCCCACACCTGCCAGGAAGAAACCAGCTGCTGCCGCAAGGAGTAGCTACTGCAAAATCCCTTCCTGGGAGCCGCCTCAGGGGCCTGGCCACGGGCTCGAGACGTTCTGAGAAAGGGACGCCAAGCAGGGACATGCAAACCACACCCCTCTGGAAATGGGTGCCGTGCCCACTCGACCTCCTGGTCACGGGGCAGCACCAACCAGCACAGCAGTCTGGACGCCTCCATTTGCTCACCTCTTCCCTCCGACAGGGATGCGAGAGTCTGGCCCGGGCCCGTCTGGCCTCAGAAACCAGCCAGGTAGGGGACCGCGACCCAGCAGCCCCCGGCCCCACCCTCAGCACAGCACTTCCACAGAAGTCCCCTCCAAGGAGGGAGTATGAATGGAATCCCGGGTACCAGGGACACCCCCAGGCACAGGGCACACAGGAGGCCTGAACACAGCCTGGGCCACGCCGCCGGCTGCAGGGAGCCGAGCTCCTTCCTTCAGGCCTCCGCATCCTCAACTAAAACTGATCCTTAGCGTCCCTGGAGCTGAGGGACCCAGCTGGCAGCATCGAACGACTCATTCCAAATACAGATCTCGGGCCTCTCCCCTCTGCAGGTTCTGAGAAGTAGGTGTGGGGTGGGGCCCAGAATCTGCATTTTTGACAAACTCCCCGGTGATTCTGACATGCCCAACGTACCAGGTATCAGCCTGGGCACCAAGGGCTGCGGTCCCTCTAGGGTTCCTGCAAAGGCGGAAGGACCCTGCTAGCTGCAGCCCAGCACGCAGACCAGGGCTAGGGTCGGGATGGCTCGTGGCAGGCAACTAACTAAAGGGAACCAACATTCACCCATTCATGTTGCACACATGACAAAAACCCCAAAGCTCTGGGGTTTTCTCCAACTACAGATGACTAGCTTCATGCATATAGAAAAATAAACTTTTTTTAACCTAAAGCTCAGGCAAGTTTATCACAGAAAACAGTCAACTTGGCCAGAAATGCCCTAGAAGGCGGAAAAATGTTCTAAATGGTAGAAACCCTGTTCCTTTTTATGGACGAGACAATCCTGCTTCTTAGAATTGTCAAACACAGCCTCCTCTTCTTCGTGGTTCCTAGAGAAGCCTGGAAGGTGGATGGCCGTACCCTCCGTGGAACTGAACCCCAGAGACTGGGGAAGGCTGCTCAGGCACAGTACCCCAAAGTTTAGGAGTCCTAGAGAGTACTCCTTGGGCATCATTTAACCTAACCATGGTAAAGCTCTCTCTCAAAAGCTTTGAAGCAGTAAACAAAGCCAGACTCCCTTCCTCCACAGAGAAACCAGCTAATTAGCACGTCTGTCTGTTTTCCAGAGTACTGGCAACCTCATCCCTGCCCCCTGCTTGGGGCTTTTGGGAAATGATTACCCTGAGGTGATGTGGAGACTCTCGACCTGGAGATCCCTGTTCTTCAGTTCTGACCGGTTAACCGTGGAGAACACAGAAAGGCCACAGGAACTCCATGGGCACGCAGGCTCTGGAGGGGGGAATTCTCCACAGGGCACCTGGCCTCCCTCACCTTAGGTTTCACCCTCTTTCATGTGGCCCCAAAGACCTCGCCCCACAAAGACACACAACCACCCAGGTAAAACTGCTTTCACAGACGTCAGGGTCCAAACCCAGACCCAGAGAATCTCAACAACCAAGACATACACTCCCAGCCCTTACTTCCTGGAAACTCAGACATTTGGAACTACACTAGCCAGGTCCACACTGGGGAAGGACCAGAAACACCCTAAGCATCCACAACACAGTGTACCACACTCAGACGTGTCCCTGTACATCTGCCATGCACAACCCAGAGCATTCACACGGGGCATCACACCATTTCTGTTGAACCAAGATAACCCTCTACGGCCTAGGGGTGGCAATGCCCCAATGACACCATTTCCCCATCCCACTCACAAATGAGGAAACTGTTGAGGGGAAACAGTTCAGTCTTTCTTCACCCACTTGTTTATTCCTCCCCATGGGATGATAAGGCACTCAACTAACCATGGGGTGGGGAGAGCTAGCCCCCTTCCCCGCCCACCCCTTCCCGTGGACCTGAGGAGCAGGGAGGAAAAGCTGCCTCTCACCCTCGCACGGCTCTCTATCCTGCTGGCCAGAGGGTGGAGAAGCAGATCCTGAACTTCAATGTCACCGAAAGAGCCTGTCTCCACAGGGGCGCATCCCAGGGTATAAACTAGAGCAGGTAATGAGGTAATGAGGTAATGGGAAGGTTTGTTTGGACCCCAGCCTAAGCCACACCCTCCAACACAAGGTCCTCGGGACCCCATTTGGAGGAGAACAAAGCCAGCGCTGAGCTCCCAAGGTCTGGCTCAGTGGCCTCACTGCCTCAGTGAAGGAAAAAGGACTGATGGGTACACCTGAGCCTCCAACCTGAGGGTCACCCACACCAACAAAGAACCCCAAGAAGTGGACAAACACACCGGTGCTCACTAGAACCCAGATCTGACTCAACACTCAGCCGAAACAACTCCAAAGTGACTGTGCTCCCTGAGAGCTCACCTTATTTGCTCAACCCAGTCACATCAGAGGAAGGCAGAACTTAGCTCTCCACCAACTAAGGAATTCAACGAAAACCAAGGCCATTTAGGGGCACCTGCTGGCTCAGTAGGTAGAGCAGGCAACTTTTGGTCTCAGGGCTGTAGGTTTGAGCCCCATGTTGGGTGTAGAAATTACTTAAAAATAAAATCTTTAAAAAAGCAAACAAAAAAAACCCCATCAAGACCATCTACCTTAAAATATACACAAAGAATCTTATTTTAACAAAATAACAAAATATCCTAAAAGATGGCTAAACTTTTCACAAGTACTAATTAACATTGCAACAGAGAAGGATCTCCAAAAGCTGTTCTGTAGCTTTCGTATTCTGTGGAAATACATAGAAAACAATCATCAGAAAAATTTAATTCTAAGTCCTGAAACTGTCTCAGTTCCAGAACTTATTAAAACAGAAGAAAGCATTTACAGGGCAAATAGACATGTTGTTTGTCAAAACATCAACTTCTCAAAACAAGGGGGAAGGTTAGAATCAAGTCATAGTGTTGAGAGAGCTGGCTAGCAGTCTGAGAGCTAACTAATAAGCCAAAATAAATCTAAATATTTAAGGTTGCAAGCACACACACACAACACAACAGAGCATTTCAGGACGTCCCTTTCTTTGACCCAACAGGAAAAAATACAAAGTATAAAAATATCAATGTGAAACAGATAAATAGTTTTCAAATTCCCATATAATTAAAAGTAACATTAACATAAAAAGAAATACAAATGATGTTTTCAGCAGCTGCAGCAGTTATGACAAAGGGTAAAAATCTACAATACATAAAAATCCATGCTTAAAAGACTCCAGTGTTGCAAGGACAAAGGATATGGATACTACATGAAATGGAAGGACAAGATAACTAACAGATGGCAAAATGTCCAACATCACTGGACGGGAAACCTAAAGACAATCCAGAGATACTATTTCATGTTACACTGTTTTTTTGTTTTGTTTTGTTTTGTTTTTAAATTTTATTTATTCATTTGAGACACAGAGATATAGAGAGAGAGAGAGCATGAGCAGTGGGAGAAGCAGAGGGAGAGGGAGAAGCAGACTCCCCCGCTGAGCCAGGAGCCCGATGTGGGGCTCGATCCCAGGACCCTGGGATCATGACCTGAGCCGAAGGCAGACACTTAACCATCTGAGCCACCCAGGCGCCCCTCATGTTACACTGTTTAACGAAATCACCCGCACTACTGCCCGCAAGCCCATGGTGAGGGTGGCAAGTTCATACCTTGCTGGCAGGAGAGTCAACTGTGACTACCCTTGGGTAAGCAATATGGTTACAGATATTCAAAACAAACAAACAAACAAAAATGTCATACCTTTAATCCAATAAAGTCATGACTAAGAACTTGCCTCCAGAAAATAAACCAACAGAGGAAAAGGAATATGCATTAAGTATGAAATCTGAATATCATGGTTTGCAATTATGGAACAATTTGTAAGCATGTGGTTGAAGGCCAAAACGGAATATAAAAATATGGAAATGGTTGCATGGGGCGGTGGACTTCTAAGTGATTCTGTAAAAACATTTCCACTGCTGTGCTCACCATTACCACCGCTGCATTATAAATGCAAACTGGCCATTGCTGGGGAAAAGGGTGTGCCTACCTCAGAGGTTACTGCCCCCTCAACGTGATGACCTCTACCAGCACTGTAGACAGGGCTTGTCTACTTTGGGATTATTTCAACCTGTAAGAGTCCTTCCTTCTCCCTCTCCCTGTTTATTATTTTTTTAAGATTTTATTTGTTTATTTGAGAGAGAGAGAGAGAAAGAGTGCATGGGGGTGGGGGCAGAGGGAGAGAATCCTCAGGCAGACTCCCCACTGAGCACGGAGAGTGACACGGGGCTCGATCCCACAACCCTGAGATCATGACCTGAGCCGAAACCAGGAGTTGGACACTTAACCGACTGAGCCACCCAGACACCCCAGCTCCCCATTTATTTTTAATTAAAAAAAAAAAAAGCTCATGCTCCGCTGTAAAATATTTGAACAATTCAGAAGTATGAGAAGTGAACTGGCAATGAGAAACCACTAAACACTGGTTTTCACATTTTCACCATGACCCACAGTAAGAAACACACTAACAAAATCAAGCCAGCGCCCACATACTCACATGCGCAGCTGAGCTCATGAAACAATCCCTCCCCTTATTGCATGCTGTGCGTTCTAGATTTGCTGTTTCCGTCTTTTTTTTTTTTTTTCAAGATCACGCCTACACATTATCTAAGAAGCAACTGCTGTAAAAGTTGTGTCGAGAAAAAGAGCAGATCCTGGGCCAGGGCTCCCCCTCTCCAAGGGACCCTTTCAACTTCTGGCTGATCTTGATATTTATACCCCATACAATAGCTCCTAGAAATTTCTGTATATAATATGCTTGTGTTACTATTCCCTGGCTTTTCAGTTCTAGGTATTACCTACCCACTTCCTACCCTGGAAGGCAAGGATATACCTCTCTTTACTTCCATAGAAACCACTTGTCCCCTGAAATCCCTTACTCTTCTCCTTTCCTGTATCTCCACCCCAACTGGAGTCAAACTCCAGCAAAGGCTGGAGTGATTTTCAGAGTTTACATTATTATGGCCACTTCAGCCACCAGAGTGAGCCATATAAACCATCATTACTGTTCCTACTTTTTGTCCTCTGGAATTAATAATTCTCTTATTTTCCTATTTAATTTCCTGCAAATTTATCAACATTCAACCCCAAATCCAATGCCAGTTGTCCAAGTCTCCTCTCAGTACGTTCATTCACACCAGATGTTCTATTTCCATTTCTTCTTCAGAAGAAAACTCTCCTGGAGCTTACTGAGTTCGATCTGGACTGGTGTGCAGAATTCCCTTTACCTCAATTTGGGATACAGCCCATGAGAGATCCAGTCTTTGCTCTCCCTGATGGAGAAACCCTTCTGTGCAAAAGGCAAGGTTTTGGGACCCTGTATGTCTGAAAACACCTTTATACTACCCTCATTCTTGAACAAAAGTTTGTGTATACAATTGGAATCAATGTCACAAAGAATGACAAAGGTGCCACTCTACCATCTTCTATTTTCCAGCATATTGAGAAGCCATGAAACCACTCAGATTCCTGATCTGTGTGTTTGATGTATTTCTATGTAGGCTGATCCGGCTGCCATTTGCTGGGAAATCCTAGTTGTTGGCATCATTAACTCTTTCCTCTTAGGCCAGTCAGGTTTTCCCAGTGAGGTCTCTTTTAATCTCCTCCCTGGAAGGGACGGGGCTGGCTGTTAGTACTGTAGAAGCCAAATGGAAGTAGAAAGCTGGGAAGTGAATGTGCTCTCCGTTTTTACCTCCAGGAATACCTGGAATCTCACCTTCTGGAGAAGGTTTTTCCTTCAGCAGAATAAATCTCCAACGTCCAGCTAAAGGGGAGAGGGTGTCACCAAGCATCGCGGAGAAAGGAATCTATGTATCTAACCACATCAGCTACTCTCCAATAATCCTTACATTTAGCCACCTTGTATGCCCCTCTGCCTCCCCAACCCCAAAATAACGATGTAGTGACACCAAGTTCTCTATTTTAAACCGGGTCACTCGTGTATCTCTTCCCGGCTGGCAAATTTTTTCTTGTCGTTTCTTCTCCCATTCTCCCTGTCCTCAGAGACTGATTCCTTTTTAAAAATTCCCTTTATCTTGGGGCGCCCAGGTGGCTCAGTTGGTTAAGCGGCTGACTCTTGGTTTCGGCTCAGGTCGTGATCTCAGGGTCCTGGGACTGAGCCCCGTGTCGGGCTCTGCGCTCAGCGGGGAGTCTGCTAGAGGATTCTCTCTCTCCCTCTGCTCCTGACCCCACGCACTTGCACTCGCTCTCTCCCTCTCTCAAGTAAATAAATCTTAAAAAAACAAATAAAAATACAAATTCCTTCTATCTTAACTTCTGTGGGGTTCCATAATAAAGTAAAATTAGGTGTGTCCACTCAATCCACCAATTTACCCAGATCTCTAGGAAGACTTCAAAATATTTTTAGTTGCCATCTTTTTTACAGAACAAAGTGAAAAACCAGAAAGTGTAATTTATCACCATATAAAAGAAAGGGTAAAAGAAACCTTGCAGATGTAATTAAGATGACTGATCAATTGACCTCAAAATAGTGAAATTATCAGAGTGGGTCCAAGGGAATTATGTGAGCCCTGAAAAGCAGAGCTTTCTACCAGCTGAGGGCAGAGGTAGTCAGGTTCCACGCCTGAGAAGGACGCAGTGCATTACTGCTGGATCTGAGGTACGGGAGCCACGTGCACGGAGCAGGAGTTAAGGGTGGCCCTGGCCGACAGTCAGCAAGGAAGCAGGGCCTCAGTCCTACAACAGTCAGGAACTGAATTCTGCCAACAACCGGCATGAGCTTGAAAGTAGATTATTCCCCAGAGCATCCAGAAAGGAATGCAACCCTGCCAACACCTAGATGTGGACCACGTGAAACCCTAGGCAGAGATCCCAGCTGAACTATGCTGTACCTGGACAGCACCATCCACTCATAACCTAGAACCCCCACCCCCCAAGTTACCCTTGCGGTCTCCTCTCCCACTCACTCTCCAGTCGACCATTCACCAAGATTCAACCTTTCCACGTGGCTTTCAAGGCTCCCAGCACTGGACCTGGCCCAGTCACAGGCCCATCCCAGGGAAGGGCAGCCATACTCCCCAGGGAGCTGGGGGCCCTGTTGCACCTCCAGGTAGCATACCTTTAGCCCTGGACATCCCTACCACCCAAGAAGGGAGTCCTCAGAGCCCACTGGGGGCTGGGGAACATTCTCAGGCCAAAGAAACAGGCAGGCCTAAGGTGACAGGTTTAGGAAGACATAGGTGAATACGAAGGGGAAGAGGTTTCGGGGCGGGGGGGGGGGGGGTGTTCACAAAGGCAGACCAGAGTAGGCTGCCTCACTGCCCACAGGAATGATGTGGCCTCAGCCCCAAGGCACAGTCACCCACTGAGAGGGGAAGGGCTCAGATCCACAGGCTCTCAACTGCTTTCTGAGTCACACTCAGAGTCAGAAGTCTCTATGTCCCACTCTAGCCCATTCCCCTCACAGCCAGGGTCTGCCAGAAACAGTGTGAACTGGACATGGTGGTAGTAGCCACTCAGAGGTATCCAGAAGTTTGACTCTTCCTCAGGGGAAGACACTATAAAGCCACACAGGGGTGAGGCTGGGCCACCCTCCCTTATCACGGGGTCACCGTGCCCCTGGCACACAGGTGTGGGGAAAGGGAGGTTCCCAGTGTTCAGAGACTGGAGGCCCATGTGGAGGTCCAGGAAAGCCTAGGCTACCAGCTCTGAGCCCCAGCAGGCTCCCCAATGGGCCTGGGGTTCGAAGTGCTTGGTTTCCTGTATGAAACCCTGAACTTAGCAAACACAGCATTAGGAGTTTCCACACCAAAACCCACAACCTAAAACCTGCTGAGTCTAAGGCGCACCGAGGGGCCTCCTTGTTGATCTGGTGAGAGGAGAGACCTTTGTCTACCTCAGTGCAGTCACCGGGAAAGAAGCAGAGGGAGGGACAGAAGTGGGTCAGAGGAGGGAAGCGGAGAGGCAAGGGCTCAGCGGGAGCAATGCTGGGCCTGGAATAGAGGTCACCTAATCCAGTGATTTTCAAACTTACTATTTTTATTACTTTGTAAGCTACAGGAGGTTTTGTTCAAAGGAACTCTGACCCAGAAACCCAGCATGAAGACAGGCAGAGCAGGTCACTCATCTCAGGTGTCTGGGAGGAAAGGGGAGGCTCCGTGAGGTGCACACCTGAAAATAATGGGCCTGGTCCAGAGGATCCCAAATTCCAAAGAACATGAGAATCACTCAAGGAGCTTTTTCCAAACTGCACATGGAGACTAGTTCAATAGGACTGTGACAGACCTGGAAATTCACATTTTTAAAAGCTGTCCTTCACAGCAATTTGAAGGGACCCTTGCCGGCCAAATCTGGAAGAAATCTGAGCATCAGACTAAACAATTATAGTAATGGATTTTAACTCACTGAATAAAATAAGAATCCGCGAGTCCACTCAGATATATACAAATACATGGATAAATAAACAAATGGAGAAGAGAAAGCTCTTCTCTACAGCAAAATGCCAAATGATAAATGTAGAAGGAATTAATGGAATTAAAATATCACTGTTCAGCAACCATGACAGAAAGAACTGTCAAGAACCTTGTGTCAAGAATCATCCGAGGGTTCTGTTTTGGTCCGTTACAGCTGCTACAACAAACCAGCACAGACTGGGTAGCTTACAAAGAACGGAAACTTATTTCTCACAGTTCGGGAGGTCCAAGATCAAGGCACCAGCATGGCCGAGTCAGGGCCCTCTCCCTGGTTCGAAGCTGGTACCTTCTGCTGTGTCCCCACGTGGTGGAAGGAGCAAGGAGCTCTGTGGTGTCTTTTTTAAGGGTGCTAATCCTATTCACGAGGGCTCCACCCTCCAGACCTAAGTACCTTCCAAAGGCCAGTCAAATCGGGCACTGATTTCAATATGTGAATCTGGGGGACACAAACGTTCAGACAGTAGCGGGCTCTAAAATTAGTTGATGAAAGTTTGATGAGAAACAGCATGTTTGCATCGTCTCAAAGCATCTCCCAATAGGACACTTATTAATTACAGAGAACATAATAGTAACTCAGCAGTGGAGAAACCCAGCAGATACCACCTTATTAACTAAGTCATTGCTGTTTCCATCATCGGTAATGAGTCAAACTAACACGGGTCCCTCCTGAGGGGATGCACTGAGAAGACACCTCATTTCTGTGGTATTCCTGATGAAGACGCAGAACATGAATCTAATTGTAAGGAAAAATCCAAGAAATTCAAATTAAGGGAGATTCTACAAAATAACTGGCCTCAGGTCAAAAGGTAGAGCTTGTGGCCATTTTCCTTAAACAAACAAACAAACAACAACAACAACAAACGGAAATACAACCTTAGGACAAAAAGCAAGCCAGGGGCCCAGAGAGAGACCTTGAGGATGATTCATCAGGCAGCTCATCCATCGGCACCAGCAAGCACAGAGACGGTGCAGGCCCACCCAGGTGAGGCAGGGCTTAGTCACCCACAGCTGCTGCCCCCCAACTTTTCAGAAAGCTGGGTGAAAGGAGGCCTGGCACCTTCCTGTCTTCCCAGCTGCTATCCCCTCCGTCGTGGAAGGTGAAGCCGGCGGTTTGCAGGATGGGGAGCCCCTGCTGCCACGGTGCATGGTGCCCGATCATCACGGCAGGCCCGTCTCTGAAACCCTAAGTGCACATGAAATGTCTACACTCCGAAGCCGGCTGTACACAAGATACAGAGAATCTGGGCCCAGTTCACAGTGACATCTTCAATGGGGACAAGACCCCAGGAGGCCAACACGCTGCCGAGTCTAGACCTCAGGAGGATCTAACTGGGCCCTCTGTCCACTCTGAAATTCTCAACTAAGGGCCTGGGGCCCGGGCTCCCTCGAGTGAAGATGATGTGCGGAGCAATCCATCAGTGCGCAAACTCGCTAGGCCGGTCCCTCCCCGTGCAAAGGCTTTTGTTGTGGAAGACACACACCTCCAACTTGCTTCTGCATGTCCGGACCCCTGCTGCATGCAAGGCGCCCAGAAAGAGGCTGTGGAGGCCAAGCACTCACAGCGAGACCGGCGCCTGACTCAGGGGGCTGGGGACACACTTCCTTCTACGAAATCCGGCGTCAGGAAGGTGCTGAAGGGCAGGATCCTGCACAGGAAGGAAGGAGGAGGCGGGAAGCTGGTCAGGAAACGCTCTACAGAGATGATGCTTTAAATGTGAACGAGATAAGCGCTCCACATCGAAGACAGTCACCAACTTGCCCTGAGATGGGGACACCACACTGCGGCGCAACACAGACCAACCATCTCACCCCCAAGACTCTCCAAGGCCATTAGCAGCACAGTCCCCGGTGTGTGCCCCGCTCCGGGCCGGGCCCTGCCAACAGTATCACGACACGCCCGCGTGGCTGCCCCCGCAGAGCTGACACAACTGGGGCCCCACCCACCACGGATTTTCCAGATGATGAGTGGGCCCACTCGTGGGGAGGTATCAACTCTGCTCCAATGACTGAGTCTTTGCCGCCGTTGGGGGGCGCCGCTCCAGTAAGTGCAAGGATTTGACCTGCATGTCTCCTGTAGACCTGAAATGTTCTCTTTGTAGTTTGCCCCGCCCCCGCCTGCTCGCCCCCAACACACACACACACACACACACACACACACACACACAAACTACGTAAGAGAACTGACAATTACATACATTGACTCCTTTTCCTCCAATTTTCCATGCCTGAAATGCATAAAGATTATAGTTGTAAAATGTTAAAAATCCCTGTACCCAACACTGCACAGTCTGCTACAGTATCCTGTGTTTTAAGACAACCAACCCACTTCACTCCAAGAACAGCACTGGGAGCACCCCGGAATCCTGCTCCAGGGCGGGAGCTCTCCAAGGCCAGGGCAGAACCTGGCTTCTGGCCTCTTCCCAGCAATGCAAACAGCCCGGTGCGGGGCGGGGCGGGGGAGGTCACAGAGCAAAGAAAACAAAACAAACTTACTAAACAAGCTAAGAAAAATGAAGCCTGCTGGAAAAAAATAAATAGAACTTTGTGCACTGAAAACATAAAGAGAAAAGGAATGGGGGGAGAGTAGATTTTTTTAAAAAATTGCAAATCAATGGTGGGACACTGCTGAAAAAGGCTGAGAGGTGTCTGTCAGGGGATTAGCAGCTCAGCCCCTAAACAGAATCCCAGCAGGCCAGCCCCCCCCTCCCTGCAGCTGTGCAGGGAGCCAGGTCTCCTCCAGCCTGGCAGACTCAGGCCCACGAACCCCCATCAGAATGCAGGAGGTGGGGGCGCCTGGGTGGCTCAGTTGTTAAGTGTCTGCCTTCGGCTCAGGTCATGGTCCCAGGGTCCTGGGATCGAGCCCCGCATCAGGCTCCCTGCTCTGCGGGAAGCCTGCTTCTCCCTCTCCTACTCCCCCTGCTTGTGTTCCCTCTCTCGCTATGTCTCTCTCTGTCAAATAAATAAAATCTTAAAAAAAAAAAAAAAAAGAATGCAGGAGGTGGGCAGGCGATCCTACTGATATCAGGGGAGGCGTATCAAACTTTTTTCTGCTCCAAAAATAAATGTATAGTCCCCTTTCTGAACGATTTATTTGAACTTCAACATACCATACACCATAACATCTTTCTATAGAATGGTTTGTGTTTCTACGAGAAAACATTTACAACCTGATTCTGATCCTGTCGTCCAGCTGGGACAGATAGGGCGGGGCGCGTGGTACCAGATGGCTGAGGGAGGCTGCCTGCCGCCCCTTCACAAAGGAGGGCTCCCATTGCGCCCCAGAGATGACCTCGCCAGCAGGCTTGGGGGAGGTGCCCGCGGCTGCCGGCCGAGGGTGCTTTCTGGTTCCCAGCCCCACCTCCCAGACGCCCCGAGCACCCAGGGAGAGCTGCTGGGAACTGCACACCCGAGGGGACAGGGGCTGCCAGAGCTCCAGACCTGTTGGAAGTCGACAACTTTCAGGAGGGCAAGAGGGCGAGGTCTGCAAAACCACAAAACAGACTAAGGAAGGTGCTAGAGCAACAGGTGGGCGGAACAAAGGTGTCTGAGCTAGGGCTTCTCAAACTTGAAAGTGTATGCAAATCACCTGGGAATTTTGTGAAAATGTCAACGCTGCAGCTCAACAAGCTCTGCCCGGTGTTGCCAATGCTGCCCTGAGACAGGCCTGTGAGCGGAGCAGACCTGAGATGCCTAACAGAAAAGCCACCACCATTAGGGCAAGTCCTGGGAGGAAAGGCCACCACCCACCTTGACTGTGACCAGACTGACCCGGGATGTAATCCGCTTTCCAGGAGCTGTGCTGTAGTTTTGGACTTCGTTCGGTATTTCAGTGCATCCCACTGGATCCTTACAGGTTATTTTTATTCCCATTTCACAGCTGTGGAAGCTTCTCTAACCCAGTGACTGGAGAAGTGGGACTCCCTGCCTCTTGGGCATCTTCCAAGAAGGCCTGCTGTGAGGTCTGGCAGAAACACACAGCCCAGAGCAGTGACACATAGGCCGAGCCCGGTGAGGCAGACAATGGGAGGAAAGCCACTGGGCCAGCAGGCTCAGGAGGCCCAGGGGATGGCGGCTGGGTGGGGAAAGGCAGATAAAGGGCCAGAAACCAACCCTAAAGGGGCACCAGCAAAAGGATGGTTTTGCCTTCTGGAATCTACAACCCAACATGGAGACAAAATTTAACCTAGCCCCCTCCCCCCGCAGGAACAAGAGAGGGGATATTTAGGTACAAAGGGTGTCTCTATGTCCATGTTTTGTCTTTACTTTTAACAGCCGGGCCTCACTTTAAGGGAAGGTAAAATGCAGAGCTTTACTTTCCTCCCCTGACCCCATGATTCAAAGAGGGAATGCTGCCTTTCGAAGAGAACAGTTACTCACTCGCACCACACCCAGCCCCTGAGAACTGATAGTATAGGTGTTAGGCCTCGGGGTGGGTGAGTTTCCATGTGAAAAACATCTGTGGAGGTGACCATCACCACCACCTCTCAAGAACCTAAGGAAGAGATACCTTCTGCTAATCCCACCTGATAACATTTCTTCCCCCAAAAATCCTGAGTTAGCAAGAGGGCTTTCAAGGTAGTGACCAACCGTTTTTGAGTTAGAGTCAAAGAACTCAGAGTCACAGCTAAAATGTTTCTGAAGTTCATCTTTGCAACGCTGCCATTTTCCAGAGACCAGCGCCCATGGAAATGAATTGCCACGGTCACCTGCAAAGAGCCAGTGGCAGAGCTGGGACTCAACCCGAGCCTTCTACCTCCGTCTGCTTTCTCCAGAGCACCGTGCTGCCGCAATCATGACCTTGCCCGACCCTGTCTGGGTCCAACTACCGTAAAAGCACCACCTGTGTTGCAGTGCACTTGAAAGTAAACTTAGCTCTTTTTGCTGCGTCTTGGACATTTGCTGAAATGATGCCACTCCAAAGTACAACCCCATCCAGGGCTGGAACTCATTTCCTAATTTGTGAGACCTGGCTAATGAGGAGGGGAGCGGAATCTGCCACCCCCAAATCTGCCTCTCTGGCATAAGGATTATCTTGACCTGGTTATTTTTTTAAAGACAGCAGGCAGGGGAGAAGCTCTGAAAACCAAGGAGAAGTTACTGAAGGGAAATTTACACTGACAAGGGAAGTCTCCACTTGTAAGGGTGTCTCCTCTCAGTACCAGGAAGACTAGGGTGACACTAAATCATAAACTCTTATCAATGGAGACAGAGCCCAACTTAAATCTGCATAACAACCTAACCCTGCCTCCTGGTCTTCCCTCCCAGCCCCAGTCATCTTTCTTGTGTCTTTAGCTGAAGAACACATTTAAGGTGATGGCTTGGGCCACTTCAGGGAGTTCCTCAAGTTCTCCTGGATCTCGCTCATGTATGCAGGAGGTGTACCTGTTACTAAACTTCTGTTTTTCTCCTGTTCATCTGTCTTTTACTACAGGAGCTCTCAGCCAAGAACCCAGAAGGGCAGAGGGAAAATTATTTTTCCTCCCCTCAGTGAGGCAGGCTGATCCTCAAAGATGGATGGATTTTGGAAGGATAACATAAAATGGAAACACAATAAAAATAGTGAGTTACTAGTCCTCATGCAAAACAACTCTACTTCAAAGGCAGGTGACTATTACAGATTCTGGCTGCATTTAGAAAACAAAGCAAGAGACTTCTGGTTTGGGGCAGGCTCAACTCCAGAAAAAGGTACCTGGGAATAGCCCTCAGCTCTGCCTGCAATCCCACCCGTGGGTAAAATCGGGCCCCCCAGGAGGAAGCTCATTATGCCCACCAAAGACTGGGGGAGGTGAGACACAGGGGCAGGGGATGGGTCCCCTCAGTTGGGAGAAAAATTCCCACAACCATAGACCAAAATAAAAAGAAACTTTCTCAACCACCCCTGCCACTAAATGCCAAGAGATCCTCCACGGACTTCATCACCGACTTCATGCAGGAGGGCCGGGAGGTAAAGGAAGACCACACTTGGTGCCTGGGAGTAGCTTTTTCTGTCAAAGACCAGGAGGCTAGCGCTCCCAAGGGGCTGTGTGTTCTCTCTCTCACCCCCTCAGTGGCCACAAACAGGTGGGACCTCTCCAGGTCCCCACTGTACAAGTCGCCACGATTCTGATCCAGTAAGAGGGGGTGACCGCCTCTAATCAAAGAGAGATCTCGGCACCCCTGGGGAGATGGGGGGACAGCTGGGAGAACGGAGTGCAGCCCGGGAATGCCTGCCTCTGGCTCAGTGGGAAGATTCATGTCCTAAGGGCTTCCGCCGGTGCTGTACACTCGCCGCCCGCTGCCTGCCCAGCCTGCCGCCCGCCTGCGATTCCAGAGTGCGGACACGGCAGAACAAAGGAAAATGGCCGGGGCTCAGGCAGCGTGGAGGCTACGGGCCAGCCCGCCAGCAAGCAGGCTGTTCTGCAGTGAGCGCGCCAGGCAGGAACGGGGGACACTGGGCTGAGCACCGAGGTGCAAAGCAAAGTGGAGCCTGCGAGACTGACAGCATCCCAGGCACGCACCTGGACGCCACCCAGATGCCACCCAAGGCCACAGCTGGCCCAGGAGAGCTCAGGCTGAACCCAGTCCCAGAGGTGGCAGGCAGGTGGCTGACAGGACAGGCACTCCCACTCCTTGCCCAGCTGCTCTGAACTCTTGGGCTGGGGGGGGGGGGGGGGGAGTTTCCCAGGCCGGCGCGGGGGGGGGGGGGGGGGGGGGGGGGGCCGCCCCCCCCCCCCCCCCCCCCGGCGGCGCGGCGGGGGGGGGGGGGGGGGGGGGGGGGCGGGCAGTTCCAAGCACGGCATGGAGACTTGAGGCGGGGAAGGGAGATCCTGATGGAGGTAACCACAAAAAGCAGGGCCCACCTAGACCTCCAGGGATGGGGGGCACTGGGAGAGGGCAGAGTCCGGGCTGGGCAGCTCACCCAGCATCACAAAACACAAGAAGGGTCCTGGAGTGGCTAAGACCGGTCTACCAAAAGACTTCTAGGAGCATAAAGGGCTCCCGCTGCCAACAACAATAGCAGCACTAGCCACCCTCCTCCTCTTCCCCTCCCCCCCCTCAAAAAGTCCACAATGGGAGGCAGCAGGAAACCAGGGCAGAGCCTGTGAATAGCTCCACTGTCAGTCCCCAGGCCCCACCTCCTCAGCCCTACAGGTCACCCCTAGCTGCCACCCGGCCACAATAGAAACCTCTGTGCTGCCCAGGCCCCAAGCCCCATACAACCGAGCTGTGGGCATGGGAAGTTCTGGACTTCTCACAGGGGCAGCAAATGATGGCAGTGCTGGGAGACACAGGGCAGGGGCACAGGCCTCAAACCCACCAGTTCAGGGTCGTGTCAGCCCCCTTTCATCTGCCAGCCAGCCCTAAAATCTCCCTGCTTCCGGCCCTGCCCAGGCGGCCAGAGCCACAGGGGGCAAGACTGTGGTCACTTGAGAGGCGCACAGTGGCCACGGGGATGGGGAAACAGACAGAGGGCTCCCAGAACTCCCAGGAGGATGCCAGGCCAAGGCTCCCACATGCACCCTCTCTCACATTCCTCCCTCCCTCCCCACCAGCCCAACCCAGGAGGAAAAACTCAGCTGCCCTCACCTCCCCACCCCCCCAGCTTCTGCTAGGAAAGGAAGCCGCCTGAGAAAACCCATCTATTATTTACACCAGGTGCCTTCCACCCAGGCTTTTTAAAATCACAGGGTGGCAGTCAGAAGTGGCCTAAAGCAGCTGGGGCTGCAGAGCAGGCAGGAGATCAGGGGTGGGGGGTAGGGGGGAATCCTAGAGCAACAAAAGGCCCAGTGAGGCCACGACAGGAGGCCTAACCCTCACACCAACCCCTGAAACTGAGGGAGAAAGTGGATGCTCAGCCCCTGCTGGGTTCTCAGCCAAGACTCCGGAGTCACACCCTACCCAAGTCCTGCGCACTCCTGGGCCTGCTCAAACCCCCATCCGCAAAGCCTCTCCTCCCTCCCAGGACCTCATCTGACTTGGGCCGGCTCCTCTTATATCACACTTTTGGGTATGCACAGGGCACAGCCAAGGGCTGCAAACAACAGGTGCTCTGCGGAGACAGGCTAACCTGAGCTGAACCAAAACAAGACTTGCGGTAGGAACCAGGACACCAGCACACCCACAGTGTGTTCCCTCCAGCTCTGGGCTCTGCCTGCAGAAATAAATACAAGATCCCTCCGAAAGAAAAGCTTGGAAACTTTCCTTCTCCCCCTTGGAATCAAAACAACGTGCTTCCTTTCTCGTTAAGCACTCAATGCCTGCACCCCTCTCCCAGCCATCTATCATAGACCTGCGAGCATGTGCAAGGCATTCCTGCAGCTTGGCTTCTAGAAACAAAATTGGTCCTGAAAGCAACCTCAATGTCCAGCAGTAGGAGGCTGACAAAGTGAATCACGATGTACCACACAGCGGAAGAACGTGCTGCTGTTAAAAAGAATGGACTGAACTGTGAGCTGAAATGGAACAATCCCAAAATAAGCTTTAGAGTAAAAATCACTAAGTACAGAACAGAGTAATTAGTATACTAGCAAGGGGACACAAGAGGAGTACAGAAAGGAGATGCTTGACTAGGCACCCAGCATCTGGTGGTGGAGGCCTCAGGGGAGCAGAACTGAAGGGGTCAGGCATGGAAATGCTAATTTTCACTGTGTATCTTTATGTGTTTTTTTAATCGTGTATACATTTTTTAATTAAAAAGTTAAACCTACATTGACATTTAAAATCCCTCAAGTTTAAAAATAAACAAATAAAATCCCTCAAGTTTGTGACTGCAGGCACACACAAAAAAATGGCACCTGTAACTCTCCACATGCAGCTTCTGGTATCTCCCTAGAACAGGGGGCAGGGATGAAATGGGGGGGGGGTGTTTGCCAGCTTCTGTCACCAAGAAAGAGGACCAACTCAGAGAGCTCCCTGCTCACAACTCCTCCCCAGGTCCCAAAATAGAAGTTTTCCCAGGAAGACCAAGAGCAGATTCTGCCAAAGGCAGAAAGGAAACTTGAAGTGATCCCACAAGAAGGACCCCCTGGGGGCAGGTCTACTCCGTGGTGAGACTGGCAGACCCCAAGCTTTAGGCAATGTGCGCAGGCATGGGGGAGGCTGAGCCTCAGGCAGCCCAGGCCTCCAGCAGGGACCCTTCGCAGGGCCCTCCCCAGCCATTGGTGAGGCTCAAGATCCTAGTAGTATGAACCCATCCCAATTTTAGCAGCTAAAGAAAGCTTTTTCAACAGATTTCTGGGCCTGGCCCAACTCCAAGTATAGGCTAAAAACAGTTTCTCCAAAATCCCAGCTCAAAAACCCCAATCCCTTGTTGTGAAATCTCATTTGTGCTCTTTAATTGTGCCACTAAACCCCATGTATATACCTTTTGGGAAATGGGAACTGCAAAATGGAGTCAGTGAGACGGGTGATGGGTCTGCGTATTTATTCCTTACTAAAGGGATACACGTATGTTGTTTAAAAGCCTCCCTTAACTGCATGTCAATAAACACTCTGCACTCAGAAGCACTGATGTATTTCCTCCAAGTGATTTTCCCCCTAAGGAGCAATATAATAACCATCCCAGTCTCTCCTGCTTCTGAAGGGTATGACACAATGCCTATTACAACCAGGACTGGCCAGACAGTTTGGGTGAGACCATTTGGAAAGCAGGGAGTGGTTCATGAATGGAGCTCTTCCTACCTCGCAGAAATAGGCCCCCACTTATTGCCACCACCCCCAGGCCAGCCCAGCGAAGATCTCCTAATGACCTCAAGCTCACAGATTGCCCAGGCCACAGGCAAAGAAGGCTAGAAAGAGGGGGAGTGTATGTTTGGCTCCCCTAGGCCATAAGATGCTCTCTGATGACTGCTCAATGTTCAACTAGTAGCCCCCCAATTAAAGAGCACAAATGAGATTTCACAACAAGCAGAATCAGGCTGGCACTTGGAGCCCTCAAACCTCAGCTGCTGGGAAGCAAGTCCCTGCCCCTCTCAGTGGGCCCAGTGCAACCCCTCGGCGGCTCTTGCCCAGAATCCTAGAACCCTCCATCAGACCAAGACCGGCTCCTCTCCAACTATCTTCCTGCATGAGTGGGCAAGGCCCTCACCCCCAAGTAAGCACGGATCCTCAACACACCAAATCCTGTGGCACCTCGGCTGGCACCTGCCCCACAACCTCATCTGTCTTCCCACAAGAGAGCAGTTCAGGGCTACCCGAACCCAGAGGGGCCCTGAGCCACCCTTGCACCCGGTACAAGCCACTCCCTCCCTCTTTGCTCCCTGGGGAATGAAAACCCCACCACTACCACCACCCAACTCCCTTGTCAAGATGCCCCTTCAAAATGTATCTGTGCTTACACCATTACTTGTATTTCACAGGAAGTACCTAGGAGACAGGCGGCAGTGACTCTGGCAGGCAGGATGAGGGCACAGAGCCAGCTTCTGGCCTGGAGGCTTCAGGAGTGAGGAAGCCCCCCAAGCCACAGCCAACACATTTTCTTCACACATCCTTCTTTCTCACAACAGCAGGTGGCCTCCTTCCCAAAAAGTTGGCTGTTGAGACAGGAGCTGCCCCAGGAGTAGAAGACACACCAAACAAGGTCATCAGTGGGGACTGACCAAGTAGAGAGGACGGGCAGAGAGCCAACAAGGAGCATCACACGTGGTTCGCTGGATGCAGGTATGGGAAGGCCTTAAACAGGGGAGGAGGCTAGGGGCTCCCACCAGAAGGCCCCAGAGTACACAGTCCAGGCAGGGGAAGGAGACCCCCCCACACACACACAGCACCTCCCTGGGCCTGGCTCAGACAAGTGAGGCAGTCCAGTCCCTAGGAGGAGGATGATCCACAAAGTTGTCGGACTGGTTTGCCCAGGATGGAGAGAACAAGAAATACAAGGTACAGAAGCCAAGGAACAAGGGTCAAACAGGGAGGGTCGTCCAGCGTCAAGGGGCTGTGGTCTGGCACCCAACAGATCTGGCAACAGGAGCTAGGGGTGGGGGGCTGCAGGGAACCCAGGCCCCAGGTCTACACTATTTCCTGGGTGCTGAGGGGCAGTCCAACAGGCCGAGAATAAGAAGCCAGGAGATGCTAAAAGACGAGGACCCAGGTTTCTGGTAAAGGGGAGAGCCACCACTCCTGAGAAACAAGTGTGAACAGTGACGAGCTCAGGCCAGTGCGAGACCCAGGAGCAAGGCTGAACGCAGGCTGCTGTAAGCCTCAGAACCCTGACAGACCGTCTCTCCTTGACCAGACTTAGTCAGGCTCTTCGGAGCCCTCTGCTCAGCCAGGCCTGACCTTGGGCTTCCATCTCCGTCCTCGCAGAGTCATTTCAGAAAGAATCCTGCTGAGTCCGTTTGGCCAGAATCCCTCACCCTCCGTGTCTGACCAGCAGCTCATCTTCCAACAACCCTCGGGTAACAGCGGATCACCCTGGCCTGCCTTCGACAGAATCCTGAGGTCTGTCAGCGAAGGATCACCCTACCCTCTGAGAGATTTTCCATCCACCAAGCAGCAATTCTGCTCCTTGGCTATTTATCTCCCCTTTTCCAGGCTGCATTTGAGGTTGAGCCCAATCTCTCTTCCCTACTGCAAAACCCCAGAGCAGAAGTCCTTCTATCTATTGCAATAGTCCTACAGAATGTCGGCTTTACTGCTTTAACAAGTGTCTGAATAATTATTTCTTTAACAACACGGAGCTCCAAGTCCTCCTGGGCCCAAAATGTGGGAACCACTTGGTCTGGGGCTGGGGCTGGCCTCCCCCACCGAGGTCCAGGAACAGAGCCATCTGCCTGGCGCCGGGGTAAAGGGCTGAACTAAGACAGCCAATCTGCAGGCTGGCCAGACACGAGGGAGGTCTCTTCACGACAACGGCCACTCAGCAGGCAACCAGAGCCTCTCCCTAGAGCGGCTGGTGACAGTGGCCAGAGGCACAGGCTGAGCAGAGTCCTGAGCATCAGCAAGGGCACCACAGACGGGAGATCCCGACGCTCCTGCTGCTGGAAGTCACACGGTGGCATGAACCGCTGCAGTGGGTGTGTGGGGCCCAGTCACCCCTCCTCAGGAGGCCCAAATCTGAACATGAGGTGGCTCTTTTCCTTCATGCCATTTTCTGGTAAGCCCGGCTCTCCTCAGGCACCCCGAAGGGCCTCTAAGGCTGGGAGCCCAAGACCCTGCCTTGGGGCGGCGCGTCCTGCGACACGCTGTGGCCCTCGGCCCTCCCAGGCTCACGGCTCAGACCTCCAGGTGTAGATGAAAGAGATTCAGGGGACTCTCATTGAATTCCAGCAGCTGCGAGCGACTCTCTCCTAGGTGTCAGGACTAGGAATTCCTCAAAGCCTCCTTTTTAAAAGCTCTCCAGGCCCTGCAGAGTAGCTCGGCACAGGTCCCAGCAGCTGGTACGAGTCATCAGGGAAAACCCAGAGAGGTCCTCAAACCGCTCCTCAGGCTCCAGCCCTGCCCAGCCCCTTGTCCCGGCCTGCCTCTCCCCAAACCTTAGCCGTGCAGGAAAGCCCAGCCTCGGCTCTCCCAAATTCCAGGGAACACACAGTCTCAGGGAGCACTAGGGGCTCACCTCTTACCCAGGATCCCAGAGGCCACTTTAGAGCCAGCTGCCATGGCTCTGGGCCCCACAGTGCAGCTGGCAGAGTCCAACAAGAGAGGAGCCAGTCCCTCCCGTTATCCCGCTGATGGACACCAGGACTCTAAGCCTTCTCCCTGGCTGCTCAGCAAGGGAGGCCGAACAGACCTCGAGAAGTGAAGGGTTTAACCCCACCCTGCCCAGGCCCACTGAAGCTCAGCTGACCAGGCCTCCAAGAGAAAAACTGCCGCACAGCAGAACCTGGCCCAGCCCCACCCCACCCCACCAAGCCCAGGAGTGGAGGAAGTGGGGTTCCCAGAATCAGCTGCTGGTGAACACTTCGCTGAGAACTGTCCATGTGATGGCAGCAGTCCCAAACCAGAGCGTCAGGCCTAACTCCGGGGCTCAGCTCCTGCTTCTCGGACGTTAAGTGTGTACCTGCGTTTCACAGTGACCCCATGAGAGACAGGAAGGGCAGATTCTTCTCTTACTACAGATGAGAAAATCAAGTCCAGGAGGGGGAAAAAAAAAAAAAATCAAAGCCTTGTCCAGGTCACTCAGGCTAGAAAGGAGACCCAACCTGAAAGCTGGCCTCCCCACTGTCCACCCTACAAGCCGGACAATGTTATTTGTCTTCATGCCTGACAGAGGCACTGAACACTTTCCACCACCCAGCCAGGGCCTGTGCTGTTCCAACACAGGTACCTGCCCTTGTCTGAACCAAAAAATATGCTGTTAGGTAGAAAATGGACATGGACATGGACATTATGAATACTCCACACTGATTCGGAGAGGACACTGCTATAACAAAAGGTAAGACAAACCAGGAACATTGGCATCCATCTAGGCCAAAGATTCACAAAGCACTAGTCTACACAGCACCCCAGGAACTCTGATGACCAGCCAAGAGTGAGGCCACTGCTGTAAACCCCCACGATATCTCCCTCTATTCCAGATGGGAAAGCAGAGAGTCCCCGAAAAAGGAGGAATTAGGACTAAGAATAGTTAAGTTAAACCAGTAAAGAAGCACCTGGAGTCTCATCACCTCCAATAGTGTTTCCTGGCCCTTCTGGAAGTCACCAGAGGCCAAGCAGGTGACAAAGCACAAAAGCCAAGTTCCATAGCATGGCTGGCTCTTTAACATGCCACAAGGGGGGCTCAAGTGGAAAAATGCAATTAACAGAGGGGTTCTCCCCCCTTCTACAGGCCAGACAACCATCCCAGCCCCACACTCAATCAAGCTTGTTCTCCAGCTTTTGAGGACCTCGCTACCTTTCCTACAGGCCTACAAGCTCAGCCCGAGAGTCTCCGAAATGGAAGAGGAAGGGCAAGGCCTATGGGGGTACCTCTACCTGCTCCCCCTTCTAGAAAAGGTGGCTGCCCCTACCAGCCACATACAGGTAAAGCATGGGGGAGTCCAGAACATCAGGGCTGACGTGCCAGGGCAGTGATGGGGAACAGGAGCCCACTTCCCACCCCACCGGCATTAACATCCCTCTTTAAAGGCCACCAGGACCCCGCAACAGAAACAGGGATTCATCATCCCAGTGCACAGCCCTCAGCACTGGGGCAGGAGCTGAACATGTGCCGAGTAAGACTCCACAGCCTGGGACTCACCACAAGTCCTTGGGCCCACAAATGAATGAATGAATGAATGAGCAAAAGAAGACCCGAGGAACTCAAGTAACCAGGGTCAGAGAGCGGGCTGCCTCTGCAGACTACCCGCTACCACCCAAACCCACGGTCTCGTTCACCCTCTCTCTCTGCCCTTCAAATGTGGCACCCCAATTCATCTTTAGCCTCAACAGTGTTTCTTCAATTAATGACTCATGTTTCTGGTGACACAGAAATGTGACACTCAGACCCAGGCCTTGGGAAGAAGTCACAGGCAGGACACAGTGGCAGGCAGATGAGAGGCATTCAGTGCTATTGACCAAATGTCCCCAATCCTCTTCCTCAGGAGGGTGTCAGGAGGGCCACGTGGCTCTTTGGCCAGTGAAATGCCGCTTCTGGGTGGGAGCCTTAAGAGCCAGGGTGAGACTGATCCCTCTCTCTGTCCCTCTGTCCAAGTGTCCGGGAATGTTCCAATTAATCAGCATGGGTTTGCAGTGAGAACAACAGAAAGCAGATATGCAATGGATATGGTATGAGCAATAAACAAACTTCTGCTGCTTTAAGCCTCTGAGATTTGGGGATTGTTACCACAGCAAACCCTGATCTATCTAGACAGATAGAGGCCATGACTCACTCCCCAATCTTCTCTGCATGGAAGTGCTGGGCTTCCCAGTCCCTGGCCCAAGGGAAACAAGCTTCATCACCAGTCCCTCAATAGGGGGCCAGGGATGCCGGCTGCGTGCCCAGACAGATGAGATGCTCTCAGAAGCAGGGGATTAAAGGATCCTGCACTGAAGGACCTACCAGCTCCACTGTGGGCCAGCCTTGTGCAGTGTCCTAAACACCTTTTATACAAAGGCTCTGTCTAAATTTGAAATGACGAGAGCGGCTCACATTGACACCTGGACCAAGTTACTCTGTGACCTCTCTAGAATAGTGTCCTCCTCTGTCATATGGGACGGATACATTATCTATCATACTATGTCGGTTCAAGGGTTAAATGAGTTAATGCGAGTAAAGCTTCTAGGAGAGCACTTGGTGTATGCGTCCATAAAGAGTACGTCTCAATAAACTGTTACAACGCTCTTAAACCTTCCACAGAACTGCTGTAAACTTGTCCATAACCTCCACTAGGTGTTAACTCCAGCCAGGTTGCCCAGGACTGGCACAGTGATACTCTGTAGGCTCAGCCAAACCGAAAACCCATCAAATCCCTGAGCACACAGTGACCCAAGGGAGGCCTCAGGAAATGTCTCCAGAACCCAGGGCTTCCAGAACTCCCTGGCCTCCACTATCACCATGACCTACAGGGCAGGGCCCCCTCCCCTCCTACACAGGGCATGAGATTTTCCTCCCATTCTCAAACATGGGAAGGGAGGCACCCTCACCTGCCCTCAGAGATTAGCACAGCTGCCCAGCTGGTAAAGGAGGGGAACTTTCCTGGGCAGCCAACTCTCTGAAGGCCCTTCTCCTTCATGCCTTTTCTTCCTCAAGGCAGCCACTTCCAGAAACACCAGTCGCTTTGGAGTCCTGCTTGTCTGAATGATGCTGCTTAAGCTGAGATCAAGCGCAGAGCAATAAAACACCAGAGAGCACCTACTACCTATGTCCAGCCTGGGCTCTAAGACCACACAGGGCCTACAGGCCAGTCAGGGAGTCATGAGCCTAGAACAGTGCCTGCAAACAGCACCTGGCACCTCTGGCATCCCACAGACTCTCAATCATGCTTTGTTAAATGACCTGAAGGTCACATTTGATGTTCCAAGCAGTGCAGTTTGAAAATGCAGAGATGGAGAGATGGAGAAATTCTCCAGCTGAAGGTGGGATGCAACAAAGGATGATGCAGGAAGAGGGGAGGGAAAAATCCCTCTGGTGGCCTGTCTCCCAGACACTAGGGATCCTCAGACTGGGACAAAGTTTGGAGACAGCTGAGAGAGGAGTTAGAAGGGCCTATGGGGCCAAGACTGAAGAGGACGCATCAGGGCCCAGGAGGATCCCTGGAAGGAAGGGTGCCTCTGCCAACCCCAGGGCTAGGTGAAAGTAGAAGGGATATAGCGGTGCTGGGAGTGCTCTGATAGCCTAGACACAAATAGGGAAGGGTGGCCCAAGCACTCAGCAGGCATTAACTTCCCCTATAAGGTCAAAGGGTAGGAGGAAGGCTACTTTTGAGGATTTGGCAGGCAGCTACACCCACTCCTATCAGCCCAAGCAACCCCTATCCCGGAAGGAAGACCTCTATAGAGCAGACCACTGGAGAGAGCACACCAGCAGAGGCTCCCGTGTAACGCCCTGCACTCACGACCCAAAACGCCCTGATGCCCCCAGTCACCAGCACCGCGGGACAGCCACTGAGCTTGCACATGCCACAGCACTCATCACAGCGGGCAGCCATTGGCCAGGCCAGTACCAGGGCCCACGCCTCTCCCCAGACTCCCCACAGCAAGGACCGCTTCTAGCAAGAGACCAACTCCACACGTGTCTCGGAGGTCCCAGGACTGAAGTCCCTACACACACACACACACACACACACACACTTCCTACCCACTGGCACCACCACCGCTACACACACACACACACACACACACACACTTCCCACCCGGTGGCACCACCACCCCTCCACGCACACACACTTCCTACCCACCCGCACCACCACCCCTCTCCAGCAAGAGGAGCGGCGCGAGACTAGCCAACTCCGTAACCACAGACCCAACTCCACCGAAGCTCCAGTTAGGTCAGGAGTCGGGCTTTGCTCCCAAGCACAACCTCAAACGATCAGCACGAAGAAGCTGGGTCACCACCTACTCAAACTCGGGCCACCCCAAATCCGTGGGCAGAGTGGGGCGCACCGCCAGGGTGAGCCACTCGGTGCACACCCACCCCGGGGCGGGGGAGGGGACGGACCTCCCAAGTCTGCACCACCCTCTACCTCTGGCCGGAGCTCTGGGGGGCCGAGGGTCCCTGGCCGAGCCGAAAAGAGTGCCCCTCCCTGGGTTCGCTGTCGGGGGCAGGGGGCAGAGCCCCTACAGGCGGCGGCGGCGGCGGTCCGGCCCCTCTCTCCCCGAGCTCTCCCACCCCCGCGCGGACCCGGCACGCACCCGTCCGGGGAGGCGGGCAGGGCGAGGGCGACAGAACCCCCAGCGCCAGGCTGGTCGCCCGCGGCGGCTCCCACTCCGCCCGGCGCCAGAGTTCGGCTCAGCGGGGTCCGGGCCAAGGCCTCCAGCCCCTCGCGAGCGATCTGGACACAGACAAAGCCAGCGCCGCCCGCGGGGCCGCCTCCGGGGCAAAGGCGAGGAAGCCGGAGGGGCCGAGCCCGAACCTGGGGAGCAGTCCTAGTCCCCAGAGGGTGCTGGGGGGGTCGGCCCCAGACAATGAGGGGGTAGGGCCCGACGTTCCAGCGGGGACTCCGCGCTCCACTCACCCGGGCGCGGCAGAGACGGCGGCGGCGGCGGCGGCGGCGGCGGCGGCGGCGGCGGCGGCTCGGCCCGGCTCGGCCGAGGAAGTTAGAGCAAGTTCGGAGGCGCGGGGTGGGAGGGCGCGACTCGGGCCGTCCGAGCGGTGGGGGCGGGGCGCGGAGGGGCGGGGCCGGGGGCGCGGCGCCGGGGGCAGCCGAGAAAAAAGCGCCGCTTCTCCGCGCCGTGCAGTGCCGCCCCGCGCGCCTTGGGCCCGCCTCCGGACCCGCCCCGCCCCCCGGAAGGCCACGCCCTGGGTACACCCCTCCCGCCCCCGGCTCGCCCCTCCCCCAGCCCGCCCGGCCTTTCCGCCCGCGCTACCGCCGCACCGGCGGCGGGGCCTGCTCGCCGGCCCGCCCCTTTGTCTCGCTTTGAGGCCGCGGCGAGTGCTCGACGAAGTACGCCGCCCGGGCGCCGATGGCCTTAACGAGGACTCGGCGGGGCCCCCGAGCCTGCGAGAAATCCGAGTTGTGGGGGCCGAGGGGAGGCCACATCTCAAGGGGTACGGGGGTGACCGGTAGGGGTGATAGCAGGATTAAAAAAAATGGCCGTATTGAAAATAGGAGGCGGGGCGCCTGACTGGCTCAGCCGGTAGAGCAAACGACTCTTGATCTTGGGGGTCTTCAGTTCAATCCCCCGTTGTGCATAGAGCTTACTTAAAAAAAAGAAAATAGGCGCTCCTGCCTGGCCTGGGAGGGTGGGGAGGTGCTTCAAGAGAAAGGTAGTAAGTTAACATTTTGCATTTCTTTGCACACTGGGCAGCAAAGACCTGCTCCTTGTCTTGGTGCTAAAAATACCAAGCTTTCTTTGGACCGCCTGCTGAAATTTGTTCCTAAGATCTGCCCTGGAGAGATGGCTGAGAGCACTCTCGGGGAAGGAAGGAGGGAGACTCGAGGTATAGCTAGCTTGCAGAGGGGTGGTCACGCTGCTGGCCGGGTACTGGTATTAGAAAGGCTAACCTCAGTGGTCGCCTCCTGCCTCTCTGAAATGAGGCACAGGCACACTTCTGACTCTTAAACTCATCCAAGTGGAAGAGGGCTAGGTGGGCAATAGGAAAGTGGCATCTATCAAAACTGGGCCACGTTCTAGTATGAGCAACCAACAGGTTGAGTCCTATGTAAGGAGATCTTGCAATGCAGACTGTCCATTCCCAGTTGCTTTTATTAAAGAGGAGGCAGTCTGCTTGTGACATCCCAGGCAGCTCAGGGACGTCCGTGGGGAACCTGTCCATTCAGTCCGCCTTAAGCAGATACTGAGTGCTTGGTTGAGGGCCTCATCTGCTAGGCTCTATTTTGATGCTGAGGATACAACAGTAAACAAGACTGCTGAAGCCTCTTGCTCCATAAAGCTTACTTTTAGTGGGGAAGACAATTACAAGTTGAGATAAATGCTGGAACAAAAGCAAGGGGCTGGGATAGAGAATGGGAGCCACTTTTGATGGAGCTGGCAGGCAGAGTGTCTTTGAGAAGGAGATGTTGAAGTCAAATGGATGAGGAGACAGCCTGGGGAAAAGCCAGGCAGACACCTTCCAGGCTGAGAGCAGTATGTGCCGAGGCCCTGGAAAAAGGTAAGCTCTGGACGTGTGAAGAAGCTGGAAGAAATGAGTGTGGCTTGAGTAGCAAGCCTGTGAAGGAGGATCAAGGTGAAATGGGGAGGTGGCCAGGGCATGCGAGACTGTCTAGGGATGGAGGCTTTTTAATTAAGCCAGTGAAGGGTTTTATGCAGAAGACTAACATGTTCATGATTTACTGCTGTGTGAAGAATGCAGTGGGTGGGTGGCAGGCAGAAATAAAAACGAGAAGACAATTAGACTGTTGGGGCAGTCCAGGCCAAAGATAATGGTGGTTTGGACCAAATTGTGGCCACACTAAGATGAGTAGTTGAGAGAAGCTATTTTGGACATGAACTCAACAGGACATATTGGTAGGATGGATGTCAGGGAGGAAAGGGAGAAACCAAAGATAACTTTCAAATTTCTGGCTGGAGTAAGCTGGTGGACAGGGCCTCATTGATTGGATGAGGTGGCCTAGAGGAAAGAGACTATAGCTCAGGGAGAAGCATCAGGAATTCTGCTTTAGCCATGTTGACTTTGAGATGCCCATCAAAGACCCAATTCAATTGTCAAGACTAGGAGCTCAGAAGGGAGGCCTGGGCTGGGGGGGGGCTGCTTTGGGAGGCATTATCTTAAAGATGGTAAAGGCTGTGGTATCTGAGGAAGTCACCTAGGGTGAGCCGGTAGTTGCAGAAGAGAGGGTTCAAGAGGAACCCAGAGGAGCCAAAGGAGCCACAGCAGGAAAGACTGAGCAAGAGAGGCTGAGGAGGCAAGAGGAGAACCAGGAGACTGCTATATTCCAGAGACTGAGAAAGGAAACAGTTTCTAGAACAGAGTGGGCGGCTGTGTTAGATGCTACTTAAAGCTCAGATAAGATGAAGACAGGGAGGGATCCACTGACTCTGGCAACATGAAAGACATTGGTGACTGTGATAAGGACAGTGTTCCTGGAGTAGTGGGATGGGAGCCAGACCATGGTGGAGCTATCCTGTTTGGACAGCTTGTCTAACATGGAATGAGAACTGGGAGCGGTCTCGAAACGGATGTGGAATCAGAGGAGACTTTGGCAGAGATTGCTAGATGACCCTAATAGCCATTCTCCCCCTGGCTACGTGGCTCCCCAGAATAAAAGCAAGTTGTCAGACTCCCTTGCAGGTAGGTGTGGTCATATGACTTAGTTCCAGCCAACCGGCAGCAAGGGGAGGCGTCCACGTACAACTTCTGAGAACCAGCTTTAAAGGGCCACAGTGTTCTCTCAGTTGTTGCTCTTTCCGCTCACTGGAATACATGAATGTGTAGCCTGAGCTCAAGGAACCATATTAGACTTTGAAGTGGAATGCATGTGTTGAGAATGTTAGTGCCACAAGTTAGAATATATCTGGGTTCCTAATGTTTAGGGAGCCACCATACCTGCTCTGGAATACATACCTCTTGACTTTGTCTATGGAAGAAAGAAAATTTCTGTCTTGTTTAATCCTCTGTTTTCTGATGCTGGTAGCCATTTCTAGCTTTAACTTTTGTTAGAATACAGAGGGGTTTGTTTAAATATGTAAGTTACTAGAGCAAGTTTATGGAGTGATAGGAATGATCCAGGATGGAAGGCAGGAGTGAGGATTCTAAAGAAAGAGAGATGGGACATGGGCCCTAAGGGAGAGGACGCCTCTGATGGAGGGACACCTCCACCATTATTGAGGGGAGTATGGAGGCAAAGATGTTTCCAGTGAAGTTGGCCTTGGAAAGGCAGTCATTCACACTTGATGGTATTTGCTGAATTCTGAATGTGAAGGAGGTCATGAGCTTAGAGCAAGGAGGAAGGAGAGGGTTAACCCACCATTAAGCACCATGAACTAGATGGCAGAGGTCCTGCCAGCCAGAGCACCTCTGAGAGACTAATCCATTCCCTTGTGGACTAGTTGGCCATACTGCAGCAGGGTACGAAGAGGATGAAGGAGGGGCGCCTGGGTGGCTCAGTGGGTTAAGCGGCTGCCTTCGGCTCAGGTCATGATCCCAGGGTCCTGGGATCGAGTCCCACATCGGGCTCCTTACTCAGCAGGGAGTCTGCTTCTTTCTCTGCCTGCCGCTCCCCCTGCTTATACTCTCGCTTGCTCTCTCGCACGCGCACGCTCTCTCTAGTAATAAATACATAAAATCTTAAAAAAAAAAGAGGGTGAAGGAAATGCCTACAGAGCCACCATGGCCTCCACCCCCCCCCAACAAGCCTCCCTTGACAGTTACTTATGCCATTCCCAGCTGCCATAGGAGACCCACTAAGCTTTACCTGACCCATTTTATAGCAATATGGGTGGCTTCAGAGCCTCAGGGATACTCAAAGCAGAGCAGGCCCATTTTATGTTCCTGGTTCAAAAAAATAAAAAGAATCAAGAGACGGACAGCGCCAATTCCTAAAAGGGCTGGCTGTATTATAACCAGTGACTTAGTTTCCAGGCCAGTCCCTGGAACTGTAATTACCGAGAATATAGCTGAATTATATAGTGCAGACTACAACAAGCCTGAGGTATGGATTATGGGCACAAAAACCAGTACAGGAAGGAAGAGAAAGAAGCTGAGAGTTTCCTCTCCTGTTCCTGAACCTGTAGTTGGCTGTAAATAAAATGTTAAATGGCAGAGCTTGGTCTTAATGGTCCTCTGACTTCCTCCTTACCCCTCTGTCTTGGTCGAGTTCCGATTTTGGTCCCAGTGCTGTCTTCGCTATTCCTGGGCTCCATGCTGCAGCACTTGTCTGTGGACAGGCCAGGGGCCGGGCAGAGGGAAGGAAGGAGCTTGAGCAGAAGCGGGACTTGGTGTTGGAGAAGTCTAAAGGTAAGCAGGGCGAGGCCGGCCCGAGCTCCACAATGCAGTCCTGGAAGCTGGGGATCACTCCTTCCTTCCTGAAACGTCCGTCCCCCTTGACTGGTACACACACCACGCTTCTGGCTCTCCTCCTACCTCACTGGCTTCTCTTTCAGTCTCCTTGGTCCCCGTCCTCTTTCTCTTCCTGATCTTCTCCAAGTCTGTGTTCATCAGAATTCTGCCTTGGTCTTTTTCCCTTCACATTTCCCAGTCCCAGGGTAATTCCCTCTACCCCCATGGTTTTAACTACCATTCATGGGCTGCTTTCTCAATATCCATTGTTCTCTCCTTTCTTTCAAACAGGCCTGGGAACCTAGTTTTTTAAAATTACACTTCCCAGCCTCCCTTGGAGCTAAGCCTTGCCATGTGACCCGACTTGGCCAAGGAGACACCAGCAGGTGTCTGTGGGGATTTCTGGGAAAGTTTCGCTTTCCTAACACAGGTGCTGCCACTCTGTCCTTTTTGCGCTTCGGCCCGTCTGGAATGCATGTGGGAAGTAGGGCTGAAGCAGCCTTCGTATGACCACAAGCTGGCTCTGAGGAGGACAGCTTCCTCAGTAAGGCAAGCCAGAGCAGACCTACAGGGTGGACCTGGGACCTGAATGGGAAGCTTGTTCGGGAGGTGACCTCCCCGGGCCCTTCCAGGCCTGCCCGTCTGTGAGTCACCCCTTCCGTAATCACTTCAAATGAGAGAAGATGGTTTTTGCTGAGAGGAAGGCCCCAGATGTGGCCAGATGAGACATGAGAGGGAGGGGATAGATCAGAGAGGTTAAGACACAGACCCATGAGACTGACTGCACTCAACCCCCAGCTCTGTCCCTGGAAGCTTGGAAATAAGGGACATACACAGAAAGTGAAAGTCACCTGGCAGTGTAAAAAGTGTTGCTTCTGGAATAATGTCATGTGAACTGACCTTCACAAAGCTATGCATTTATAAAACAAATGTGGAGAGTAGTCTCAGGGAGTCACGCAGCTCCTCAGTGGTAGAACCAGAACCATCAGCTTTATGTCCATTCCTCCACCCAAGACTGTGCCCCTGGGAAGTCATGAACACAGGGATTTGGGGGGCTGTTGCATCCCTGGGACCTCTCTGCTCAGGCCCTGCCGGGAGGAATCCTGATAGGACCCCTCCCCCCCACCCCGGAAAGGAGAGAGAGAGGCACCCCCACACACCACGGAAGCAGAGCAGCACATAGGTGGATGCTGCAGGCATCGTGGGTGCCTCCAGGTCCCTCACAGCTTTTCGCTGGTCCCATGGGAGAGACTTGCTGTCCCTGGGGACTTTTGCTGGGCAGTTCCTGCCACGTGCACACACTGCCATCTAGGGGCAGTTGGCTGAAAGGAGTTTATCCAGCCCCTGCTGGGGGTGTGTGTTGGAGGAGGGGAGGAGAGCTTCTCAGTCCTTGTCTGACACTGTGGGTGTTGCCTTCCTTCCTGGAGCTTTCGTTCTCTTGGCTCTGCGATTTACCCAGGAGGGAAGACCACGTATTGCACACCCAACTCCTTGGAGTCTCCTGATCCCCCCTTAAGTGTTGCTGCTCTTCCCAGACTCTGCACTGAGCCCTTTCCCCCTGCCCCCCTCACCTCCACAGGCTCTGCCACTCCTGTGTCTTTCAGTCTCTTCTGGACACTGGCCACACCTCACGTTTATTGCCAGTCTTGCTCTCTCTCCTGAGCTGCCACCCCAGTCTAGAATGAAAATCTGATCCTGTCAGCCCCCTCCCCTAAACCATTAGAAGTTCTTTTCACTGAATGTTCTACAGAGACTGACCAGGTCTGGTCACTGTGACCACATCTCTGACCACAGGCTGCCCTCACACTCATTGACCCAGCCGCCACCTCCAGCGTGATGGTGGCCGCACACACCACCCTTCGGGATCAGGTGTTGGAATTTGATCGCTCAGGAGGGAACTGCCCCTGGCAGGAGGAAGCTGCCTCGCCCAATGCTCCCCAAAGCCCCCTTTCCTCATTTCCAGACAACTGATGAGTGAGCCCCCCCCTGCCTCCCCAGGGGGTCAGTTCAGGCTTCCCTTGGAATGATCTCACAGTTCATGTCCTCCCCCCCGCCCCCCCCCCACACATACCCCATCCTGCTTCCCCTCACTTTCCTGCCCATGAGTCGCTGGATCCACTTCTGTTTCCTATGTGTCTGGCCTCCCACACATGCCATCACCTCAGCTCAGAACATCTTTCGTCCATTCCCTTTGACTGTGTGAAGATGCAGGGAAGTAGAAAACCCCTCAGGCTAGTCCCTTAGCCAGGCTCTTCAGAATAGGCCTACAGGTGTATCCATGTCACCGACTCCCAGAGCATCATTCCTAGTCTGACACTGGGGTCTCGCTTTGTTTCTGCTGCTCCAGCTGCTGCTGGCCAAGCTGGTCCCCACCTTCCCCAGGGCTCCTACCTAGCTTCTGCCCACTGCCGCCTCTGTGAGTCTTAGGCTTTCGCCCCCTCTTTTTCTCTGAGAGGCACACTCAGGTGCCCCAAGTGAGTTGCTGGTTGCTTCAGTCAGCTGTCACCACCCATATCCTTTCTTGGGCAGAACTTTTGTGCCAGTCTTGTAAGTGCCTAGCCAGCCCATGAGGTCCTGACTTAGAGTCTACGACCCATCCCAGGTCCAGTCACTGGGCCCAGGATGGGTGGTTTGTGACACAGGGATCTGGTGAGGGGCCTCCCACAGGAAGTGTAACATGCCAGCTCTCTGAGATCCCCAGGAGAGGGCAGTGATGCGTAGCATACGGGCACATGTCTATCCTGTCTGCTGTTAGGGCTGCTGACTACAGATAATAAACAAATTTAGATGCAGGCATTCGCATTTTGTAACCAGTCTGAGTATGCAGATCCGGTTTTGTGATGACTGTATTCTTACTAGTCGATTTTTAAAGGCGGTTGAAACATTTATGAGACTCTGAATCATTAGAATTAGGAAGAGCGGAATTGATTACATGTAATGTTTAAGTGTTCGGGGAAATCTACTTTGTTAAAATCATAAAAATTCAATTTATTAGTTGTAGAAATAATACAGGCATACTTCGTCTTGTGCTTTGCTTTGTGAGGCTTTGCAGATACTGCATTTTTTTACAAATGGTAGGTTTGTGGCCACCTGCATTGAGCAAGTCTGTCGGGGCCATTTTTCCAACAGTATTTGTGCACTTGTGTCTCTGTGTTACATTGGGTAATTCTCATATTATATTTCAGTTTTTCATTATTATTGTATTTGTTATGCAGATGTGTGATCAGTGATCTTTGACGCTACTATTGTCATTGTTTTGGGCACCATGAAACATGCCCATACAAGACAGAGCACTCAATTGATAAATGTTGGGTGCGTCCTAACTGCTCCACTCATTGGCCATTCCCCCCATCTCTCTCCCTCTCCTCAGGTCTCCCTACTCCCTGAGATACAACAGTCTTGAAATTAGGCCAATTAATAACCCTACAATGGCCTCCAAGTGTTCGAACGAAAGGAAGAAGAGTCAATTAATGTAACAAACTTCATTGTCGTCTTATTTTAAGAAGTTGCCACAGCTGCCCCTCTCTGATCAGTCTCAGTCCTCAACCCTCCACCAGCAAAAAGATTACAACTCACTGAAAGCTCAGATGATGGTTAGTGTTCTTTAGCAATAAACTATTTTTTGATTAAGGTCTGTACACTGGTTTGTTTAGACATAACGCTGTAGCACCCTTCATAGACGTAAGTAATAGACTACAGTGTAAACATAACTTTTATATGTACCAGGAAACCAGAAAATTCACTTGACTTGCTTTATTGTGATACTCGCTTTACTGCGGCAGTCTGGAACCAAACCCGCAGTATCTCTGAGGTATGCCCAAATGTAAATACGTAAAGAAATGCTAACTGTTTCCATTTTCCTCCATTGCACATTAGACAAGGTGTAAAGCTAGATGTGTTTCTCTTTGAGCACAGAGCCCCTTGGGCTTTAAAGAACGTCTGTGGGGAGCCACATGGGGTGCTGGGAGCCAGTCAAGGGAGCAGGACCTGTACTGTCTGTGCACTGGGGGATGGGAGGGTGTCTGTCCTGTGCTGTGCCATCTGGCTCAGCTGGGACCAGTGGGAGGAGCTTGGCCGTGCACTAGGTTGAGGGGTTCACTGCTGGTGGTGCCCCCGCCCTCACCTCACGCAGGCCTGAAGTCTGCTCCATGGTTGAGTCATGAAGCCTGAAGAGGAGATGAGAGTCAGATAAAGGCAGCTGAGACCTCTGCCTGGCAGAAGGTTCAGAAACTCCTTGCTTCAAAGGGCAAGCAGCACCACCTACGCTAGGAGCTGGCCGGGTCTCCAGGCCCAGCTTCCCAACTCCTCCAGCCCAAAGGGTGCTGGTCTCCTCCTCCCTCCGTGCATGAGCAGTGCTGAGGAAGGGCTTGGCAGCAGAACTGGCCTTCTCTCCCCCAAGCAAGCCTAGCACAGTCAGGAAGGGTACAAGGAAGACTTGGTGCCAACTAGGTCTACTGGCTCCAGAAGAGCAGCTCTCCCACATGTTTATCTGAATTTGCATTTCTCTTCAGGCCTCTGCCCATGCAGGCCAACGGGGCTTCCCCAGCTCCTCAAACCAAATAAATTCTGTAGTTTGCTGTGGCCTGAGTTTCACACCACATCTACAACGCTCTTTGAGGGGGTGAGGGCGAGGGCACAGAAACTTCTGGCCAGTGAACCAGCTGTTGAGATTTACTAAGCCCATAAGGTAGTGTGTGCTCTTTCAGTACTTTGTTAAAATTTTTCAGTACTTTGTTAAAAATGTTTAATTAGTCAATGCATTCACATGGAACAAATTAGAGTTTAAAAGGGACATTTTCCCCCCATCTGTGTCCCCAGCCACCAGTACCCTGTTCCTAGAGACGAATGCTGTTACCCGATTTCCAAGTCTTTTCCCATCAATATGTTATGGCAGACACTGCTGGTTGAACCCTCAAATCCATTCCGTTTTCTTTGTTTTAGGGATAGAGTCACCAATGTTTAACAGACATAGAGCCATCCTTGAGAAAGACTACATTTCCCAGTCACCCTTGCAGTTAAGTGCAGCCCTGAATCCTGCCTGGTTAATGGGATGTAAGCAAAAGTGATGTGCACCTCTTCCAGGTTATATCTTTTTTTTTTTATGTTTTATGTATTTAAGTAATCTCTGTACCCAACATGGGGCTTGAACTCACGACCCCAAGATCAAGAGTTGCATCTCCTCTGACTGAGCCAGTTAGATGCTCCCTTCCAGGTTATATATTAATGGAAAGAAGGATGTTTAGCATTTGTCAAAATTCAACATCCTTTCATGATAAAAACTCTCAACAAATTAGGTGTAGAAGGACCATTCCTCAACATAATAAAGGCCATATATGACAAGCTCGCCACTAATATTATATTCAGTGGTGTAAAGTTAAAGGCCTTTCCTCTAAGATCAGGAACAAGACAAGACTCACCCACTCTCACCATTTCTATTCAACATAGTTCTGGAAGTCCTAGCCATAGCAATTAGTCAAGAAAAAGGAATAAAAAGCATCCAGATCAGAAAGGAAGAAGTAAAATTATCTCTGCAGATGACATAAGAACCCATAAAGACTCCACTAAAAACTACTAGGAACTAATAAATGAATTCAGTAATGTCACAGGATACAGTATCATGCAGAAAAGGGAAAAAAAGGCTCAGATTATTAAAATCATGAATAAGAGAAGGACCATTATTATGAACTTTTCAGAAATAAAAGGATGATAATAGAAAAAAGAAAGCAATACCATTTACAGTACCATCAAAAAACAATAAAATATTTAAGAATAAATTTAACCAAGGAGGCAAAAGGCCTGTACACTGAAAACTATAAGACACTGATGACAGATTGAAGAAGACACAAATGAATGGAAAGATATCCCATGAATTAATATTGTGAAAATGTCCATGCTACCCAAAACAATCTACAGGCTCATTGCAATCCCTATCAAAACTCTAATGGCATTTTTTATAGATATAGATAAAACTATCCTAAAATTTGTATGGAACCACGTAAGACCCCAAATAGCCAAAGCAATCCTAAGGAAAAAGAACAAAGTTGGAGGATCACACTTCCTGATTTCAAGCTATATTACAGAGTTATAATAACCAAAATAGGATAGTACTGGCATAAAAAAACAGGCATATAGACAAGTGGAACAGAATAGAGAGCAGATGACATAATCGTCTGTGTGGGGTTTTTTTTAATAGATTTTTTTTATCAAGTTGAGGAAGTTCCCCTTTATGCCTATTTACTGAAGGTTTCTTTTTTTTTTTTTTTTTGAGGGTTTCTATGATGAGTGGGTTTTAGATTTTGTAAAATGCTTTTTCTCTATTGATATGATGATGTTTTTTTCTTTAGCCTATTATGATGGATTACATGAATTGATTTTTGAATGTTGAACCGCTTTATACACCCATGATAAATCCCACTTGTTTGTGGTGTATAATTCTTGGTATACACTGTTGTATTTAATTTGCTAATTTTTTTTAGCATTTTTGCATTTATGTTTATGAGAAATATTCGACATTACTTTTCTTGTAATGTATTTGTCTGGTGTTGGTATTAGGAGAATTCTGGCCTCATAGAATGAGTTAGGAAGTATTCACTCTACTTCTATCTTCTGAAAGAGATTGTAGAGAACTGATATAATTTCTTCTATAAATGTTTGTTAGAAATTCACCAATGAACCCATCTGAAATTTGTCCTTTCTGTTATTATCAACTCAGTTTCTGCAATAGATATAGGCCTATTCAAACTGTCTATTTCTTCTTGTGTGAGTGTTGGCAGATTATAACTTACGTGGAAATTGTTCATTTCATGTAGGTTATCACAGTTGTGGGTATAGAGATATTCATAATATTCCTTTTTATCCTCTTAATGTCCAAGGGGACTATATTGATGTCCATTCTTTCATTTCTGATGATAGTAATTTGTGTCCTCTCTCTTTTCTAATTTTAGTGATCTTTTCAAAGAATCAACTTGTTGGTTTAGTTAATTTTCTCTATTCATTTTCTGTTTTCAATTTCCTTGATTTCTACTCTAATTTTTATTTCTTTTCTCGCTTACTTTGGGTTTAATTTGCTCTTTTTTCCCCCTAGTTTCCTGAGGTACAAGCTCAGATTAATTGATTTTACATCTTTCTTCTTTTCTAATATATGCAGTCAATGCTATAAATTTCCTCTAATCACTGCCTTCACTGCATCCCACAAATTTTGATAAGTTGCATTTTCACTTTCACTCAACTAAAAATATTTTCATATTTCTCTTCAGGTTTCTTCATTGGCCCATATGTTATTTAGAAGTGTGTTGTTTAATCTCCAAGTATTGTGAGATTTCCAGCTATTTCTGTGTTATTGATTTCTAGTTTAATTCCACTGTGGTCTGCGAGCAGACATTGTGTAATTTCTATTCTTTCAGATTTATGAAGTTGTGTTTTATGCCCCAGACTGTGATCTATCTTGGTGAATGCTCCATGTGAGCTGGGGGAGAATGTGTATTTGCTGCTCTTTGATGAAGCAGTCTATAGATGCTCATGATATCCAGTTGACTGATGATTATTGTTGAGTTCAATTATGTCCTTACTGGTTTTCTGCCTGCCACTTCTGTTTCTGATACACAGGTGTTGAAGTCTCCAACTATAATAGTGGATTCATCTATTCCTCCTGTGGTTCTATCAATGTTTGCCTCATATATTTTGATCTCTTCTTAGACACATACACATTAGGACTGTTTTGTCTTCTTGGAGAAGAATGCCTGTATCATATGTAATACCTGTCTTTATCCCGATAACTTTCCTTGCTCTTAAGTCTGCTTTGTCTGAAATTAATACAGCTACTTTTGTTTTCTTTGGATTCATGTTAGCATGGTATATCTTTCTCCCTCTATTTACTTTTAAAGTATCTGTGTCTTTATATTTCAAGTGCATCTCTTATGGATAACATACGGTCAGGTCTTGTCTTTTCATCCACTCTGACAATCTCTATTCTTGGTGTATTTTGACCATTGCATTTAAAGTGCTTATTGATAGGGGTGCTGGGTGGCTCAGTCATTTGGGCATCCAACTCTTGGTTTCGGCTCAGATCATGATCTCAGGGTGGTGGGATCGAGCCCTGCATTGAACTCCACACTCAGCACAGAGTCCACTTGAGATTCTCACCCTCTTCCTCCCCCTCTGCTCTGCCCCCTGCTCGTGTGCACACGCGCACTCTCTCTCTCAAATAAATAAATAAAATCTTAAAAATATAAAGTGGTTATTGATATAGTTGGATTAATATCGATCATATTTGTTGCTTTTTTGGTTATTGTTTCTATTTTTGTCTTCCACTTGTTTTGTCTTTTGTGGTTTTAACTGATCATTTTATGATTCCATTTTCTCTTTCCTAGTGTATCAGTTATTCTTCCTTTTTTACTTCTTTCAGTGATTGCCCTAGAGTTTGAAATATACATTTGCAACTAATAAAAGTTCAGTTTCAAATTACACTACTTCATGAGCGCTGTGAGTACCTTATAATGACAAAATCCCAATTCCTCTGTCCCATCCACTGCATCATTGCTGTCATTCATTTTACTTACACATAAGCATAGATATAAGCATATATAATTGAATGTACTCTTACTATTGTTTCGAACAAACCTATGTTAGATCAATTAAGAATAAGAAAAATATTTTTATTTTACCTTCACTCATTCCTCTGATGCTCTATTTTCCTTTATGTAGATCTGAGTTTCTGATCTATATCATTTTCCTTCTCTCTAAAGCGGATATACTTGCAAAAAGTCCCTCAATTTATGTTTGTCTTAGAAAGTCTTTATTTCTCCTTCATTTTCAAAGGATAATTTCACAGGATACAGAATTTTAGGTTGGTGGTATTTTTCCATCCCAACACTTGAAAAATTACACTCCACTCTCTTCTTGCTTGCAAGGTTTCTGAAGAGAAGTCAGGTGTAATTCTTATCTTTGTTCTTTGATAGGTAAGGTATTTTTCCTCTGATTTTTCAAGCTTTTTCCTTTACTTTTGATGTTCTGCAATTTTAATAAGATGTACATAGGTGCAGGGTTTTTGTTGTTATTGTTTATGTGTTTTTTGTTTTTGTTTTTTATTTGCCATTCTTCCTGCTTGGTGTTCCTTGGGTTTCTTGATTCTGTGGTTTGGTATCTGACATTAATTTGGGGGAAATTCGCAGTCATTATAGTTTCAAATAGTTATCTTATTTCTCTCTTCTCCTCCTTGTATACGTTCTCATTATGCCTATTGTTATACCTCATTTTTAGTTGTCCCACAGTTCTTGGATATTCTGTTCCATTATTTTCAGTCTCTTTTCTTTGCTTTTCAGTTTGGAAAGTTTCTATTGAGACATCCTCAAGCTCAGAGATTCTTTCCTCAGCTGTGTCCAGTCTGCTAGTAAGCTCATCAGAGGCATTCTTCATTTCTCTTACAGTGTCTTTTATCTCTAGTTTTTCTTTTTTATACTTTCATAAATTTCCATTTCTCGGCTTACATTGTCTGTTCTTGCATGTTGTCTACTTTCTCCATTGGAGCCCTTAGCATATTTATCGTAATTGTTTTAAATTCTCAATCTTATAATTCTAACATCCCTACCATATCTGAGTCTGATCCTGATGCTCATTTTATCTCTTCAAACTTGGACTTTGGCCATTTAGTATACCTTGTAATTTTTTTCTTGGTAAAAGGGCTGGACAGGATGCAGTGGGTAGAAGGAATTGCTGTAGCAGTCCTTTAGTAATATGCTGATAAAATTTAGTAATATGTGTGTGTTGGCAGGGGACCATATTCTATAGTCCCATGATGAAGTGTGAGTCTCTTATTGAGCCTGTGGCTTTGGACTGAGAACTTCACATGTGCTTCTTAGTGCACCCCAACTCTCACCAACCCCCATAAATGGCACAGGATGGCCACAGTGGGTTGTGGTTAGGCGTTTCCCTTCTCCTACATGGAAAGCGAAAGCCTGCTGGAGTTAGATATGGTACTCCCTCCTTATTTGCAGGGGATATGTTCCAAGACCCCCAGTGGATATCTGAAACCATGGATAGTACTGAACTCTATATATGCTGTTTCTTCCTGTACATACATACTTATGATAAAGTTCAATTTATAAATCAGGCACAATAAGAGATTAATAATAATAACTAATAATAAAATAGAATGATTATAACACCATACTCTAACAAGTTATATGAATGTGGTCTCTTTCTTTCAAAATATCTTATTGCACTGTACTCATCTTTCTTCTTGTGATGATGTGGGATGATAAAATGCCTATACGATAGATGAAGTAAAGTCACTGACATAGGCATGTGATGTAGCAGTGGGTTACTGTTGACCATCTAATGATAGGTTAGAAGAAGGATCATCTGCTTCCAGAGGATCATCTGTTTCCATAGGTAAATGAAACTGCAGAAACTCCACAGATAAGGAGGACTAATGTATTTCTCTTTCCTTGGGTCAGTTAGGATCTGATAAAACTGCATCAGGTTAGGCTCCAGTTAAATGGTTTTTTTCCCAATAGTTTGTTGGTCTGTTGACTTTGCTTATGGTTGTTATGCCATCCAAGCTCTATTATTTATTGAGTGCCAGGCTCTGTCCTGGCTGCTGGGGAAGCCAGAGTGAACATTTCCCTGCTTTCCTGGAATGTCCAATCCATTGATCCAATGGAGGACGGAACAACAACACAGAGATCTGGGCTGTAGGTTTGGTCCTGATGAAGAACCTGTGGGGCCTGTGGCTACATGGTACAGATGGAGAAAGGGGCCTAGAGAAGGAAGAGGCCAGCCCAAGGTTTCATGGCAAATTGATGGTCCAGTTCTGGAAGCTTAGTTAGAGCTCTTTTCTATCAAAAAGCTGTTCCTGACCAGCATTGGGTCAGAACTCCACAGAACTGCCTTCCATGAAGTGAGGGGGTAGGATCAAGATTTTAACTGATTTGATCTGTGTTAGGGAACATTTAGAGTAGGAAGCAGCCCAGCACATTTTGCTGGATGAACAATGCTGGTAGAGGCCTCATCTGCTGGCGGGAAAGCTCTGCAGACAGCTGCCCTATAGACAGAGCCAGCGAGGCATTTCCAGGGATTTGGCCTCTCCCACACCATTTCTAATTATGGCCAGACCAGCCCTGAGGGAGTACTTCTATAAGGAGAAACTTTTCTCATCAAATCTTCTGTTACTTTGAAGCAAGAAGGGCAGGTTAAATGCTTACCTCTTTTTTCCCCCGGGTTTTATTTTTATTTATTTATTTTTTTTTTTTATTTAAGATTTTATTTATTTATTTGACAGAGAGAGAGACAGCGAGAGAGGGAACACAAGCAGGGGGAGTGGGAGAGGGAGAAGCAGGCTTCCTGCCAAGCAGGGGCCCGACGCGGGGCTCGATCCTAGGACCCTGGGACCATGACCTGAGCTGAAGGCAGACACTTAATGACTGAGCCACCCAGGCGCCCTTCCCCTGGGTCTTAAAATGAACTGATTTTGGGGCGCCTGGGTGGCTCAGTCGGTTAAGCCGCTGCCTTCGGCTCAGGTCATGATCCCAGCATCCTGGGATCGAGCCCCACGTCCGGCTCCCTGCTCAGGGGAGAGCCTGCTTCTCCCTCTGTCTCTGCCTGCCGCTCTGCCTACTTGTGCTCTCTCCCTGTCTCTCTGTCAAATAAGTAAATAAAATCTTTAAAAAAATAAAAAATAATAAAATAAAATGAACTGATTTCTTATCATCATCCAAAAATTTTCTTTTGTTTTTTAAGGATCATTATGAACTTACGGTTTTAAACATATCTGACATGTTTTAATCCATCGTAATTACGATACTCAAACTGCCCCACCTTTAGCAAGAAAGAACCTCATTCCAGTGGATCCTGAGTCTTTTCTTACAAGGCTTTGGTGGTCTTTGAGAGCTTGATTCACATTTGGTACAAGATGGTCTAGGCTTCTCTTGTACACTTTCTGCCCCAAGCCTGCAATCAGCCATTTCTCCAAGGAGTCCATTGGATGTCAGAAGACCACAGGCTGAGCTTGGCTGCCTCGTGGGAGAGTTTCTTCATGTTTCCCGGCTGAACAACATGGAAATCAGGACATGGGTGTCTCTTGCCTAACTCTAAAACAGATACTCTGCCCAGGGGCGCCTAGCTGGCTCAGTTGGAGGAGCATGCGACTCTTGATCTCAGGGTCATGAATTTGAGCCCCATGTTGAGTGTAGAGATTACTTAAATAAACAAACTTTAAAACAAAAAAAATAAAATAAATAAAACATACTGTGTCCAAGGCTTAGACATAAAAAGGGAAAATTCCGTGTGCTTCTCAGATTTCACAGTCATTTCTCAATTTAAGGCAGTGGTTTTCCACCTTGCCTCCATAGTGGAATCCCCAGAGAGCTTAAAAAAAATGACACCTGGGTCCATCCCCAGACATTCTAGGATCTGTCCTGAGCAATAGGATTTTTTAAAGTGTAAAGCAACCAGATGGTGCTCAACCCTGGCTGCACATCATTTATCATCCCATACATGTTTTTACACTTCACTATGTATATATGGAGTTCTAAACAATACTGTTGTACATGTCTTAAAAATTTATGAAAATTGCATCCTATTGAATGTACCATTTGGAAGCTTGTTTTCCACCCTAGCGCTGTTTGGATGCATCCCAAGTTGATACTTACATGTCTGGTCCATTCACTGTAACTGTTGGAGCACATGAAAGCCTTTCCTCCAGCTTATCATCTTCTGTCCCCTCTACTGAAAATTCATGTGCAGTTAGTTGCTCGGCCCCAGATCTTGGAGTCATCCTTGACTTTCTCTTTCATCCCACATCCAGTTGTTGATGAAATCCTCTTAGCTCTGCCTTCAAACATACCTGGCATCTGGCAGTTTCTCACCCCTCTACTGGTACCACCTGGCTCCACCATTATCTCGCCTGGATTTGTGCAACAGCATCCTAAGTGGTCTCCCTGGTGGAACCTTTGATCCTCTACAATCATTCTCTCAAAGCAGTCAGGATAATATAAATCAGATCATTTTACTCCTCTTCTCAAAACCCTCCAATGGATTCCCATCTCTTTTAGTAAAATTCAGAAGTTCTCACCATGACTTGCCAGAACGACATGGCATGCATTTCTACCATCTCCCCACCTTCTGATCTCATCTCCTACCTTTCCTTCTTCACTCATGTTGCTCTTGCTTTCTTGTTGTCCCTTGGACATAACAATGTCATCTCCACCTCTGGGCCTTTGTATGTTGTTGCTGCTTCCTCTGCCTGGAATGTTCTTCCTCCAGTATTCATAGGACTGTGAAAATTAATAAAAAGAAACTTCATTTAAGTAGAGTGGGCAAGCTAGAAGGGGGAGCCATACCACTCAACTACAGGAAAAATGGTCAATAACAAAATCCACAACAGGAAAGAATCATCAATTTCAGGCTCCAACAGGAAAATATGTATATTGCATCTCCTACAAGAAATTGACAACTCCTTGCAACTCAGCCAATGAGAAACATTGCTGCCCTGAAACCTTGCTTTTCTCTGATGGACTTTGGTTCAAAATAACCCCTCCAGCTTCTTCCTTGTTCTCCATAAAATAACATTCCGCCTCTTTGTTGGGCTTGCCTGTGGGTTTTGCCACAGCTTGTGTGTCATGAGTTGCAGTTCTCTGCTACTCCTGAATAAACCCATTTTTGCTGTTTAAAAAACACTTATTTTTGAGGTTAACAAGACCTGCTTTCTTACTTCTCCTAGGTGTCTGCCCAAATACTTTATGAAAGAGGCCCCCTCTGGCCAACTGTCTCCAGTAGTACATCCATCCCATCACTCCCTGTGCTCTTACTAAATTATGGGAAGAACTGACTCCCACTTTCAACTAGTTTGTTGGGTTGGCCTGGACCATCATTACGTAACACAGAAGAGTGACCAGGTATACCCAGGAAGAGCATGTCCTTGAATGGATCCCCCTCCCCCAAATCCAGGGATCCCTCCCACAATCATCCCTTATGGTAATTGCTTTAAAAACAAACTAACCTTAAAAGACACCCTTCTCCTTTAAACCTAGAAAAGGATTTGAACCAAACCAGAACAAGACAACTTAACCTTCCCCATCCCTCCCAAACATAAACTCACAAGTACATACCTGCCTACTTGCCCCATGGGACATTAGCAACTGAGAATAGAGGAAACATAGCCAGGGCTGAGGAGTAGTGTTCAGCTGGACCCTTTGATCCGATCTACCCACTACACACACAACCTCCTACCGCTTCTTCCCCACAGCTCACCTTCTCTACCAGCCCCCCATCCCTCCATCACCCCAAATATGCCTAGCTCTGGGAAAACAGGCACTGCTTTCCATGTGCCCCACCCCCACCCCCAGTAAAATAGTTTTATTTTAAAATAATCATCCATGTGGAAAGGGCACTCCTTTTGAGAAATCCGTATATTGGGCAAGAGGACATTGAATCGGGTAAGCAAAACAGATCACAGACTGCTCCCTGTTCTCCCATACCTACTATTTACCTTTTCTCTCACTATATCTTGGTTCAGGGACTTGATTCTGCCTGAAATGAGGTCTTTATCCAAATCTCCACCTTGAAAATTCAGTTTTAGCCTGACTTCCCCCACATCCATGTCTAAACCATCCCTGACCCTGCCACCTGAAGACTCAGGGATTATCAGGGGCCCCCTGGTTCTGGGTAAGTTCTCCTAAATGTGTGAGCACTGGTCTTCCAAACTTGATACTGAGGTCTTTGGGGATGGTTCTCAACCTTGGAATATTGGAATCATCCTGTAGCTTTAAGAACTGTTGTTGCGTGTGTCCTAGCTCAGGATTCGGATTTAATGGGCCTGGGGGTGTGAACAGGCATCAGAATTTTTTTTAAACCTTCCCAGGTGGTCTTACTGTGTATCCAAACTGAGAACCATCAGCTTTCCGGCAAGGACTCTTTCTTGGATTCTTTTGGTAGTTTGCATTATTATGGATTGTCAATTCCTTTTCAAATAAGGAAAAGGGAACCTGCTAATTAATGCTTGTCAAAGGCTGCTGAAGCTTCGATGTCCAAAGCCCACAGATATTAATGTCTTTGATTTGTAGGGTGTTTTAGATTCTTGCTTCTCAGAGTGTGAGCCATGGACCAAGAGAATGCCAAGACCATCAGGAGCTTGTTAGAATGCAGAAACTCCAACCCCAGCCCAGTCTTGAGAACTGTAAAACTTTGAGCACAAACAATTTTGTCTACCCCCTCCCCCCAACTAGGAGACTTGAACAAACACTAGCATAGTTTCTAGCAGCTCAAGAGTGTTTCGCTGGGACAACCCAGCACCCCTTGAGACCCTGCCTGGGAAAACTCAAGGCTGCCAAAAGAATTTACCATTTGTTTCAGCCAAACACCTGACCATAACCCTCTGACCTCCCTTTCCTTAGAGCATTTACTTAAAAAAAAAATTACAATTGTAAACCCTTTCTCTGTCCCTTTGAGATATCTGTGCATCTCCTGAAACCCAGGAGTGTCTGTCCCAAGGACCTGAGAGTCATCCCTTTGAAGCATAACCCTCAAAACAGATAGGGCTCCATCTCCCAGTCTCTGTGGGAGGGCAGAAGCCTAACTTAATAAGCTAGCTGGTTAGCAGACACAGATAGATTCATCACCTTGACCAATCCCCACCACCCACTTTCAGTAATTTTCCACTTCTCTGACTCTGCTCAAGGCATCGCTTGTCTCCTGCCCCCTCCTTCATCACCCTTTAAAATTCCAGTTATCTCTGCACAGAGCCCAGTTGAGCTCAGTCCCATATGGAGGCCTCTCCCCTACTGCAGTGGTCACCGAATCAATCTGTCTTTCCTGCCTTTAACGAGCATCTGGCTTTTCTTTAACTGTCTCCATTGTAAAAAGATTCTTAGGTGCCTCTGCACGTACATTAATTTTTGAGAAGCACTGTTTTATATTCATCATTCCCTCAATGACTTCTAATAAACAGCCCTGAATGCTAGACAGGAATTACGATGCCCATTTTACTAGTGAAGGAGCTGAAGGTCTGCTCAGTCACACAGTTAAACCGGAAACTGGAACCCACTTCATGGGTCAGTCATGATGTGGTGCTAATGGGAGAGAAGAGCACACTGCACATGAGGGCCCAGCAGCGACACTGTGGGGGAAGGAGTAAGGTCTGTCTTCGTGCACCTTCCCTGCCATGTCCTTGCAGGTTCTAGGCTTCTGTAGTTGCAAGAGAACCGTTTCGGAAACAAGCATTGTCTAGGCACCGGGGAATTCTGATCCGAGTTCTCTTACCTGTGGCTGGAGTCCCCGGGAACACGGCTACTGGGGGATGAGTCACTACACCGACCCTGCTCAAGGACTGAAGAGGGTTGCTCAAAGCCCGCAGAAGCCTAGCCCTTTGCAGGCCTGTGCGCACACGGCGCTGCTGGCTCCGCATGACGTCAGAGCTGCACCCAGCCTTAGTCCTGCACCAGCTGCCCCTACACTCTGCGCTCATTGCTGATGCTCTTCTAGCTCCACCTCCCACTGTCCCCATTCTTGCTTTCCTGGCTAAACACTGACTCCCTCCTCCTGGCCGGTCTGCTCCCGGCCCCTTCTTCACTGGACTCCCATCCCCACCCTCCCACTCCCAGGGCAGAGCCCCCCCCCACCTCTGGGCTTTCGCTGATCTCATACTTACACATATGACAAAAATTCAAATATAACAAATTAATGAATTAAATTATATTTCATCCTCTCTGTCCCTTCTCCTCATTCCCCTCAAATTAGGCTGAAAGACTATCAGTAGGAAAGCAGCTACCAATTTTAAAAACCCGTCATTTCCCTAGGGAAGACAACAAAATCACTAACATGAACGACAGGATGAATTTCTTTGGTCACTTGCAAACCTCCCAGAGCATGAGAACTAGAGGGGCTCCCCCACCACTACCCCTTACCTCATACGCATGGAGAACCCGGATTTTTCACGCTCAACGTCTTTGGCACCAATGATTTAAATTCAGCCATGATTCTGGTAAATATTTTTATTGTTAGTTTTATCAGAAAAACTTGTATTACAGGCAATTTCTGATATATAATTTTATTAGAGCCAGAGATGATCACTTCTTCTAGAAAAACAAACCTCTGAGGTTAGAATGGAAGATGATGAAAAAATAGATTTCACTTCATAATTTACTTTTAGTAAGCCATCCAGTGCCCGCCAATTCCTTTGCGTATTACTTTAACATTGTATAACAGGTCATTAATAGAGAACACACAAGCCCCAAGCCTTCATATCCTGAATCTTCAAGTCAATCATCAACTTTTCTTAGATTTTTGAAAACATGAAAATAAAACCCATTTCCGATAACGGCACTCCCACGCCACGTATGTTATAAGGAGGTGCAGCAGTCAAGGCTAAGCCTCATATTTTCCAGGTTTTAGCTGAAATTACCTTCACTGGTTTCTTAGATTCTTATCAGTCTTGTCTGGGAGCTATTTTGCCTTATTGGGCCTAAAGAGAGCACAGTATTAAAATACGTTAATGATCTCTACTGACAATATGGCATGAGTGGGTTTCTAACTCTCTGGGGACATGAGTGGAGATATGACACATCCCAGGACACAGGTGAGTGCCCCTAGTTATCCCTGAGCAGTTTCACTTGATCACTTTGCCTCCGCAGCCAAAGTCTGGGGTTGGATCTTCCTAGCAGCTTCCAGAACTGAAACTGGGTTCACTTTGTCTCCAAATTCTTTTTCTTGATGCTCGAGAAGAATGCCCTAAAAGGAAACAAGAAGGAACATCAGTCGTCACTCTGAGTCACTCATTCATGGGACAGACACTGAGTGGCAGCTTGGGCAGCAGCAGCCAGAGATCTGGGTCAGGCCTGGCTGTGCTCCCGAGGGGTTCAGTTCTGGTGGCAAAACGGGACCAGGGAAGGTCACATCACAACGGGTGGGCTGTACCAGCAGCACTGTGGGAGCAGGAAGTCAGGAGGGACATCTACGTGGGGCAATATAATGGGGTGATCAGGGAAGGCTTCACAGATGATACAGCATGGAAGGCAGCCACGTGTCTACACGTAGAGGTGAAGTAAAAGAACACGCCAGGCGGAGGGAGAGCTGACAGAGGATGAGCTTCCAGAGAAAAGCCTCGAGGTGTGCAAGTGGAGCTCAGAGGTCAGACTCTGACCATCTGAATAGGGAGACACACCCTCTCTTGACTTAGTTTTCCTAAGAAAGCAGAGGCCGCTCCTGATACTGTGAAGCAAAATGCTCTGAGAGAGAGGATACACCAAAGTACATGAAAGTGGTAAAAAACATAAAATAGTGTGTTTGAGATCAGTATCGAGGAACACTTGTGAAAAACTTCCTCGACCCAGGACATCAGGGAGCTCATCTTAACAAAACAAATAAATAAACAAACATCCATAAATACGTTCGCTGCACCATTACTTATGAAGACTTTTTTAAAAAACCCAAAAAGTCCCACCACACTGAGGTGACTACAGGGAAGCAGATCAGGAAACTATATTTACATGTCTAATAAAGCAGTATGCGGACATTAAAAATACTGAGGAAGAATATATAATGACATAAGAGATGTTCATGATACACTGTTAAATGAAAAAAGAATATCTAGTGAGATTTTCTAAAAAAAAAAAAAAAAACCACAGAAAATAAGAGGCTTCTCAGTTCTGTTCTGTTCTGGCGGGTTGTGCACGGTGGTTGAGCTTACACAACGGCTCTCCTCACCTTCTACTGTTGCGTTTTCAAATTTTCTATGTTGAAAACACATTGCTTCTTTAAAGTAAGCATGCTTTAACGATTACTATTACAAAGGAAATCCCCACTGAGGGGCAGCTGACTCGGGGGACTGCGAAAACTCTGCTCTCCAGAATCCTGGAGGCAGGTCCCGCCGCTCAGCCAGGCCACTCCACCTGCCACCAGAAAGGAAGAAGGCTGCGCTCCAGGGGGCACCAACAAAGTCCAACCACACAGCTAGCAGCACCAGGAATGTGCCAGCCGGGCTGGGGGCCCTGTGAGCACCAGCTGAGTCACTGGCAGGCAAGAGAAGGCTGCCAGCGAGCTCTGCCCTGCCCCGGAGGCTGAGGGAAGGCAGAGTGAGGGAGGAGGGAGGAATCCCAGATCCCAGTGCGCCAGGGCCAGAAGAGGCTGGGCGACTGATCGTTTCGGGCAGGGGCCTGCCCAAGCACAAGGGCATCTGGGAGGGGTCTTTGGGAACCAGTGCTGAGGAGCGGCCTTGGGCAGGGGAAGGGTGGGGTCTCTGGAGCAGGACGTGTCTGAGTTCCTGAGCTCCATTCCCACTGTACCACTAGCACAGATACAGCTGTGTGTCTCGTGGCGGAGTTACTTCATATCATTCATAATTCATTTCCTTACATGTAGATGGGAATAAAAATCCCGAACATCCCAGACTGGTTGTGAGGACGGTATGAGATGGCACACATGAGGACTCAGAACAGGCAGGCATTCGCTGGCAGCCATGATCACTAAGACATTTTGGTATATTTACCAGAAAGGAAGCAAATAGGTTTGTATCATATCAGACACCAATCCATGCGAGATTCTAATACAGACAAGCAACAGCAGCTACCAACGTTTAAAAGGAAGAGATTAGAAGATCTTAAAATTGAAAGATTTCTATTCCTAGTAGCTTTTATTCCTCCCAAACTGAGAGAAGTGTGCAATTATTAACGTTAGCAGTGAGATCCACCCATGCAAATAATACCGTCTTTTTACAGAGGAGGCCTAGTGTTAATGTGATGCCCAAAGTTGGGAAAGACATGACTAGAGATCAGGCCATCAGTCTCGAGGTCCTCCTGTCGGGCCCTTGAAACTGCATCTACTTCACCCCACACCTGCTCTGGCATCTGAAGGCACTGCCTTCCAGCACAGGGCAGCCCCCCAGCTCAAGGCTGCCCACAGTCAACACGGAGCTGCCACCCACCTGCCTCCAGGGCCCACAGGGTCCCTGTGCTGACCCTGGAGCCTCAGAGCCGGGGCCCGGAGCAGCCTGTCTGCGGAGAAGTCTGTTACCTCTCCGGAGCGACACCCCACAGGGAAAAGTGCTGTCTTCCCCCACATCTCCTTGCTACTCCCCCTAATTCGGGTTGTTTTTCTTCCTTCTCTCCTCTTCCTTTTCTCTACTTCCATCCCTGATGACCTGGGAAAACTACAGGGGAGTAAGTTCTTGAAAGAATAAAAACAACACTTTTGTTCAAACGCCCAAGACAGAACTTGACATCAGGACCCCGGATGCAGGCGTGTGCTCACCCACACCTCTCAGTCCCCAGTTACTGGCCCGCAGAACCCCCAGACCACCTCAGGACATTACTGTGATGAGTGAGGAGATTCGAGTGTGAGGTGGCCTATGAGCAGATGTGTGGTAAAGGGTAATTCCCCTCTCTTTTCCGTCCTCACATTCCCTGGCTTTCTGGAAGGAAGGCTGCAAGACTCCAAGTAGGGAAGGTCACTCCCCACATTGGGGTCTTGTGCCTACAGACATCCACAGATCCACACGTGAACATGAGGAATTTACCTGCTTTCCTGATCCCACCACAAAAACTCCCCCAAGGATGAAGCCTTCGCCTTCCAGGTTTCCAGAAAAGCCTCTGTTCCGGGCTCGGAAGAAGTTGTACCAGACACCCAGACGGACAAATCCCATAAACATCATCTTCCGTCTTTGGGGACCGTAGAACTTTTTCTGCAGGAGCAAGAAAGACAGAGCCCCTTGGAGCAGCCTATATGCCTGCCTTCCCCAAGGAGGAAAGGTTCCCAACAGGGCATTCATTCTCGAAGACCCAAAACCTGCTGCTTCATGTCCTCCCCCCAACCTAACCCACACACGGCTCCCATTCAAGAGCACTCTCAACTGCCCAGGGAAAGAGAACCCTGCCAGGCCAACTTCCGATCCCCGGACAGGCCCACGCTCGGGGAACAGATATGCAGCTTTCCACTCTGCCTCTAACCCCCTGCTAGACACACACAGGGCTCTTGTGCCCGACAGGGTGCTAACAGCCCAACATCCTGCACAGGTGAGGGCAGAGGGGAAAGGAATATGGCTGCAATGAAGTAAGGGACAGGGGCTTGTGCTGGTCCCCGCCTGCATGGTGCAAGAACCCAGCGGGGCTTCAGCAATTTCCCAGGCTCCCGTGCCCAGGTCACAGTTCAGGAAGGGCTCAAGTAATAACTGAGAGGACACCTGTCAAGTGTCCCATCACACTCTGCCCAGAGGGCTGCACAAGCTCCTCCACGTCCAGGGCAGCCTCCAGCTCCAGGCCAGACATCCCCTTGGCCAACGAGCTCCCCTGAGCACAGGCCCCACCAGCTGTCAACAGGCTCACAGGAGATGCACCTTTTCATCCAGGAAGATTTCTCCCTTGAAATAAGGCTGGAAGTCCTGCACTTCGGTCCTGATTTGTTCCTTCACCACTGCATACAGGGGGACTCCCAGCTCATCCAGCTTGGGCTTCAGGGAAGACAGGTCCGCAGCCTCCTGCAGAAGACAGGGAACACCAGGGGCTCCCACTGCTGTGGTTCCGCAGCTGGCCAAAGCCCCGCTCCCCTGCAGACCCAGAGCGGGGCTGGCACTGAATGCAGAACAAAAGCAACAAGACGCCTGGAACAATGAAGGTCTGTGGAGCCCAGCAGAGCCTGGCCCAGCTGGGCCCAGGGCCACAGTTGTAGGGTGTCAGGCCCCCTCTTCAGCCCAGGCTTCTTGTTTTCTCCAGGGTGGGAAGGGGAGGCAAGGCTCCTATTATGGGTGTCCTAACCATGGCCTGGGGAGTATCCAGTAACTGAGAGATTGCCCCCAAACACGGCCCTCCACGTGTAGCCATGATGCCCCTCCCCTGCACCTGACCAAACCAGCAAAGCCTAGGAGACAAACCCCATTTGGGCCGTGTGAATAGTTGCCCCCACGCCTTCTCTCAGTTGGCTCCCCACCCCTCAACAACCTTCTTTTTCTCCCACTCAAATCCCACCCTCCAGAAAGGGGTCCCTGTTCTGAAAGTTCTCCCTGGTTCATCCAGCCTGGAGGAAAGCCCCAATTCTCTGTGCATATCCAATCTTTCTGCTTGGAGACTTTTTCGGAACCGAGTCTGTGTGTGATCACCAAGCTGAGCACAGTCACTTAAGTTCCCAAGTGTGTCTTATAGTTAGACGCCGTGTCTTCCATTTCTTGTATCCCTCCATTCCCAGCACACGGCTGGATACATGGGAGGTACCAGATACCAGGTGGAAAGATCTGAAGGTGAAGGTGGGTAATAGGGAGAATGCGGCTGGACTGATAAATACAGACATCCTTGACTCTCATGAATTACATGCTGGATGAAGAAAGGAAACTACATGTGTCTTGGTAAAGCTTCACTGTTCAGAACAAATTCTTCACGACTGGTGTCGGAATTAAAGAAATAGCAGCCCACCTAACTCCAATACAAGTAAGTCGCTGTATGGTAGCAACTACATTTAATTTTTTGTTTATTTTCTAGAACACATGAAAAGGACAGCTAATGAAGCAGAATCCTTTACGATGCACTCATCAAGAGCTTCAGTGAGTGGCAAACTTTGCCCTACAGCAGAGAGGACTACAGGTCTGCTGTGGCCAAAGACCACCTATGTGTGAGATGAAAGGATTTACTCCCTCTTCCTGGACTCTGTACCCTGGTGTGTCACTGCACAAAGCCATGAAGTGGAAACTCAGTCCTACACCTCTGGTCTGGGTCACTAAAATAACACAGACTGCCATCCAACACGTTTTTCACAAAATGCTCTGCCAGGCAGAGACTAGGGCATAGGCCAGCAGGTTGTAATTAGGGAGGGCAGTTGCTCTTGGGATCCCATGGGTTTAACTGACCTTGGGAAATCAAGTCACAACAGGCTTCCTTGTTGGTATTTGAAGGCATCACAGACTTTGAACCAAAAGCCCTGAGTTTTAAGGCCTCACTTTCCTATGGTAGGTAGAATAATACCCATGGTAGGTAGTAGTAATACCATGGTAGGTAGAATAATAATCCACATCCTAATCCCAGGAAGCTGTGAATATGTTTTGTTACAGGGCCAGGGGGAACTAAGGCAGTAGATGGTTGTTAACCAGCCGATCTTAAAGGACACCATCCTGTATTATCTGGGTGGCTCTAACCACAGGGGTCCTTCCAGCGACATGGTGATGCAATAGGAGAAAGACTGGACCAGCCATCACTGGCTGTAAAAATGGAGGAAGGGGCCATGAGCCAAGGAGTGCGATGGCCGCTAGCAGCAAAGAGGAAAGGAAATCACTTACCTCCTGGAGCCTCCAGAAGGAAGGCAGCCCTGCTGACACCTTGATTTTAGCCCAATGAGACCACTTTCAGAATTCGCACCTCTAGAAGTGTAAGCTAATACATTTGTGTTGTTTAAAGCCACCCAGTCTGTGATAATTTGTTACAGCAGCAACAGGAAATTAACACACCTCCCCACAGCAGTGTGACTTTGTCACAACCTCTGTCCCTCCACTTCTTTCTCCGTAAAACAAGCTGTATTTTCCAGGGATACATGGGGGAGACAACAGGCACTAACGTGCCCTGAATGTGAGTACATTCTCTGTTAGCCCAGCCACACAAGCAGAGAGAGAGCTCAAGGCTGAAAGGCAGGCCCCAGGCTGAGGGAGGAAAACCAGAGGAAGGAGGAAGACCACGTGGATAGGGCCAACGCCACCACGTGAGAAGTAATGCTGTCTCATTCCCAGTTTTCCCTCAGGCAAGGCAGATCTCAGAATCTAGGTCTTCTGCCACTGACTGAGTGACCAGGACAGGTCACCAAACCCCTCTGGCCTTCACCTATCTGTAAAGTGACAAGGCTGGACCCTGCCTGTCCTCAACAAGCTTCCTCACTTACCGAACAGGTGATCATGGCCTCCCTTTGAGGGGCCAACCTGGGGACCACCTGGTCAGTGAGCCCCAAGTTGCACCAAACGCAGCCACACCACTGGCATCACTGAGCTGCCAATGCCAAGAGCACACAGTGAGGCAGCCAAGGAACCACGTGCAAATCTGTGGCTCTCAGCTGTCCCCCAGGGACTCCAGGTGGGCTCCCCAAGAGGGAGACAGGTAGGTCCACTCTACAAGTGCAACCTTGTGCTCCCCACCCCCCGCCCTGTGTGTGCGGCACCACAGGTGAGGGCCGCCCATGGCTGTACCAGTAACCGTCCAGACACTGCATTTCAATAAGCAGGCGCCTGTGCTGTGCATCAGGAACACGGAATTGGACCTGGTCCCCATCCCTGATTAAATGGGAAGATGGCCCCGGAAACAGTCCGTAAGAACGCAAGGGCCAGAGAGCACCAAATGAGAGTCAAGTATGTTTGTTAACCCCAGAATGTGGTGAGTTGTTAAATGAATACACACAGGGAATAAATCAAAAGAAATACATAGAGCAAATAACAGCACTGATCGAAGGTCAGAGTGGGCCTACAGACCCTTGGTCCTGGCTGGAAATGCGTTGGCCCTGCTTGCTAGACTCCTTTTCTCTGAACAGATCCTTGACGTACTCACCTCTCGGCAGAGGAAACAGCCTGGCCTGCGCACAGCCATAATCACAGCTCCATTCTTTTCCCAGAGCTCCTTTGCTTTGAAAGTCCTTGGTTCTGGGGAGAAAAGACAAGTCAGTATTCTCTCCTCCCAGCCCAGCCTGGCCCCAATCATGAGGGAGCTCAAAATGGCACGAGCCTAGCAAACGACTTGGAAACAGCAAACAGGAAACACAGACAGGAACTAATCACCATTCAGAGGAAGGACCCCACTGTATACCTGAAAGGGCCCTCCCCCATCAAAATCTATTGGCAAACGTGAACATCCCAAACTGGAACATTTCTGGAAAAATGGCAAATTCCTTTGCTGGTACCAGTGGACATTATAATGATCCTTTAGGGCAGATACATGGCCAAAACCTGAAAGAGATCTTGCAATTTGATTTAAAAAAAAACAAAAACCCTAATTTAAAAAAAAAGTATTCACTGGGAATAGGTCAACAGAAATTTCTACAAAAAAAATTTTTTTTAAGATTTTATTTTTAAGTAATCTCTACACCCAACATGGGGCTTGAACTCACAATCCCAAGATCAAGAGTCACATGCTCCACCAACTAAGCCAGCCAGGTGTCCCAAACTGATTTTTTTTTTTTTAAGTAGGCTCCACGCCCAGCATGGAGTCCAACACAGGGCTTGAACTCACAACCCTAAAATTAAAACCTAAGCTGAGATCAAGAGTCCAATGCTTAACTGAACTGAGCCACCCTAGGTGCCCCCTTACGAAAAAAAGTTTTAACCTAAATATGTTAACGGCACTATTATTTACAAGATAGGGTAGAAGATGCCCAGCAAGGAAATGCCTCAGGGCATTGAGGTTCTGCAGTTCAAGCCAGGCCGTGGTCAGACAGGGCCTGCATCCAGCGGGGTGGCCTAGAGCACGTCTGCTCATCCAGCAGCTCCACTGCGGCCGCAGGGGCATCAAAAGATGGGTAGAAAAATGCCCACCACAGTGTCTGCGAACACAGACTTAGTGAGGGCTCAGCAAGTAGCAACTCTTAACTGTCATAGCATTTCTCAGAGGAATCCGTGTCCCTGTGGGATGTTATGTGGAAAAAAAGGAGCGGGCTGGGGTCTGTAATCGAATGAGATTGGGAAACCTTGGGTTGAACACAGCCAAACAGGGGTCTCTCCACAGGACTTCTTAGTCCTCCACGAAGGTGACCTATGCCGTAAGTCTGCAGTCACAGTGCCTGCCTGTCCTCGACAAGCCTCCTCACTTACCGAACAGGTGATCATGGCCTCCCTTTGAGGGGCCAACCTGGAGACCACCCGGTCAGTGAGCCCCAAGTTTCACCAAACTCATGCCAACTGCATCCACACCACTGGCATCACTGAGCTGCCAATGCCAAGAGCACACAGTGAGGCAGCCAAGGAACCACGTGCAAATCTGTGGCTCTCAGCTGTCCCCCAGGGACTCCAGGTGGGCTCCCCAAGAGGGAGACAGGTAGGTCCACTCTACAAGTGCAACCTTGTGCTCCCCACCCCCCGCCCTGTGTGTGCGGCACCACAGGTGAGGGCCGCCCATGGCTGTACCAGTAACCGTCCAGACACTGCATTTCAATAAGCAGGCGCCTGTGCTGTGCATCAGGAACACGGAATTGGATACACAGTGTTTCTCAAATGCATTTGACCCAGGAGCTCCTTTTTTGTGAAGATCCAGGGGACAACAGCAGAAAGTGAAAAATGCTTTTGATAAGAAAAACCTAAAATGTAAAACATGGTATCCAATAAGATCCCAACTGCATACTATGTACACATGGAAAGGAATGTGCAAAAATAAAAATGAGTGCTGTGTCAGGGTAATGGGCTTATCAGTAATTTAAAAAATGTTATTACATTTTTCCTAATGTTGTTATAGTGCCTTTTCAATTAAAAAAGAGAGAGAGAGAGACTTTTTATAAGGAAAAAAAATGAGTAAGTGCATCCCAGCACCTTGGAAAAGTACTGAGGCCGGTGGGGTCACTGCTTACCCTTTTCCAGGGTTTTCAGGTCTATGTCCTCCAGATATTCCAGCGTCGCTTTCTGGGACTTGGACAGAAACACGTCTGTGTTGGCCAGGAGCAGGGCCAAGGCAGCCGCCCCCAGGGCCCCCGCGCCAATGGACCATATCCCCATGCTGAAGAAACTCAGATCCTGGAGGAAAGACATTTCTGGAGATTGAGAGGAAGGAAGAAGATGTTATTGCTCCCACTTTGAGAGAGCTGGAATCTGGTCTCCATGCAAGCCTCTGGCTGGGCAGCCAACCAGGAGGCCAGAGGCACGGGAAGGGAGCAGAGGCGTCAGAGACGGGAGCGGATGACAGGACCAGGACCAGATGAGGGCCGCTGAGCACCTGCTGCCACAAGAGCTTGGGGAAATAACAGACGTGGAGGTTCCTGCCCCAGGGAGCTCACTCATGGGTCAGGCTGAGAACAGAGAAATGACAGCACTCTGAGATGCCTCTCTTGCCGTTCTTCTCCCATTGGGCTGTGGCCTCCCAGCTCTGTGGTGGGTCCATGCTGGGCCCCCTGGAGGCAGCCTCCTTCCCCTTTCTCCTCCCTTTCAGTGGCTGCTTTTCCTTCATAGTCTGGGAGTCTCCACTATCACCTCCCTGGGGGAAGGGCAGCCTTTTCTTCTTTGATCAAGAAATACTCAGAACACCAATCACACTGTTTTGTTATCTTATCCTTCTTCCTCTTCAGTTTGTGAATCCCTCAGAAACAGAGACCCTACCATTCATCCAGCCCCCAGGCAGTGCCCGGCAGGGCCTCACTCCTGGTAGGCAGGCAATCTCAGTACCTTCTCTCAACTGAGACTAGCTCTATGTTTCATTCATTATACAAATAAAACAGGCTCAGAGTGAAAATAAAACAAAAATCAAAAAAGAAGCAATACATAAATCCAGAGTCGATGAGAAAAGTAAATATCCCCTGAAAATCTAGCAGCTATTGAACAACACAGTTGAACAGAGATGGCCACTAGTAAACACCCGTGTCTAATCTGACATTCTGCCCCGTGTGCCTAGCACTACACAGACATCTGCCGAGAAAAGGGGAGTGGGCCCAGAGAGCAGGCATTATGTAAACAAAGAGCACAGTGCTGGGTGTCTGTCTGCCTCAGAGGGGCTGGCGGAAGAGGTCTGCATGGGCCAAGGGGCTCTGCAGTTGCAGTGGAGTCCCGGGCAGGTCCTGCAGAATCCAGCCTTGTTCCAGCTCACTCCTGAGGGCCTCCCTAAGGCTTCCTCTAGTTGGGTCCCTCGGACCGCAGCAGGTACCCCATCCAGCCTGCCTGCTCCAGACAACTACTTAAAATACTTCCGTTCCAGCCATGGCCCTCCAGCCATCCTAGGGTCTTATACTGGGGACTTCCTCCCTAAGTACCAGCATGACTCTGGGTAGAGGTCCCCGGGAACAGACCCAGTGTGTATGTGTGTGTCCCCAACCAAAGACTTCTGTCTCCCCTCCAGCACTTGGCTGGGGAGAGGATTTCTCCACAGGATTAAGCAAAGGCCCAGAAATCCATATGCCACTGCCACAGGATGGGCTTCGAGGGACCCACTGCCATAAGGTGGGGTTGGGAGTAATCTGGTGGTGAGGACTTTGGGAAGAGAGGGTAGGCCAGCCTTGTGTTAGGCCAGCAGGAAAAGTTCGGATTTGAGTTAAGAAATAAAAGGGGTCTTCCAGGCAGGGGGGTGGGGAGGAGGAATGACCAGATGAAAAGAACACTGCAAAAAGAGGAATTTGGCATCTGCATACCAGAGAAGGGGGAAAGGAAGGGGAGGTGGGGGTGGGGGGTGGGGGAGGAGGGCAGCTAGGGCACCTCTGAGGGGAGGGACTGGAGCTGGAGAGAGGAGTTCCTTACAACGGCACTTTTCACTGTGGCCTCCTGACCTGGCAGCACAGGCACCACATTTAAGTGAAGAGCTCACGCCTTATCTCAGGACTAAGGAATCATCAGCTGCATTTTAATCAGACCAGGCAGGCAATTCACCTGCACACGGAAGTTGGAGAAGCATTGCCTCAGAGCAAAGAATCCAGGATTTTGCGCTTGGTTAGCCATAAGCCGCAGAATAAGGTCCAGTGATGAGGGCAGGCTGGCCTGGGAGAGCTGCGCCCTCCAGCTTCCCTTCTCAGCTCACTATGGGGGACAGCGGGGCTCTTGGTGAGCCCATCTCCATGTTTCTTCCTGGGATGCCCTACCCCATCGGTTCTGTTCTTCAGGACTCTGACAGCTCGTCAAGAAGGCTTCCTGGATGCTCTGCCTACCCTCGCTACCACTCCCAAGAGACACCTCGTACCCAGTACACTTCCTGTGTGGTCCACACAAGATGTGGACATATCTACCTTTGACTCTGTCCCTCAGTTCGTCTCTGAACTGCCATGCCCAGCACAGTGCCTGCTTGGTACACAGTGAGCTCTCCAAAATTGCGCACACAAGTGAATTCAATAGAACTGAACGATGAGGATGATGACTCATGGAGAACCCAAGTTCTTGGGCCAAGCAGGAAAGAACCTTCCAGCCCACGGGCTGGCTTCCAGTTCTTTTACGAGGCAAAGTTACACATTACTCAATTATAACTCAGAACAATTAGGGGTATTCACAGAACAACCACAGCTCTCACCTGTGTGCTATAAACAGGAGATTCCCCAGAGCCTGGAACAATTTCTGCACCTCTATACACGCCCCAAACACCCCTGGATTTCTGACATGTGTGTATGATTCCGGAGCAGATGATGTGGCCTCTGATCACAGATCTGATAACATTTCTGCGGCAGCACACAAAGACCAGCTTACGTCTACTCTACAAAAGGACTCGCTTCAACTCCCAAAACACTTGAATGCATTGCGGGAAGCTTAGAGAGCCTTACACTCAGCTCCACATTCTCCTAACACAGCACTGCTGCTTTAGAGACCAACAGGCTCCATATTCCCACCAACAACCAGTTAGCCTATTTGCTCATGACTGCAAGGGAACAGGACTCAACTAGACCCCACATTTATTTCCAATCATTTATTCAGCACTGGCCTGTTCAATAAATGGCAATTTGGGAGAACAGACAACTAAATGAAACGCAACCCTCAAGGACACACAGGCCTAGCACACAGATAACAGAAATTCAAGTGGAAAGGGGAGGCAGCTTGGGCCAGGTATGGACATGAAGCTATGGGGATGAGAGCCAGCTCCATCTGATCTGGGAAACCACAGAAACACCCAGAAGGAAGTGGCTTTGGGGCTGGCATGGGACTCAGGGGGGCAGAATAGAAGGGCTAGGCCCTGCCTGGGCTGAGTAAGCCTGGGAAAGACCAGGATGGCTGGGGGGGTTGGGGGGTGGGTGGATATCAGTGCTCAAGGCACTTGGAGAATGCAAACTTCTATGTCCCAAAGGCCCCCAACTCCTCTACCTCATGTTCAAGAGCCAGAATACAAGATGTGGGTATTGTTTACCACCCCACTCCCACCTCGAGCTGTGACCCAGAAAGTGTGAGCAAAGAATCACCCCTTTGAGGAGCGTGAACCTCACTCTCAGCCCCAGCAGCACTAAGATGTGAGAGCAGTATTAGCTCCAGGGGTGAGTCAGGGCTCTCCGTGAACATACGCCAGGGGACCTCTAGCAGCTGGCTCTTCTGCTGGGGTTAGCGGTGAAAAGTCACCCCTGGAAACACCTAGAGAATGTGCAGGTCCAGCCCCTCAGCCAAGCCTCCTTGAGCTACGAAGCAATTCCCATCCTGGCCCATCTTGGAGCATGTACCACTGCAACTTGCTGCATAGTGAGACTGACTCGGGCTCCTGGATCACAGCTATTCCCAGGACAAAAAGCGGGGAGGGGAGGGAGACCCTCCTCTCTCAACAGAACAAAGCATTTTCACATGGGCCTCTAAGGCTATTGGGAGAGAGAGGGATTTATTTAGTGTCACTTGATGCTCAGGGCCTAGTTTCACTCACCCAACAGTCCTTAATGCAGATATTACCCTGTTTTACAGCGGACAGCACTGACTTCGGAGAAGTTCAGGACTTCTCCAGGGTCACAGAACCCACAGGCAGCAGTACAGTAACAGGGACCCAGGTCACTAGGACTCTAAAGCTGCAGTCTTCTACTGTCATACCTTGTCTCCCCACACATTCATTTGTGGGTTTCTGCGGGTCACGGGGCATGATCCCCCTTTGTCTTAAAGAGCATTAAAAAAAGAAGATTGACTTGTTTTTTCGGTCACCAAATACAGCCAAACCATTAAAGGAAATTTACCATATGACAGATGTCCCTTCTCTGTCCTCCCCTTCCTAGCCTCATCTGTTAAGGAAAAGGTCAGTTTCTCCGAGAGGTAATAGCAAGGTAGTTTGCAGAAGCCCGCCCCCACCTGATGCGGCTACAGCCCTCGTTTCCCACCGTGGGACTTATCTGGTCTCATCCTCTCCCACAGGAGAAGGTGAAGCATGCTAAGAGCACAGCCGAACAACAGCTGTGGCCGCTCAGAGTGGCAGCTCTGGTGAGGGGAGAGCATGCTGGTGAGGGGGACAAGACCCAGCTGGGCTCCCTAGGCGAAGCTGGGGTCATCCCCTCTTCCAGCCTCATTTTCCTCTACTCCAAAATGATGGGACTGGACTAGGTGAATGTGAAGGCTCCTTAAAGCATCCCAGTGCCATCATGGGGGTCTATCAAAACCAGCTCACTTTGGAGTCTGCACATTCTTGGGTCCCTATCAGAACTCTCCCCCGCTCCAGTTCAGTTTCCAGAGGGCTTCTTCCCTGCAGCCCAGAATGCCACAAGCCACTTCCCGCCCTAGTCCCTGATCCCCAACCTCCGTAGTTCAAACCTGGGAGCAGGGCACTCACCATTCACAGCGGCCACACTCCGCTCCTGCTGACAAAGAGGCCGACTCAGCAGGAGCAGGCGGGAGTCAGGCTGCAGGGGAGGACTGGAGGCGGGGCTCTGGAGTCCCGCCTATGGCCCCAAGCTCACTCTCTCACACCATGGGCAGGACCAGGCCACCCAGAAACCCTGGGGCTCCTTCAGCGGTTAATACTCAATCTCCAGAACATCAAAATGGAGAGCTGCCAAGGCCCCCAGCCCTTCAGATAGCTGAACAAAGTTTGAGTCATTTGCAGTCATGCAAATTGTAACATTTATCAAGTGCCAACAGACCTTCCCTGCTTTCCGGTGCGTGCAGACGAATGAAGTGAAGGCCTTAACACCGCCCACGTGTCATACTAACTGAGATCAAAGAGAGATGTCCCTTTCTCCGTGGCTCCTTCTGCGGCCTGCTCCTTGCCCCATCCATCACCCCACACCCAAGAAGTCAGCAGGCACCACTGAGAGTAAGGGTACTTGCTATCTGTTCCTTACCCCCCTTTGCCTTGACTTCTGGTTCCTCCACTTAAGTGGCTCCTCTCACCCCACCCCTTCCTGGGTGACCTCACCTACTTCCAGCACTTCACTCCCACCCCTTGGTATTGACTTCCAGATTCCGATTGCTGTTCCTGACTCAGAGTTTGCACTTGGGGGTTCTGGAGGTCATCTCTGTGGCACCATGACCAACACTGACCTCCACTTAGAGTCAGTGTTTCTTCTGGAGTTCCCCAGCCGACTGCTCAAGCCAGAAGCTGAGAGTCGCAGCCCGCTCCTTCTCCCTCGCTGCCCGCCTCTAATCAGTCAGGAAGTTCCATCCATCCTCCAAAACATGTTTGCCCCCCACCCCCGGAGGCCCCTGTTACTCCGTGCTGGTCCACTCTGCTAAGCACAGAACAGGCTTGGCCGGAGCCAGGTCCTCTCCAGCTTTCTCTCCATGCTGCAGCCAGAGTGGCAGTAGAAACCCCAACCTGCCCGCATCCTTGCCTGGTCCTGGGCTCTCTGAACTCCTCGGCACGGCCGACGGTGCCCATCACAGCGTTCTGACCACGCCACGCGCAAGGACCGTAACATGTCTTGTTAGGCCTCCGAACCGTTGCTGTGCTGTTTCCTTTGCCCAGGATGCCCCTTGCCGCCATGCAAACGATGTGAAGGCCCAGCACAAATAACACTTTGTCTCCCAAGTGTCTTCCTGAGAGCCCTACTATCAACTGTTCCCTCAGCTCTGATTATATAGCGCGTGCGTGTGGAAACGCACAGGTACCTTTGCACACCGCACAAGCAAATGGACTCAGTGTACTTTAGTTACTGGCGTGTCTACGTACACACTATGGTGGAACAATCTGAGGACAGCGGCTGCTACCCCCAGCACTTAACACAAATCCTGCTCATCAGTAGGCCATCAATGTCCAACGAAATTATCTGAATATCATTCTTTAAACTCCATGTTGGAACTGATTTGGAGGTACCCAATTTCAGCTCAGTACCAGAAAGTAATTTTGGACAGCGCTGGCTTGAGCTTGAATCAAACACTCAAGCCTGGGGTTTAGGTGATCTTGGGTTGGGTCCTAGCCCCACTGCTCAATGGCAAGGCAATATGAGCACCTGTGGCCAGCGCTGTCCTGCGGGATGTGTACATGCTCACTCCCTGCTTCCCTAGGCCTAATTCCTGCCTGTTCAAGGAGCTGCCTCTGGGCAGGAACTGATAAAGTCTTCGTAAAACAAAGTATCAGCACTGAGTGGGATAATTCATGTCTGAAACAAGTAGAGACAGCATCGTAGTCTATACACAGAGGGTACATCTGCCCAGCCCAGCCCCACTGGGAGGGAGGAATCCTCCCTCGCCAGAATGAGCTGGCTTGAGACAGGCCAAAAGGAAGAGAGGGGTGCTGAGGAAGGCAAAGGAAACGAAGAATGCACATGGGCCTCCTTGCCTCCAGCCCTCAGTGAACAAGGCTGGAAGGGACGTTTCATCTTCCTTCTTTGCTCTCCTGTCCCCTCTTCTTCCCTCAGAGCTCTGGTCAGCCCCTCCTTCACTGATAAATGAGGAAACTAAGGCCCAGAGAAGGGGCTATCTAGTCCAAGGTCACATGGGGGTAGGGCTGGTCAGTGGCTGTGCTGGGACTCAGGTCTGGGTCTCCCAACTCCCAATCCATGGTTATTTATCCTGCACTGGGCACTCCTGCAGTAGCTGGAACAGTGTGGGGTAGGGTTGGGGGATCAGGGTTCAGGAAGACCGGGGGTGGGGGGGTGGTTCCTGAAGTCCGTTCGCTGGCCTGAAGGCTGAAAGCAAAATTGCTCCTGAACAGGGACTGGGAAATCTGTGGCTAGAAAGAGCACCAGTCTTTCCCAGGCCCAGTGCTTTGCAAGCAGCTTACAGTGCAAAGCCAAATGTTTTTGTAAGGGTCACATTGCCCATTCTCAGCTGGGAGGCCATTCTGCACCTCTCCTCCCCACAGTAACAAGGTCCTGTCGATCCTGGATGATATAAGGACAGGCTTAAAAATGCCAGTTTAGCAGCCTGGTGACATGCGCACCCAGGGCCCCATGAGCAGTAGGGGATGCGTTCCCACCCACCCTTGTCATCAAGGACTACAGACCTGGCCACTTGCAGTGAGCTCTTACCGACTTGCCTCAGTCTCCCAACTTCCTGTTCTGCTCCTTGGGGCGACCGTCTGCCCAGCTCTGGCCCAGCTGTCCTCTCAGATGCCAGAGTCAGGAAGTTCTGAACAGAGGCTGAAAGTAGAACAAGAGGACATAATCAGCTACTGGGAAACTTTGAGACAAAGACAAATCCTCTGTTCAGGGATTGAAGCTACAACCCCCCAACATATGTGGCTATTCTGCCCCTCACTTGCACGGCCTCCTGACTGGGCTCAGAACACCAGCCCTGTCAAGTTATATGGGTGTGGATAGGAGGGCAAGGGTAATACCACAAAAGACTGTGGGTTTCTACTCTTTGAGAGGTCACCTTGTCCTTCAGTATCTCCTTCCTAAAAAGAAGGGAACTTTGAGGGGTTGTCGAGAAGAATATACAAGAGCAACCTACAACACAATAAAATATTGCAGGACACTTTTATTTTTTAGTACTGCAGAATTTAAGGCAGGATCTTTCTCTTCTTCGCGGGACTCAGATTCACTCGTTCTTTGAGGGCAGGTCATTTGAAGGACATAAAACACTGAACAACTTCTCCAGCTGTGCCACCCCAGCTGGGTTACTACAGGCCTGCCTCCTGGGCATAACTCTGGGTCTGGAGGGAACCCTGGCTGCTCTCAGGCCCCTCTGGCCTAGCTGTCCACTCTACAACGCATCCTCCGTGCAGTGCCTGTCACCAATGCCTTCTGCACTAACAGCACCAGGGAAGGCAAAGGGCACTGTCCCAGTTGAAAACTCCCTGTGCCAAAGGCCACTGAGCACAGAGGTGAGGCTGGTGCCCCCAGCCTCTGGACAGTTGTTGCCACACAAGCCTCAGGAGAGGGAGACTTGGGAGTCTCTCAGCTCAACATTTCAGAGGCAAGAATTTGGCTGGCAGGAGAGCTGCCTTATTTCTGAGATACTTACAGAGCCTGGGGTTTCAAGCCCCAGAATTCTAGTCCTAATCAAATTTTGGGAACCAATTAAGTGACACAAGCCGATAAGGCAATCATCAGAAATGTCTTCTGTACCCCTAGGGAACAATGCATAAGATCTCAATGCCATGCATGCCCTTATGGGGGGGGGGGGGTATGGGAAGAGCCACGCCAAGAATAACTAAAATCTACATCAAATTCCTACAGGTTGTAGAACCTGGACAAGGCACGGTTTTTCCAACAGTAAAATGTGAATGATTCCCAAATTACCTTCTATAGAGTTGTAACAATCAAATGATTAAGTGTACAGATGGTGCAGGGTACCTGGGTGGTGCAGACAGTTAAGCAACCGACCCTTGGTTTCAGCTCAGGCCCTGATCTCAGGGTCGTGGGATGGAGCCCTGTCTGGGGCTCCTGGCTGAGCCTGCTTGGGACTCTCTCTCCCTCTCCCTATGCCCCTCCCTCCCTTTCTAAAAAAAAATAAATCTTTTTAAAAAACGTACAGATGGTGCTTTGTAAGCTATCTTACAGAGTGACATAAATATGAGGTATAATGCTGACTCATTTCTAGATTAGTCAATGATTGCCCCTAAAATGTAGTTTGTACACAAGATGGAGGGTTTCTGATGACTGGCTATGTTCCAAGGAGTCAGGGTTTGCATTCTGAATCCCAATTCTTGGACTCCAGGACTGGGCTGGAGCAGGAGCATCCAAGCAGGTTCCTGGACAATGCACTTTAAAATGAATCCTAAGTGATTTTTTTTTTAATCATCTACCAAGTTCAAAGAAAAATACACTGAAATTAAAAACAACAACAACAACACTAAATTGAAGTCTAAGTAATTGAGCTGTGGAAACAGCATGGTCTGGAAGGAAAAAAAGGCCCAGAGTCAGCTTGGTCTGAACCCCAGGCCAGCTTCTGGACTCCCTGGGTGTGCTCCCTCCCCAGAGCCCTTGTCAGGCTGGGCCTTAACCATTTTTTTCTCCCTCTCCTTCACCTCCCTGCCCCTGCAACAACCTTGAGACTGTCAGATCGGTGCCTTGTTCGTCTTTTCATTCCCAGACTTCAGCACCGGGATTTTAAATGCACACTTGGACTCTTTCCAATTCTGTCAGGCGTGTGTAACTTTTAGGGGAAGGAGGGAGCAGGTGCCTGAGATTCCGAGAAAACCGTGGCCCCATAAAACACAAGACCGTATGGAAGCCCAGAGCCTACGCAAGCGCAGAGCCGGGGAGCCAGCTCCCTCAACTTCTGCCGGTTCACCTGCGGCTGTTCCGCCCGCTACCCCTAGGCAGCCCCCGGGCCCGCCTCAGGCTCGGCCCGGCGGAAAGGACGCGCCAGGGCAGAGTCCTTTTCTCAGTTCTCTGTCCCAACAATTCAGGCAGGTCAGTGTCACCGGCCTCACTCAAAGCCCGGGGACGGGGAAGGGGGAGGGGGGTGGTTCTCCGCCAGTCAAATCGGCGCCGGCCCCGGTCTTCGGACCTCCAACGCGGGGTTCGCCCGCTGACCGTCCGCCGCGGCGGTGGTGGGGGCTGCCTGGGGCCTCGCGGGTGCGGCCGCGCCCCGCCGGCTCAGAGGGAGCTTCCAGCCGGCTCTGGGGCCGCCCGAGGGGTCACCCGCGCACCGCCGACCGGGCCTCGCTCACCCGGCCCTGCCTCGGTTTCCTCACCTGCGCCGCGGCTGGGCTCACCCCCGCGGACGTCATGTGCGCGCGTGCAGCTAGCCCCGCTTTCCCCCGCCCCCCTGCTCCGGGGCCCGGCGCCTGGAGGCTAGTGGGCCAAGCCCTCCCCCGCCCCAGGGGCCCGAGGGGCGGCCCCCGCGCCTGCGCTCCTTGGCGCCTGCGCCGCCTTGCCTCTCCCACGTGACCAGCCCCGCTCCTCTGGTGGGAGCTCGGACTCCACCCCCTCTCCCGGCAGGTCCCCGCCCCCTGTGGGAGGAGCCCCGGCTCTGCAGCGGTCCCACTTCTTTGGCACTGCGCCCGGTGCCGAGCTCGCCTTCGACCCAATGCGACTCTCGGGCAGCTCCACCTGCAGTCCTGCGGTCCCTCGTTCTCACAGCGCTAGCTTAGCTCAGTCCTTCGCGAGTGGTGACCCTAGACCCTTGACTCATTCGTTAGGGGCACTGCCTGGAGCAAAAGGAGGCTCTGGACTGCCTTAGTTGGATCTGAAAGCACCTGCCCCGTAGCCGTGGGCCGCAGACACCTTTCAGCTCAGCGATTTTTTGAGCAGTTTTTTTATGGACTTTTTTTTTTTCTTTTTGGCATAGGGATGAGGAATCTTTACGACCGACGCATTCCGATAAGTGTCCTTCAAGCTTTAGGGACAAATTCAGAATTGATAGCCCCTGACCCCATCTCACATTCTCTTTCACCCCCAAATCCTAGCCATTGGGCAGAGGATAGTGCCTGGTGGCCTGAGCACCGGCTCCTGGGATGTTGTCGGGCTCCTCTTGGAGTCTGAGTAACATGGTCTAGTTTGGCCTACACTTACTCATCCATTCATTCACTCATTCTTTTACTCCTCATATGTTAAGTGTCCACACTGTTTTATGAAAGTAGGCAGTTGGAAGAACACCTTTTCTGAGACAGGAAGAACTCACAATACAACACTTAAAATATCACTAGGACAACGGGGTGATCAGTCACAGTGTTGAATGTTGTAGCAAAGCAGGGCTGACATGCCCACCTGTCAGGGGTGACCATCTGCCTGCAATGCCTTCCCCCCACTTCACCTGGGAACCACCTACTGGTGTACAAAGTCCAAAGGCTTCCCTGATTTACCTCCCTGACCTCCCAATCGGTCTCCAGTTTCTGTGTAAGCTTATGGACCTAAAGGGTCTATTCAAGAGGTCTCTCCTTGACCCAGACTGTGAGTTCTTTTTTTTTTTTTTAAGGTTTTATTTATTTATTTGACAGAGAGAGACACAGCGAGAGAGGGAACACAAGCAGGGGAGTGGGAGAGGGAGAAGCAGGCTCTCCGCTGAGCGGGGAGCCCAATGCAGGGCTCGATCCCAGGCCCCTGGGATCATGACCTGAGCCGAAGGCAGACGCTTAACGACTGAGCCACCCAGGCACTCCTTGACTGTGAGTTCTTTTGTTCATCTACGGGACCCCAGAGTCTGGCCCAGGGCCAGCACCAGGACATACTTGGGAAGTGTTATGAAAAAGAGGGTGTTTCTAGATTGAGGGTGAGAAAGATCAGTTTAGGTGAGCGTGCAGGCTTCTTGCAGGAGTAGGTAGATATTTGATTTGAATTCCCAGAAATATTTGGTATAATTTGGTACAAGTTGGGTATAGTCATAAGAAGACAATTTACCCCCAGATGAACTTTCTCACTCCTGCCTCATTCCTCCTCACCCCATGAGGGGAAGGGAAGAAGGTTCATTTTCTCCACCCTGAAATAGGATGTTTGGTCAACAGTGAGGAAGGTTGCAAGGAAGAAGGGCCACTCAGAACAAAACAGGAAGACATTTCCTTTGGGTTTGGGTCCCCAGAGACTGGCCATTAATGACAGAACCATTCAGGGGTTGGTGACAGCAGAATCCCGAGGTGGGAAGCTCCCTGAGGTTTCAGCTGAAATATAATTACCAAATGCAAAAAGCCATGATTATATTTACACTTCTGTAGCATTCCAAAGCTCTGAACTTCAAAAGCCAGGCTAGATCTGATAGCTAATTAACACACTCCTCACACTCCTGATTTGTCCAAGAAGGTACAGGCTGAACTCATTAAAAAGCAGTCATCAGACCAGAAGAATAAGTTATGGGCAAGTAGGCACAGGAAAGAAAACTTACAAAGCTCAAGGATTAAAAACAAAAACACCGATCTGCCAAGTTTTAAAGAGAAAAGTAATTCTAGCTTTGTAAAGACCATAAAATAACCTAGATTTTGAATTTAAGGGAGTAGACATTAAGATTGACTGGCTTTGTGACAACTTCTATAACTTTGGTATGTTATTCTTTTGACAGGGGCTAGGGAAGTGTTTTGTCCTTCACAAACCCCACAGGACAGGGAGAAAACATTGCTAGCAAGAGGCAGATGTGGATAAAGACTTGTGATTCTTACAGCATCACAGCTACTTCTAGATTCAGCTAGCTTCATCTGCTCACTCAGCAGTGATCCGTGCCAGCAGTATAACACAATTTTTTAAGCTGATTGGTCCTGCAGTATGTCTGGGCTCAGTGAGAACAGTTTATGAAGCAGCTAGCATTAAAGTGAAAATAAAATAAAAATGGGTGCTTGACTTCATTGACTTCATCAGGCCCAGATTCTCATTCTGTGGATATATGAAAGTCTAATCAAGATCTAGAAATGTATGAACCACAACAATGTGCATATATCAGCTGTAAATATCTTTTTACTTGCCAATATCCCTGATTCCCACTCTTCCTGATTTTTAAAAAGAATATAAAGATGCCCTACTTCCACAGTGTGCCTCACAGCCAAGCCTTTAGGATCTTCTATGGGGAGTCCTCAACAGACATAACCAATGGCTTACCATGTGAATCAATGACTGACTGGGGGCTGGATGGTGGGATCACTGTGTCCCCAGGTTGGGGAATTAAGGCTGCCTCGAGCGTCCCCACTCATCATCATTTGCTCTATCCTTTGACATTTACTGAGGCTTCATTTGTCTAGGCAACTTTGATTTGCAAGAAACAGAAAACCGAACTCAAACTGTCTTGAGGTGATCCATAATGTCACCAATGATCCAGGTTCTTCTGCTTCTCTGCTTTATGTTATCCATGTGTTGGTTTCATGTTAGGGCTGGTTCCTCTTGTGATCATAGGATGGCTTTCAAGATCCAGTAGGGGGAGGGGCAGTTGACCCAGGAATGAACAAAGCCCAGAGCCTCACTCTGATTGGCCAATCGCTGTGGCCGGGGTACTGCCGTACTCTGATTGGTCTAATCTGGGTTAGTTTCCATCTCGTGCATCATTGCATGCACACTTAAAAGGGAAAGTAGAAGTGAAATAAAGGTGTTAAGGTGTTCCAAAGCCGTCTCACAGGCAAAGTCTAACTCTTTTCTATCATTTTTGGACTCCGAGTCACTGAGGTTTGCATTTGTCACTCAATATTATCCTTTGGCTGTTAGGAACACTGGTGATGGAACATTTCTTAAAGAGTGCTCCACTATTGTCTTCTGCTCAAAGTTGGCAAGAAGTTTTGATAAATAGATGTTTGACATCTTAATGATAGTCTTTGAAAACACATGAATTGATGACACTACCTCTCATTGCTTTGGAATTTATTTTATCTATGTCAAGAGATTTGGCAAATTTTCCATTGCATTACAATCCTTTTGCATGCATCTTAGTAGCAAAACAGAATGGATTTTATCTGTATATAGGGTTGGGGTGGGGGTGGGTATAACTTTCTTTCTTAGTTTTTAAACCTCTTGATCGTTGCTTTGCAAGAAAATAGAAAAATGAAGTAATTTCTCTGATGACAAATTTCCCTTACTAATATTAAATTTAGGTTCCACTGCTGCCTATGTGAATTTCTTCATTCACAGTAACTTTTTCATTTGAGTGCCAAACCGTAATGTAATCTTTTGGAAGATTTTTATACAGCAATTAAACTTAACTCATGGAGCATAAACAATGTGCATTTGTAACCGAATGCAACTTAACTAATACAGAATTCAGATTTTATAAGGAAACATAAATGTCTGAGAGTAGTTATGAAAGATACATGAAAGAGCTTTGCGCAGTGGCAGTATCGTAGCCAATGAGGTTTATCCGAGGCGCGATTATTGCTAATTGAAAGATACATGAAAGAACAATGAGGCAAAATTTGCCTTACCAAATATCAAAATATACCATAAAGTCATTGTAATTCAAATGAATATGGCTATTGTCTAAAAACTCTGCTTTAGCTGTAGTTTCTCAATCATGGTATGAATTTACTCCCCCCCCCCTTTTTTTTTTTTGGCTTGAATTTAAAAATTGGTAGAGCCAGAGAGTAACAATGGGATTTATGGTAAGGAGACTGAGGTTGGTCACATGAGCAGTCAATCAGGTTCACATGATTGAGTCTCAACAAAAACTGTGGACACCAAGGCCTGGGTGAGCTTCTCCAGTTGCCAGTAATCTGTGTGTGTTTGTCACACATCGCTGCTGCAAAAGTAACTGCTCATGACTCCACAGAAGACAGCTGGAAGCTCTGAGTTTGGTACTTTCTTAAACTCTGCTCTTTGAATCTCTTTCTTAGGCTAATTTTGATCTGTATCCTTTCCTTATACAAAACTATAACCATGAACATAATAGCTTCCGTGAGTTTATGAGTTCCTCGAGTGAATTACCAACCACAAGTGTGGTCTCGGGGTCTCTGAACTTGTAGTTGGTGTCAGAAGTCAGGGTAGTTTGTGTATCGTGCTCCCTCAAACTCACTGTCCTTGAGAAGTTTGGGTGCATCTGGGTTATGCTAGCATGGTGAGACCAGTTAAGAACTTTTCTTTTGATTCAGCTTATAAAATTCTATTTTTCTGAAACAATGCTCATTTCAACTAAGTTTTAAGATGTATTTTTAAAATATTTTATTTATTTATTTGACAGAGACAGAGAGCACAGAGGGAGCAGCAAGCAGAGGGAGAGGGAGAAGCAGACTCCCGGCTGAGCAAGGAGCCCGATGGGGGACTTGATCTCAGGACCCTGGGACGTGACCTGAGCTGAAGGCAGCTGCTTAACCGACTGAGCCACCCAGGCGTCCCTAAGATGTATTTATTTAAAGTTGTTCCCTAATAATTTTCTGAAAGCTCTGCTTTATATAGTTATATCCCATTTCTCAATCCAGGTCTCAATTTCCTTGTCACTTTTTTTTTCTTGAATTAAAAAATTATCTTCAGTTTTAGTAAAATATAAATTTTTATTAAGCTATGGTTGAGGTAAACCCCTTTTAAGTGTTCAATTTGAAGAGTTGTGACAAACGTATATAGTCATGTACCAGCAGCACCACAATCATCATATAGAATATTTCTATTTCCCACTCTAGTTCTCTCATACCCCTTGGTGGCCAATCCCTTTCCCCAGGCCCCTGGCTCCAGGAAACCACTGATCTGCTTTACTACAGTTTTGCTTTTTCGTAGAATCTCATATAAATGGAATCATGCAGTAGGTGGTATTTTACTTCTGGCTTCTTTCACTTACAATAATGATTTTGAGATTCAGCCATGTTGCAGCGTCCATCCGTATGCCATTCTTGTTAGTTGCTGACAAGTATTCCATTGTATAGATATGCCAAAATTTATTTATCTATTCACCAGTTGATAGATATATTTGGGTTGTTTCTAGTTTTTTGGCAGTTGTGAATAATGGTCCTATGAACATTTGTATACAACCTTTGTTTGGACATATGCTGTCATTTCTCTTGGATCAATATCTAAGTGTGGTCATATGGTAAGTGTATGTTCAACTTTATAAGACACTCAGACTGTGCTCCAAAGTGTCTGTATGATTTTCATTCCCACCAGCAGCATATAAGAGTTGCAATGCTCCACATCGTCATTAATATTTGGTATTGTCAGTTGCCTACTGTGATTTCCTCCACTGCTAGCACACTTACCATTAGACCTTGAAGCCACTCTTTGTGCTGTAGTGCATATGGTCCAATCTCTACGAAGATCCTGCAGGAATCCAGAGACTGAGAGGACTCAGACCCTCCATTATGTTGGATGTCTCTAATCCCATCTCTTCCATTAGAAATGTCAACATCCCCATGCACCTGGCTTCTCCAGCCTTTCCTCCCCTCCACATACCGGCTTCTTTCTTCTTCCTGAGGGAATGCGCCAACAGGTGAGTATCCTCCCCTCTGCTGGCTGGAAACAAAAACTCTTACTCCTCTCTCTCTGTTCCCAAGATCCTACTCTTCAGATTCTCTGTCCTGGGTGAACCAGAAGGAATCACTGCCATCAGATGGGTCTCTATCCCTACCTCTGTCTCAGTTCTGGTTCTGTCTCTCTATGTCTACACCAGGCTATGTAGGTCTATATCCACCTGGGGATATTGTATGTGCCCAGAACCAGGTCTAGAAGGAAATATTGCAAATTGGTAATAATGGTTACATTTTGGTAAAGGATAAAACATGAGAGAGAGAGAGAGAGAGAGATTTACTTTTTTAATGTGTACACTTGTGGTTGGCAACAATGTGTTGGCACCTTAAAGCAATGTCATTACAGAGAAAATAACTACAATGTTAAGAAATAAAAGTGTCTTCACACTCTACATCTTGGGCGCATCTGTTCTGGGAGATCTCTATAGTTCTTCCCAGCTCTGCCTACCTCTCATCTAATTATTAGTTATAATTTTAAAAACCATCTCCATTTTCACTGCAGAGGAGGAGGTACTCAGAGCTCCCAGACAAAGAGAGACCTGCCTAGTGAGACAGGTGGCTCCATTCATTAGTGGGCTTCCCAAGACGCTCTCGGTTTCGTTCTAAAAATGCTTAGAGGGAAAAGCATCCCAGAGAGAGTCTAGCTGTACCTAACACAGTCCACAGTGTCTCTTTTCCTAGTGCCGCCTTCAGTTTAGCATGTGTCTCAGACAGAAGAACCGTGTTTGGGATGGGAAGAAAAAAAAAGCATTGTGTCCCAAACCACAGATACCCTGCTTTGGACAATAACACACTGCCACCAGCCAGTCCTTCTGAGAGGAGATGAAAGTCTCCTCCCCGCCTCCAGTCCCCTGGCCGCGTGGACTCTTGGCAATCTCTCAAGGTATCAAGAGCACCCCCTCGTTGGCACACTGTCGGGATGCCCAGGGACCTGTTGGGAAGCTCTTTCTGCATCCCAGGGATGTTGGTGAGCTTTCGGGTCAGTGACAGGGGTGGCCGGGGCTACTTCCTGAAAAAGCAAAGGGATGGGTATTCTCCACACTTTCCTCAGCCTCACCGGAAGAAACATCAGCTCAAAGCTTTTGCCTGGCAAGGTCTCCTCTTCGGTAATTCAGTGTCTCCTCCCCCCAGGTGGCCATCGGAGTGGTGCCTGGGCCACCAGTTAGGCAATACCTATTCTCCATCCTTGGCCCTAGGCACTCAGGCCCACAGGGACAGCTGTGGCTTCTCTCTGGTCAGATGCTGTGGACATCCAGGGAGACCTGGAACTGGACTGGCTCCACAGCAGGCTCCTGGCGGGGGTCCCCACGGGTCCCGTGGCCCTGTTCTGGAGTGCCCACACTTCATGAAAAGGACTTCACACGTCTTTACCTCACGTGCCATCTGTTATTCAGCCATACTGCTGTTCCTACATGTTTCCGAACATTAAGAGATCTTTGCACACATGCTGTGTCTCCAGCCTTGACAGCTTTTCTGCTGTCATACTCCTCTTCGTCCTTCAATGCCCAGGGCAGGTATCATCTGCATTATGCTGCTCTTACAGTCGGCCTGAGTTAGTTCCCCTCCTCTGAGCTCCCATGGCTAGTTCCTTCTTCTGCTACGGCAGCCCCTCCCTCTCTCTGCCTCCCCCACTGGACTAGCATATGCTCTTCATATCCACATTTCCAGACTGGGGCTTGGGACGGTTATTAAGAAGAATGGCTTGGCTTTCCCCATACCACCCTGAGACAGGAATTCTGATTGTGGAAATGAACCCAGCCAGGAAAGGTTCAATGGATCAGCCAGGGTTCATGACAGTTTTCTCTAAAGAGAACTCTGTGATTAGTGATTTAAGTTACTTCGCCACCACAACCAGCAGGAACACTTTTGCTAAAGAATTAATCATCTAACAAACCTCCACCATCCCACTGAGTCATTGTGCTGGAGGGGCAGGTTCCAATACTTAGGAACATTCCTGCAAGCCTGATCCTTGGCCAGACCTTTCAACCATGCTACCTGGAAGAGTTTTTTCCTTTCTTTCAAAGGAAAATATATGGATTCGAAGTGTTTTTCCCTGGGGGTACAGTATACATGACTGAATTTGAAGGATGTTTTTCTGCACAACTGGCATAAAATCTTCCATATTTTCCAACAAGTCAATGCATGGCTCATCCAGCAAATGATTTATATTAATAGATACCCATTATCTGCTGAAAGGGTTTCTGGGATAATGTGACTGAAGTTCATAATTAAGCTACAGAATGCCAGGGCTCTCTCTTCAAGGCCCCGATCTAGAACTGTTCTCGCTCCTTCATGTGGTGCAGCTTTAGGAATTTGTTGAATGTCAGAATATGAGTTTTGAGTGTCCAAATTTCCTAAAATAAACGTGCCCTGCAGCATCTGAAGTGTTCATTTCAATTTGTTCACTCTTCAGGAGGTTCCGTGTTTTTTGGTTTTTGTTTTAAATAAAACAGTAATAAAACATGCAAACAAACTCACTGTGTCTTAAACCTGGGAGTCAAGCAGGATCTCAGAAAGATATTTGCACACCCACATTTATAGCAGCATTATTCACAATAGCCTAGATGTGGAAGCAACCCAAATGTCCACCTATGGGTGACTGGATAAACAAAATGTGGTGTATATATGCATCGGAATATTCTTCGGTCTTAAAACGGGAGGAAATCCTGTCGCATACTACAACATGGATGAAACTTGAGGACATTGTACAAAGTGAAGTAAGCCAGTCACGGAAAAACAAATATCGTATGGCTCCACTTATATGAGGTATGCAAAGCAGTCAGGCTTCTAGACAGAAAGTAAAGCGGGGGGCAAGGGAGGGGTGGACGTGGAGAGTTGTTTAATGGGTATGGAGTTTCAGTTGTACAAGATGAAAAAGTTCTGAAGATCGGTTGTGCAATGAATGATGTGACTATCCTTAGCATATTGAACTGTATGCTTAAAGATGGTTAAGATGGTAAATTTTATGTTTTGCAATTTTTTTTTACCACAATAAAAAATGGAATGACAACAACAACAAAATAAACTCTGAAGGCCATTCAGGATCATCTGGTCTGTCCTACTATTTTGCCGATGACACAGAGATCTGCTCAAGATCTTCATCCATTTATTCAAGGTGACCCGACTCACAGCTGGCTACTCGTTGTGCTCCAGTAGCCTGTTTTTCCAGCAGCTCTGTTGAGTTTCCTTTCTCCTCCATTGGGGAAAGGAGGAACCCAAGGTCCTGTGGTGCTCCCAGGGTAGTGGGGAGAGGGCCTGCAAGGCACTAAATTCTCATGGCGATCACCCTGTTTTTTCTTATACCACCATCAGCCGCCTGGGTGGCTCATTTTTACTGGGTACAAGTATAGATAATTATGGAAACAAGTCACGTGCCCCTCTGGGTCCTGAAGATGACAGAAGCCCAGAGTGTTGCCAAAGAATGGCAGAGTGAGCATCCCCAGTACCTGGGAAGCCTTTTCCTGTGCTCTGGATCTGGAGCCACACTCCCAGCAGACACCATCCTATCTCAAACATTGGGTTGTTTGTTGGCTTGAGTCTGCAGGCACCTTTCTATTCAGGCTCAAGGAGACTCCACCACATCCTTGCAGACCTCCAAAATGTTCTCACTACAGAGCTTTAGCATCACTGAATGTGACACTCTGCTAGGTATTCGAGGCCATCCGTGACCTGACCCTAATGTACTTTTCCAGTCATATCTCACTGGAAGCTCACATTCCATAATGACTTTATCTAGGGATTGGGGTCAGGGTTGAATTCCGGTTTTAACAGTCTTTCTCTCTGAGACCATAGTCACTTATCTCACTAAACCTCTCTTAAAGAACAGAGATGATAGTATCTAGTGTGCGGAAGATATGATGAGATAATGCATTCCAAACCTGAGCCCAGAGCCCTTAACAGTGTAAGCAGTCTTCAAAGAACCTGGAACTGGAGCTCTTGTCAGTGGCACAGGCGTCCTCTGCTCCAGCAGATTAGGCTCATTTAGCAGATCTAGACACAATCTGTGCATTCCGACCTCTGCCTTTGTCTTATTTGCTCTTCATCCTTTCTAGAACATCTACCCCAAATCCCACCAAGGCCCAGATGAATGCCACCCCCTTCTTGAAGCCTTCACTGACCTTCCCAGGAGCAAAGTATCTGTACTCCTGGTTGACTTGTATGGTTCTGGGCTATAATTAGCCATAAGGAAACTGTGTTACCCTGTGTTACAGGGTCTTGCTAAATGCAAGAAGTTCCAGTACCTGAGATAAGTGCTTAGTCTTTCTCTCGGCACTTTGGAAAGTTCTCAGAGCAAAGTCCACAGTTCCAATCTCTTCAAAGGAATTCTGTGAGACCTCAGGGAGACACCTTTGTGACCCAGTTTGTCAGCTACCCCAAGCCTTAGGGAAGAATGAGGCTTTCTTGAGTATATTGCATGGAACCTTATAGCAGGCTGCAGGCTGTGTTCTGATTTATTCAGCAAATGGAACCCTGGGTGGTGGGGTTGGCTTCCCTCTGCACCACCTTGTGTACATGGGGCTGCCCCTCCGTTCCCTACCAGTGTTTAGATCCAAAGGTCTAGGCTAATTTTCCTTTCCTACCTTCACAGCAACTTCTCCTGCTTTGGATTCTCTTGGGACTTGGGGTTCCTCTCTTGGGACATGATTCCAGCCAGTTTTGAGTAATTATTATTTGGCATGTGATTTGCTCCTTGATCGGATTAGAAGCTCCTTGGGGGCAAGGATTATGTTGGACCAATTTCTCTATGTGTGCAGAGCCAAGCATGGTACCGGCTCATGCTTGGTACCTAATGGTCTTGTGTTAACTGTTATCACAGTGAAAACAATAGCTACCAATTGCCATATACTCATGACCTGTCTGACCCTGTTCTGCGTTTCACATCCATGACTTTAGGAATCCTCACATCGGTTCTGTAAAGAAAGCATTACTATTCTCTTAGAGACAAAGATTAGGGGCACCTGGGTGGCTCAGTTGGTTAAGTGTCTGCCTTTGGCTCAGGTCATGATCTCAGGGTCCTGGGATTGAGCCCCGTAAAGGGCTCCATGCTTAGCGGGGGGTCTGCCTCTCCCTCTGCCACTCCTCCTACTTGTGCTCTCTCTTAAATAAATAAAATCTTTTTTTTTTAAGACGAGGATTAAAAAGTTTCAATGACTTGGTTAAGGTCATAGTGGTGCAAGGAAAACGTAAAGATGGGGTTATAATTCATCTCCACATGAATGGATAGATGCATGGATGGCCAAGTGAAACACAAATACAGACACATCATTGCATTTGCAAAATTTCCACCTCACACCTGAAACCAGCTGCGCAAGCCTGAAGACAGCTGGCTTCCCCCAGACAACGTGGCCCAGCATTGGGACGTGGGCTGCCTGTTTGGGGGCTGCCGTTTGTCCAGACCCAGGCTGGGGCTGCCACATTCTCAAGCTGCCACACTGAACAAGACGATCTGCACAGGGGCTCCTGTGCCTTCTCTAGCTTCATCTTCACGGTTGGCCTCAGTTTACTCTGTAAACTCCAGGAGGGCAGGAACTTTCTCCCCTAGCACAGTGCCTGCACCAGGGAGGTGCTCAACAAATAGCCATTATTATTTGCAAGTTGCCCCTTGTACCACGTCTACGTATATTTTCTGAATGAGAAATACGGAGGCTGAAGCAGGGGTATTTTACACAAAATTAAGTGGTAAGTAAGCTTCTATGAAAGCAAACACAAAAAGGAAACCTGTCTGCCACCCATCAAAGGTCCCTCCCTCGGTGCCTGGTTCTTTGCATAAGCAGACACGTGAGCCTGGGGAGACTCCCCACAGAAAGGCCTTCTCAGAGGACAGTGTGAAGTGCTGGTGACACCCTATGGCTGTGAGAGGAAACACAGGGCTTTCGCCCGCGTGGAGGGGGGTGGGGGAGGGCTGGGGTGGGGACCCACAGCCACCAACACCAGGACAGATTTAAAAGGACGTGAGTTTAGCCCCACACCAGCAGGAAGGGCAGCAGCAGCTGCTACTAGGGAGGATTTCCCACGTCTGGGAATGAACTTGTTTCCGTGGCGCCGGGGCTAGTGGAAGCTTGCAAAGGCCGTTCTAATAATTCTCATCTGAAGGGCAGCATTATGCCAAGAGAACAGTTTCAGTGGGTCCTCCTTCTCCTATTTCAGTGGAGTAATGGTGTATTTCAGGTTAGGTAACCAGCTAAGCTGAAGAAGGTGGTCATGTCTCCCAGCTCCCTCCACGGGACTGACTTGCCCACAAAAAACTGCAGGTAGAGAAGCTGAAACCCCGAGGAAGAAGATGGGCAGAGCCTCTGACAAGGACCGACAGGTTCCCGAGACCATAGGGGAGGAGACCAAACAGTGTGACCTTGAATGCACTTAGTCTGCCCAGCAGAGAAATAGGACCCCACGGTGAGCAGGCACATGACAATCTCAACCACTAGAGAGGTCAGTTTTCCTCCCAGGGGAAGGACTGGTGGAGAAAGTAGTCAGAAGAATTGCTGTCCCATTCTGGAGGCTGGTGCGGAAGAATCCTGTTCAACCAGGAAGACCGGGGAACGAGGCAACACACCTTACAGTCAAAACGGAGAAGGCTAAGGCCATAGATGTATATTTCAGACTTCCTACAGTAAAGAAATTGAGCTGCTTCGACTCATACGGATAAATTTTATTTCCCCAGTGGAAACATTGCTTTACTTCTTTTTAATTTTACAGCATTCATGATCATTATAAAGAAGTTTAAGTAATACAGAAAAGTATTAACGACATAAAAATTCAGCAGCGATCCTATCACTCCAATGAGCGTCTTTCTATATAGTTCTCTGTGCACAGACACGTGCACACATACATTAACATATGTCCTGAGATAATACATTTGCTATGTCCTCACATATCACTCTACATTATTGCTTTTAACGGCAGCGTTATAATCATACCGGAATGTTTTCGTGATGAATTCCAGTAATGCCGCTTGTTCTATCTACCTATCTGAAATACACAAGACATTAAATACCAAATCAAAGTTCTCTTTTTGTAATCCGCTCTTAAAATCGTCAGTCTATGTTTATATGTTTTTGCTTTTGTTCTGTGAAGTTATTCAGGAAATGTTCCTATCTTTGTTTTAAGAAAAGGTCAGATGCTAAGCATAGTGGAACCTGGGATACAATACCGCAAGATTGTGGAGTTCGTTCTGCCAGTTATGTAAAACAAAACCCTTAGAGGGGAACGTGGGCATGCAGGACTTGGAAAAGTTCCCTAAACCTGGAGCCCCTCCCGTGCACCTCTGTTCTGCTCCTCCAGCCTGTGATACTGCCCCCTGGTGGTGCTAGGGCCCGGCAACCTCCAGTCGTGTCTTTTCCTCCTTTTTCCCTTCACTGGAATACTAAAAGGGCACTACTTAGGGAGGAGGAAGAAATACTACAAGACAGAAAAGCTTTATTTTTAGTTATGTGGATTTTGAGTCTTATAAAATAGTTTTGGAATAAGGTAAAAGAACCCGATCCCTTTTATAACATCTTTGCAAACCCCTCATCTTTCTCCCACCTCTCTCTCTCTCACACACACATACACACACACACACTCATACACATACACATACCAAAATCATATGATCACTCACACATACTACCACGTTCCCCCTATTTGTGGGCATTCTAATTGCTTTGGGTTTTTCATTACTACAAACATACTTTGCTGTGCAACTTTGTACATACATCTTTATACATCTTGATAAATTAACAAGGACTTTCTTGTGCCTCACTTCCTTTGTAGGAGCAAAGGGGCTGCAGGAGGCACAAAGTGGCAAGAGTTTCTTTTCCCTACTTGTACCAGAATGCCCCAAAGGCTCAGAGCTCTGCCTGGGGACTATGGTGAAGCTTCAGCCCTTGGAGGCAGCCATGCAGGTGCAAAGGAGCAGTGACTGATTGGCCGCAGGCACCTTCAAACCCCTCTTCAGAGAGCAGAGGGAGCAAATTCACTGAGCAGGAGAGACACTACATGGTATTGGATATGCGCTCAGTGACATATCACTAGGGATGACACAAGTAATCTAGGGAGGAATCTGAACTAATAAGCAAAATAAGGTCACTAAAATATGGTCACTAAAATAATCACTCTTAGTGAATAGTTTTCAGAGGCCGTATTGAGCTGGGAAAACATGACAAGTAGCTTCGGTTTATTGAGCACTTATACATGTTACCTCATGGAAAGCCCAAAACAATCTTACATGGGAAATCCTACAAGTGTGTTAATTTTAGGGGAGGCAGGCATCTGGGGCACAGAGAGGTAAGCAACTTGCTTACAGCCATGTGGCTAATAATTGCCGGGGCTTGGATTTGTAAGCAAGCCAAAATTGCTTGCTGAACCCAAAATTCTTACTCTTAATCATTGTTATGCTTCTTTCCAATTAAAAAACAAATTACTTGGGGCACCTGGGTGGCTCAGTTGTTAAGCGTCTGCCTTCGGCTTAGGTCATGATCCCGGGGTCCTGGGATCGAGCCCCGTGTCAGGCTCCCTGCTCTGTGGGAAGCCTGCTTCTCCCTCTCCCCACTCCCCCTGCTTGTGTTCCCTCTCTCACTGTGTCTCTCTGTCAAATAAATAAATAAATAAATTCTTTAAAAAAAAACAAACCAAATTACTTGAGGGGAAAATCAAGTAGAAATTGACCAACCTCATTATCAATTCTTTTTTTGTTTTGTTTTGTCTCCAATCCTCATTGAGCTAAGGGCCTACATGCCTCTCATTTCTTCATTAGGTACCCATATAGTCATTTACTTTTTCTTCTGGAGTTTCTGAAGTATTTGATACACCTTTAGGCCTGATATTTTGTTACACTTCTTATTGATAATCTATTAAGAAAGTTTCTTAGCTGATTTCACCATTATTCTTTTTTCTTTTCTTTCTTTTTTCTTTTTTTAAGTAGGCTCCACGCCCAACGTGGGGCTTGAACTCACGACCTTGGGATCAAGAGTCAATGCTCTACCAACTGAGCCAGCCAGGCGCCCTTCACCATTATTATTCATGTCTAAGGAATATCACTTAAGCACAGTAGAAAGTTATAGTTACCTATAAAATAACCACTTTTGAGAAGGAATTTGAAGCAGAGTAGGGGGATATGAGGAGCAATTCGGTTTTGATTAACAGCCTCCAAGGAACTTATCTCTTGTGATGAAACTTCCTCGTGAAGTGTGGCTGGGTTCTTTCATCTCTTCTCAGTGGTGTCTGTTCCCTGGCCTTTCTTCCAACATCTATCTACTTCTGCTGGAGAAGCAATTCGGTAACATCCCCACTCAGCTGCTGACTTGTTTCTGAAGGCTGTAACACTTTGGGAACTTCATCTCTTTCTAAAGGGAAGTCTTTAGGAGTCATTCTTTGGGTGCTTCCTTCTGACTGACCTCATTCTATGGCACCATGACTTTCGATTTTGTTTGCTGAGATGTATCGTCTTTGTTAATCTGAGTCTGGAGTTCTCTCTTGTGAAAACTTTTAAAAAAGTTTTTACTTAAGTTCCAGTTAGTTAACATACAGTGTAATATTAGTTTTAGGTGTACAATGTAGTGATTCAATATTTCCATACATCACCCAGTGCTCATCATAGCAAGTGTCCTCCTTAATCCCCATCACCTATTTCACCATCCCTCACCCACCTCCCCTCTGGTAACCACCAGTTTGTTCTCTGTAGTTAAGAGTGTTTCTTGGTCTCTCTCTCTCTCTCTCTTTCTCTCTCCTTTTTTTCCTTTTGCAAGTTTGTAATGTTTCTAAATTCCACATATGAGTGAAATCATATGGTATTTGTTTTTCTCTGACTGACTTATTTTCCTTAGCATAATACTCTCTAGCTCCATCCATGTTGTTGCAAATGGCAAGATTTCATTCTTTTTCTACGGCTGAGGAATATTCCATTGTGTGTGCATATCACATCTTCTTTAGCCTTTCATCAGTCGATGGAGAATTGGGCTGTTTCCATAAACTGGCAATTGTAGATCTTGTGAAAACTCTTGAAAAGATTGTCTTTGAAGGACGAAAGGTAAACAAATTAAACTTGAAGTGGAGAAAAACTTCATGCCTTCATGGCCATATAGGAAGGGGTCATAGAATACTGAGGAAGACCCTCCACTAAAGCTTTAGCTTGGGTAACACTGACTATGGAGTTTGCACTACAAGATGACATCTGTGGGAATACATGCCCTGGAACTTTTTTCGGGAGAGGTAATTTCCATGGGAGAGACAATGCTGAGCACTTCCTCCTGATGGGCCCAGGCAGATGGTATTGTAAGCTCAGTGGCAGGTCAGCCTTCCTCCAAACTACTCCCGATTCCTAAGACATTTGTCTTGGCTATCTTTCTCTAAAGATTTTTTTCCTTTGGTTAATGTTTGCCAGGGAACTTCACTGAGCTGGATCCTCTCCATAGATTTGCTGACAGCATATGCTGGGGAGAATTGCCCTGGCTCAAAGTATTCATTACTTGCTCCTCTTCTAAAGAATCGCTTGGAAAATTTTTATCCTGACTAATCTTATACCTGAAACTTTTAATCTCCAGATGGCATTATTTGACCAGACTTACATATTACTATTTGTGGTGACATTTGCTGAGAAATTTGTTCTTTATTTAGGTTTTTTTACTTAGTTGCTTTACCCATGACAATGGTAATTCTTTTGATATTTTGTTTTGAAGGGATCTGGAGATGGACACTAATTTGTTTAAAGTCATATTCTCTGGGATACTGTCCTGCAGAACCTCTTTGGTAAACCTGTTGTTCCTGAAGAGTAATCCCAAGAAACTCTGCCCAGGGGCTTGCCCTTATATGCATTGGTTTAATTCCTCCTGATTTCAAGATTTACTTAGTTTTGTCATTTCTCAGTGATTCAACAAACCATCCCTCAGAGCTGGCCTCTTTTGAGGTTTTGTTCTGAACATCTTGATCTTTGGGCATTATTTTTCTGCACGAATTTTCTGAATGCCTTCTTTTCTGGCCAATCCTATTGGTGGAAGCTTCTTTTTCTAATGCCATTTTCTCTGTAATTATGTCCTAAAGGGAACTCTTCTTTCAGACCAGAATTTTGGGGGGAATTTCCTTCCAGATTTCTGTTAATTGGGTTTAATTGCTCCTGAATAGACTTGTGAGAGATCATATCTTTGTCATCATCTTTTCTACATAAGAGCCTCCCCAAGGGAGCGGCTTGGGGAACTGGTCCCAGTCACATTTGCCCACTGATGAGATATCCATTGATGTCACTTAAAGAATGTGCCCCAAGTATGTCTCTTTAAAAAAAAGAAATGAACTACACACACACACACACGCACACACACGCACACACACGCACACACACGCACACACACTACTTTAAAAAAATTTTCTTAAGCAGGCTCCATGTCCAACATGGGGCTTGAACTCATGACCCTGAGATCAAGAGTCGCATGCTCTACCAACTGAGCCAACAAGGCACCCCTACATGTACTACTTTTTTTTTTTTTTTAATATTTTATTATTTATTTGACAGAGAGAGACACAGCGAGAGAGGGAACACAAGCAGGGGGAGTGGGAGAGGGAGAAGCGGGCTTCCCGCGGAGCAGGGAGCCCCATGCGGGGCTCGATCCCAGGACCCCGGGATCATGACCTGAGCCGAAGGCAGATGCTTAACGACTGAGCCACCCAGGCGCCCCTACATGTACTACTTTTTGAAGAGCCTTGTCTTGAATATGTTTCTCCAAGGATCTCAGGCCTCCAAGAGACCCTCCTGGGCTAATTATTTTCTGGCTAATTTTATTCATAGAATCTCTTTATTCAGAAACTGATTTTTGAGGAGTCCATAAACACTGATTTTACGTACTGATTATGACAGTGATGACTATTGAGGAATTTTTCCTGGGCTATCTTTTCTCATAAAATTGGTTTCTATTGGTCATTATTCATGAAGGTTTTTCCTTGGTCAGGCTCATCTGTAGAATTTATCTCCCCTGGTGATAATTCTTGCAAAGTCTCTTCTCAGCTATTTGCATCCATGGAGTTAGTTTCTCCAGACAAATGATCTGGAGATAGTTCATTCTGGCCCATTCTGGTTCTGGAATATGTTCCCAGGAGTGACTTTTTGAGGGGAGGGGTGGGGAATGATTGCAGTCTGGCTGAAACAGCCATGGGTTTCATCATTAGGAGCAATGATTTCTCATGAATTTCTACCTTCTTGGCATTATATGTGGATTTTTCTTTTCTAGTGCCTCTTCTGGAGTAATTTTTGCCCCAACGACCCCTATCTATGAACCGTACATTTCTTGATATTGATATTTTTGATCATTCCATTTCACTTTGCCTAAACTTATCTATACGTGTGATATTTTCAGACAGTGATATCTTTGGACCCTCTCATTTTATTCCTGAAGGTTATCCTTTTGGACAATGGCAACCAAAGAATTGTTTCCTTTTATAATCATTTCTTTGGATGGGTATCTTTTGACCATGATTCTAGAGGACAGCAGGCCCAAGAAACCCCATCTGGTCCCAGCATGACTTCTGACCATGGCTTCCAAAGATCTGCTTTCTGGGAATGCTAACTAAAATTTTCTTCTTTCTGTGACATTTGGACTTGCCTTTTGCTGAAAGACATCAGAATAAGTTTCTTCTTGACAAACAGAACTCAAACATGAAAGCAGAAAGACCAAGAGGACTTTCCCTTTACTAATATGAGACATGAAAGATGACTCAGCTGTAAGCCTCCTTGAGGAGTTGTTGGCTCAAGCATTGAACTACCTTCACACAAATCATAAATTTTAATCCTACCATGAAAATCATTCACCAGTTTTTCTTTGTTGACAAGCATCTTCTTAAAGCCACATTGTTGGTTAATATAAGCTATTTCATTTTCATATTCTGAACATATCTGGTTGTGAGAGCATAGCTTTTGTATTTGTTCTTCAAAAGTCATCCTTCTTATTTTCTTTCCAAAGATAGAAAAGGGGTATTTATTTCCCCATAGGATATTATTCCACCTTTTGAAAAATACTTACAATATACAGAAATATAAGAATGACATCAATCAGTACTAATTACCCAAAAGAATATTTTTACTAGAAGATGTTATTCTGTCACTGGGAAAAACTTTAATTTATGGACTTTATGATTTTCATGGTTATAACGGTATCTCAGAAGGATCTAAGATGAAGTTCTGAAGTATCCTGTTTGGGATCACAAATGCTTAGAGCATCAGTTAATTTTGGCTGATAATCAAGACAATAAAATATGCATGAGTGGGCTTAAATGCTTCTGGATAGCGATGATCATTTGAAAGTTCTTTGAAGATTTCATTTCATCTAAGAGGTAAGAAAAAGACTGTAATTGACTTCGAGCAAAATGTCCATGGACAGGGGAATTAGACTTCCTTTATCAGTAAGCGTGAGGCAACACAGCCTAGCAGTCAAGTGTGTGAGCTCCTGACAGACCCGAATGCCACCTCCCATGACACCCTCCCTTTGAGCTTTACTGTCATTGGAGCTGTTTTAAAATACCTGTTGTCAGTGACACAGGCACACTCTAGGACATGTGTAAACACTCTAGGCCAGACTGGAAAGTTCACCTAAAGTCAAGACTTGAACACATGATGAGATGGATGTGTTTTCACTGTCTAATACAAAAAAAAAAAAAGATAAATCAAGAGGAAAAAGTCTTTTGGTTACTTATTTGAAATCCTTATGAGTTTATTTTATCCTATCAGTAGTTCAAATGCTTACATGATTAAGGGGTTTTCATAGCTACCAGAACAGAACCTCGGCTGGAGAGTCCGTCCCCCAAGATACCTCCTTCCACAGCCCCTCCAATCTTGGTTTAATTCACATAGTTACCATCTTCAGGTCAGGGCCCTAGCTGGCCATTTTCTCAGTTTGTAGCTTTGAGAGAAGCGTCATGAGAATCATCCACCTTTTGATAACTTAAGAAGGAGATTTGGACAAAACCTCAATGAGATACCACCTCACACCAGTCAGAATGGCCAAAATTAACAAGTCAGGAAATGACAGATGTTGGCGGGGATGCGGAGAAAGGGGAACCCTCCTACACTGTTGGTGGGAATGCAAGCTGGTGCAGCCACTCTGGAAAACAGTATGGAGGTTCCTCAAAAAGTTGAAAATAGAGCTACCATATGATCCAGCAATTGCACTCCTGGGTATTTACCCCAAAGATACAAAAGTAGGGACCCGAAAGGCTACATGCACCCCGATGTTTATAGCAGCAATGTCCACAATAGCCAAACTGTGGAAAGAGCCAAGATGTCCATCAACAGATGAATGGATAAAGAAGAAGTGGTATATATATACAATGGAATATTACGCAGCCATCAAAAGGAATGAGATCTTGCCATTTGCAACAACGTGGATGGAACTGGAGGGTATTATGCTGAGCGAAATAAGTCAAACAGAGAAAGACATGTATCACATGACCTCACTGATATGAGGAATTCTTAATCTCAGGAAACAAACTGAGGGTTGCTGGAGTGGGGGGTGGGGTGGGAGGGATGGGGTGACTGGGTGATGGACACTGGGGAGGGTATGTGTTCTGGTAAGCGCTGTGAATTGTGCAAGACTGTTGAATCTCAGATCTGTACCTCTGAAACAAATAATGCAATATATGTTAAGAAAGAAAAAAAGAAGAAGAAGAATGTAGCAGGAGGGGAAGAATGAAGGGGGGGAAATCGGAGGGGGAGAAGAACCATGAGAGACGATGGACTCTGAGAAACAAACTGAGGGTTCTAGAGGGGAGGGGGTTGGGAGGATGGGTTAGCCTGGTGATGGGTATTGAGGAGGGCACGTTCTGCATGGAGCACTGGGTGTTATGCACAAACAATGAATCATGGAACACTATATCTAAAACTAATGATGTAATGTATGGGGATTAACATAACAATAAAAAAATTAAAAAAAAAAATTAAAAAAAAAAAAGAAGGAGATTTGGAGCCAGGATGCATTTGAGGAGCAATTTCATGCTGAAAAGCCTAGGAATTTATTTCTTGGGGAGTTTCGACACAGAAGTCAGTCTGGCCAGAAGACTCTCGAGAAGGAATCTACTGAGGCATTCCTGGAATCATATTGGAAGTACCTGGCAGAGATTCCTGCTTCAAGGCATCCTTCTCAAGGGGTTTTGTGTTCTCTTGTATGAATGCAGTCTTCTTTGTGGAACTAGCTAGAGATACCAGGGGCTAAACAAAACAAAAAAGCAAAAGTCATTAGCAGAGACTGAAACACACTCAGTATGCCAAGAACACAACACTGCCATTTTTGTGCCCAAGACTAATAACAAAATTGTAACAGATCTGCTCTAGCAAAGTATAAAGCAAATCAAGGATTAAGGATCAAGATGATTCACCAATAATTCTACTGCCTGCCAGAACAGAACTCAACACCATCTAAAGGAAAGCTACATAATCTAGACTCCCTACAAAGTATCATCTACAATGTTTGGCACACAAGTAATAATTACTAGACATGCGAAACATATTCTAGAAAAAAAGTATTTAATAGAGACCCCAAAATGACAATGATCATGGAATCAGCAGACAAGGACTTAAAACAGCTATGACAAATATTTTCAAACATTTAAAGGAGAAAAAATGGGCATAATGAGTGAAAAGTTAGGGTAGATAAGCAGAGAAAATGGAAATTATAGAAAGAAACCAGATAGAAATTATAGAATTGAAAAGTACAATATCTAAAATGAAAAAGTTCACTGACTCCCTAACTAGCATGCTGGGCATTGTAGGAGAGGAGGTCAGTAAACTTGAAGGCAGATCAATAGAAATGATCCTAACTAAAACAGAGAAAAACGATTGAAAAAATAAATTCAGTCTCAGTGAGCTATAAGAGGATATCCCATAGTCTACATCTATGTGATTGCAGTCCCTGGTTAGGGAGGAATCTCTGGAGCTTAAGCTCTCCCAGCCACTTCTACTTCCATTTTGTGCACTGTCCAGTGGATACTATGTACAATGGATCCTGTGGGGCACTGCAGAGAGGTCTATGAAATATTTGTCCATGTGATCTGTAAGACCCTTCTAACTATATGCAGCAAATCTATGTATCGACCCCATAAAAATGTATTTATAAAAATTTGTATGGCTACATCTTTATAAAACAAAGGGACTGTTTTCAAACTTAGAATCATGGCTGACTTACTCAAAACTGCCTCAGCTTAATAAAGAGAAACCAATACAAAGGCAACTTTTGCTAGCTTTCTTCTAGGTCTGACTCAAACGTTATCTCCTCTTCTTGAGTGCTATAATTGGATGTGATTTCTACCACACATAGTGCAGTTTCTACTCCTCTTTTTGACACATCCACTGGGGTACTGAAAGGCTTTCTAAGGTATATGCAAGCAATGATGGTTTTAAGATATGAAGGGAAATTTTGCAAAGATTTGCATATGTGCATAAAAACCCATCAGCAGGCTGGCTGAAATCTTATGCAACCCATCCTGGGCCTATTTGAGACCAGGTTTCATAGCACTAGTGACTCAAAATCTGAAAATGACCAGGAGCAAGGAACAGTTTGCAATTTGCCTTGAGCCAAGGAGAAATGAAAACTTAGAATCTCATCTTATTTGAGGGATCTTCACTTCTTTGCCCTCTACCCAGTTCTTTCCATTTTTATTATGAGAGTAGCTCTCCCTGGTAAGTTTGTTTTAAGATCCCTGTTGGACCTCTCTGTTTCCTTCTAACAAAGGGCATCAACTTCCATAATCACAATTTGTGGATGAGTTCTTTCTTAAAAGTGAGAACTTGTTCTTAGTCCAGGCATCCTGCTGGCTCTCATTCCCAACTTCCCTGACAATGGCCTTTGTCTCACACTTGGCGAAAGAACAGCATACCTTTTACTCATCTAAATCTTGCAAAGGAATATTGCTACAGGGTGTAAAACCTCCAGGGTGCAACTCAGTGGGACAATTCCAAACATTAATGTGAGCAAAGGTTTCTTTAATAAAGGCATCATGAAACCAGGGTGGAGTTTTGGAAGTCTTTCCCTGACTTATATATATTGATATTTCTGTTAACAGGGAAGCATGGTGTTAGGAAGGGGCAACAAGGAGATGACAACTTCCGCGTCCTGACCTCCCCTTTATCGTCTTCCGGCACCTGTTCAAAGAATGAACTATTCCTGAGTGAGAATTCCCTTAGACTAGTGACAAACAGTAGTATGAAACTACCTTTCTTTTGACTTAATTTACCCATAAAACATCCAGACTTGGAGAATAAATGTATGAATTATTGAGGAGAGTCGAGCATATTAGCGTGAGTATACATAAGCTAAGTGGTTTCATGTCTCTTCATCAGAGGCGGCTTTGGAAACTAGCAAAAGCTAGTGAATTGTACGAAACTGCACTGAAGATTTTAATGCATAGGATATAGTGATAGTTGGAAAAATGTCAGATATCAAGCCCCGTGAATCGATTCCCTGTCTGGTATCATGCACTTCGTAGAAAGCACAACATCGGTATGAGGTGCTTTTCAGAAGATGGTGGCAAAAGTCATGGGAGATAAAAGATACGCTTGTCAGGCTAATGAACACACAGCTGTTTCCAACTACAAGAAGGTAATAATTTACAGCCAGTATTACAGCATCACAGAGAAGACACGATCTGTGGCTTGATACATAAATAAATAGCACACAGTAACTAAAACACTGAGGTATATAGTAGATAATAAAATAATATACCTGAATTATACACTGATAACCATATTTGTTTTCTGAAATACTGAATAAGTTTTGAAAAGGGTTCAAAGGATCTTCTAAGGAAATATATTCGTTCCAAGTGACTTATGAGTTTTTAAAAATCTGATTTTTTAAAACGAGTAACATCTAAGGTATTTCCTGAAATCTAAAATGGAATTGCCTTTCGACATTTCCTTTTTTCCTTGATCAGGATTGTCAATAAGATTGGTGGACATATAAACATAAGAAGACGGAGAGAAGCAAGCTCTGGGAGCCTCAGTCCGCTGGGTGCTGCAGCCTCGCTGGCCTGTGGATTTCCTGGTATCCCGCTCTGGGCTGTGCACCTACCCGCTGCTGGGTTCCTCCCTCCCTACCTTGTGGCACTTTGCATACTGCTGTTGAATCTGACACTCTTCTTGCTTCAGCATTTCTGTCATTTTGGTTTCTTTGAGGCTATTGTCGTGTTCTTCCTTCAGCTGGATCATCTCTTGGCTCTCCTGAGGTGAGAGGGGAGCTGAGTCAGGTCGACCCCTGGGAAGCCTGTACAAATGGGCTTGCTCTCACTGGCACAGACCACAGGCCTGGGGCCCTGTTTGCTCCTGTGACCAGCTTTTGCCTGCTAGTAGCTCCAAAGCCACCAATCCCTCAACTCCTCTGAGTTGGAGTCCTTCTTCAGCCCCCAGACTCCCCACTCTTCAGGAATATCTGGGCCTAAGGGATCTCGCAAGTCGAACAAACCAAGAAACTTTCTGGGCTAGCTCTGGAATCTTGCTTTGGATTTCAAATTACCGTGAGAAAGCTGGAAAGCCCTCCCCAAGATGGCTCTGAGCACATACACACCTCTTCTTTTGCTTTAGTGGTTTTTCTGTAATGATAAAGCCAGTGAGCCAGGTACTCGACGGGGTCACTGGGCCGAACTTTCACCACCTCTGCCAGTGCCTGGCTCAGGCAATTGCCAAAGCACCTCTTCAGGAAGTCCGTTTCCATCCTGGGGGCCTGGCAAACAGCACAGCGGGGTCACACTACTTTATAAATCGAATCTGATTTTTAAAATAGACACATTCTAGTCAATTCGGATTCATTTCAGGATACATATGAGATACTTCTGGATGCCACCCTTCCCAAAAGAAACAGTAAATATATACTTGCCAATTGCTCTTACATTTAAATGGACTTTTTTTTTTTTAAAGCTCTCCGACTGTCTTAGGTCAGATAATAAATAGGTCCTGGGGGTCATGAGGCCGGAGGGGAGCTTGATATAGTTGTGGTTAGGGGTGGCTAAGGTCTCCACTTGCCCACACATCTCTAGGGAGGAAATAATTTCGCAGGCAGGAGGTCCCAAGAGGGGCTCTAAGGACCCAGCAAGCTGTGCTATTGTGAAGTTGGAAGGTACAGTCATCTGTGACATAGATAAGAGAGTCTTAGTTATTTCAGAAGGGGCCACGGAGCAGCCCTGGGGAGCAGAGGGAGGGAGAATGGCAGGCACTGTAGCTACCCGTGCTCATGAGCTCTCCCAGTGCGTAACACACTATTCTACTCTAGTGCTCAAGCAAGAAACTCCTTGAGGTTGAGCTGATGCCCCGGCATTTACTATTAATCAGATTTCCAGAGCTGGAGGCAATGTAGCCTGAGTCAGACCGTAAGTTAGGGGTGGCCGTGTAGAGCCGCGGTCTGAACACAGACTCCGGGAACAGACAGACCAAGTTCCGGTCCTGGTGCTGCCGCTTAGAGCTGTGTGATCTTCAACAAGTCATCCGGTCTCTCTGAGCCTTGGTTTTCTCATCTGTAGAACAAAATAATAAAGATATGGGCCTCATAATTGTGGGGATTAGAAGAGATAACAAATACATGTAAAGCACTTAGCCTGGCACATGGTGTTGAATAAATATATACATATATATTTTAGATTTTTTACTTATTTGAGAGAGAGAGAGAGAGAGAGAGTGTGTGAGAGAGAGCACGAGCACAGGGGAGGGGCAGAGGGAGAGGAAGAAGGCTCTCCACTAAGCAGAGAGCCCGATGCAGGGCTTGATGTGGGGCTCCATCCCAGGACCCTGGGATCATGAGCTGAGCCGAAGGCAGACTCTTAACCGATTGAGCCACCCAGGTGCCCTGGTACGTGTTTAATAAATATTAGCTATTATAGTGGAAGACTGTGACATACAATGGACTAACACCTATTTCTGACCACCTCCATATTTCTGAAGTTTACACATTTTAAGTCCAAAAGAGTTAATAATAAAGTGAATGATAAAGGCTCGGTTCCAGTCTTAACATTTTCTGGAGGTGTTTTTCAGTTTAAGGAAGGAAAGATACATAGATATGTATATAGAAAAAAGTTATATATTTCCAAGCTCTTTTCATTGCAAAAGCCTAGAGGCAAAAACACTTAAGTAGCAATGAGCACACTGAGCATAGGGAACTTGCTTTGAAATAGCCTTCACCACTTAAGAGCAATCAGGGTTCCTTGGAGAAATGCTGAATTCTAAGGTTGGGGCAGGAAAGGTCCAAGAAGCCTGGAGCATTTTCTTGTCCCACAAAGTAGAAAAATGCTAGAAAATAAGTGGTTAAGGACACAGGAGCCAGCAGATTGGGCGGCTACTCGCCCAATCTAGCGCAATTAGACCATTGAAATAAGTATTGGCTATAATGGATTATAACTAATTGGGGAAAATAAAAAATCTGTGAATCAATATAAGAAAAAATTGGTAAGTGAGTGAATGGGAGAGAAGGCAAGTTCTTAAGGTAGAATGTCAACTAATAAACATGGGAAGAACAATGGAGTTTAAAAAAAAAAATCAACATTTTGTAACCATCATAGCATAACTGCATCAACCCAGAATCAACAGTGAGTTCCAAAACTCAATGAATATTTGATAGAGAATAGGATATTCATATAGCCTCAAAGTTTCTCCCCACAAATTATGTATTAATTCCAAAAGGAAATACAGGAACTTCACAGTGGTGAGACCCACCCGATACAACCTTTTTTTTTTTTTTTTTAAGATTTTATTTATTTATTTGACAGAGACAGAGATAGCGAGAGCAGGAACACAAGCAGCGGGAGTGGGAGAGGGAGAAGCAGGCTTCCCGCCGAGCAGGGAGCCCGATGTGGGACTCGATCCCAGGACCCTGGGATCATGACCTGAGCCTAAGGCAAATGCCTAATGACTGAGCCACCCAGGCGCCCCCACCCGATACAACCTTAATCAAGCGATCTAAGGAAACATCACTAAGAAAGCGACAAAGTGACATCATGTGTCTCCTGATGGGATGCACTTCTTAGGGGGATGAAATATATTTCTGTGGATTCTTGCCCAAATGCAAAACTGGAATCTAACTGAGGAAATACGAACAAAGCCAAATTGAGACAGTCTGGAACTGGCCTGTACTCTTACAAATGTCAAGATCGTGAAAGACAAAAAAAGAGGAGGAACCATTCCAGATCAAAGGAGCCTAAACAGGCCTAACAAATGCATGGAACACATGATTCTGGATTGAGTCTGAACTAGAAAAAAGAATTTTATAAAGTGTTGTTGGGGAAACTGAATGTGAATTGTACGTGACATAATAGAAGTGTATCAAGGTTGGGGCACCTGGTGGCTCAGTCAGTCAAGTGTCTGACTCTTGATTTTGGCTCAGGTCATGATCTCAGGGTCGTGAGATTGAGCCCCACTTCAGACTCTGTGCTGAGTGTGAAGTCCTCTGTGCTGAGTGTGAAGTCTGCTTAGGATTCTATCTCTCTTCCTCTGCCCCTCTCCCTGCTTGCCCTCATGTCCTTTCCCCCACCCTCCCCGCCCCCCAAAAAAGTGTATCAAGGTTAAATATCCTGGTTTGGGTCACTGAAATATGAGTAAGAAAATGTAATTTTTCTTTGGAAATACACAGTGTGGTTGGACTGAGTAATGGCTTCCCAAAGTGTCTGAATACCTGGAACCTATGAAATCTGTTACCTTGTCTGGCAAAAGGGACTTTGCAGATGTGATGAAGGATTTTTATATGGGAAGATGATACTGGATTATCCTTGGAGGCACACTGTAATCCCAAGGGTCTTTATAATCGGGACACAGTAAGGTCAGACAGGGAACAAGGAGATGTGATGGTGGAAGTTGAGAGAGAAAAGGTGATGTGATTCAGGGCCTTGAGCCAAGGATTGTGGGTACCCTGTGAAGCTGGAAAAGGCAAGGACATGGATTCTCCCCTAGAGCCTGTGGAAGGAACCAGCCCTGCTGACACTTTGGTTTTAGCCCTGTAAGACTCATTTTTGATTCTGGCTTCAAAAACTGCCAAGAGAATAAATGCGTGTTTAAAGCCACTAAATTTGGGGGGCACCTGGGTGGCTCAGTTGGTTAAGTGTCTGCCTTCGGCTCAGGTCATGATCTCAGGGTCCTGGGATCGAGCCCCCTTTCACTCCAAGTTTGGTCCATGATCTGCAGCATTGCATCACCCGGAGGCTTGTCAAAATGCAGATTCTCAGGTCCCACCCCATACCTACATATTCAGATTCTGCATTCTAACAAAATCCCTGGGTGATTCAGTTACAGATCTACAGATCACCAACTCTGCATTCCGGAAAAGCTCTCCACTTCCCAACCCTCGAATGCCTGCTTCTCTGTGTAGGTATGGCAAACGCTTTCTGGAGTAAGCCTCTGCTCTAAATTGCACGTTTTCAACAATGGTCTCAATGAAATAGGGGACCTGACAGTTACTAAAACTTGATGCAAAGACAGTAGAGACAGAATAACAGAGCCACAGTGTGAGGCCAGGAGAGGGAGGGGGCCAAAGGGATGCCTTTTACAGTCCTCTCTCCACAAACACCAGGCACACTTACCAAGGCGGACGGAGGGGCCTATTCTTCCCAGAGCTCCTCTGGGAGTCAGCTTAACACTGCCCCTCCTTGTTCATGGCCTTGCAACTCGGTAGGCAAGGCAACAAGCATAGAGATGGTCTTTGTTCACACTATATCCCCAGTGCTAGGCACACAGTAGTTGCTCAGGACATATTTTTTTACTTAATCCAGTGAAGGCTCTTGCTAACCCAGGCAAGAGCCCAAGCTCCCGTCCATCTGTCAGTGCCCGCTCTGGTACTTACTGTCTCAACCAAAGTTTAAGGAGGCTTCTCCTGCCCAGCATTGCCCAACATAAATTAAAACAGAACGTGGGAAATGCTAGCAGAGTGCTGTACACAAAACACTAGGTCAGGGAAGACTGCAGTGGCTCTGGCTTGGTGGAGGTTGGACAGCTTCCCGGAGGTGGGGGCGCCTGAGCTGGTTCTGAAAGGAACCAAGCGGAGGTCACCAGCAATCTCAAAGGTGCGAAGCCGTGAAAATCCCGGGCCGTCGAACTCCGGGGATCGTCTCCTCCGGCCGGGGGCTGTGGGGGTTTCCCGCCCTGGGTGAGCAGGTGGCCCCCCTGCGGCTCCTCCCCTCGAGCCCGCCGCCCCTCTGTCTCTCCCAGTGCGCGCCGGCCTCCCAGCCGGCTCGACTCTTCTTCTCGGCCGCCCCCTCCTCCCAGCCTCCAGGTGGCGAGTCTCTGCTCACCCACCGCGGCGCTCCCTCCTCTGTGGGGCGCCCCCGCCACACCTCGCGCGCGCCGTCTGCCCGCGACTGTCGCGCCCCCTCCTCTCCGCCGCGCGTTCTCCACCCCTCACCCCCTCCCGGCGCCCCACCCCGCGCTCACCCCTCCGCGCGCCCCTGCCCTTGTGCAGTGCGCCGTCTCGGGTTCTGAGGCGCGCGCGCTCGTTGCCTAGCGACGGGACGCGACTCGCGGGGCGAGGGTAGGCGCATGCGTCGGGTGTGCGCATCCAGAGCGCTGGCGTCCTTCGCCCAGGCAGGTACTTGGCGGGGCTCCCGCCGGGGCGGCGGTTTGAGCCGTTGGACCTTGGGAGCGGTGTGGGGCTCAGGCTTCTCCGGACGGAGAGAGGTTTTAGTGCAGCGCCTGGGGAGCGCCTCCTCCCCCCCCCCCCCACCCCTTCTCCTCCGCTGGCCTCGCCGCTCCGGATCGAGGGGACGGGGAAGGCGGGAGTCCCTTCGGTAGACCCAGGATAGGAAAATGAACCCAAGCGCCCCCAATCGAGGGTTGCCAGATAAAACACGGGACACCCAGTTCACTGTGAATTTCAGATAAACAACGAATGATTTTGTATTATACTACACTGTACTAACACGTCCTTCCTTCTTTCTCTGAAATTTATGTTGAACTGGGCATCCCGTATTTTTATGTGCTACGTCTGGCAATCCCGAATCCCGAATCCCCTCTTTTCCCACTAGGCTGGCGGGCTTTCTCCTAGGCATGGGTAAAGGACCTCTTTCTATTTCTTGTGACAACCTCTCCAGGCTTGAGGTAGCTGTTTCTCTGGGAAAGGGCTTTCTTATATTGAGCCGAGATGCCTGTTGGTGTATATGAAAATTAACATTCCTTACAACAACCTGTGAGATGGGTATTACCTCCATTTCATGGACAGGAAACATGAGAAGTCAAGTAACGAGCTTACCTGGGTTCGTCTAATCTATGCATAGATCTGAGACAGACCCTCGATCGGATCGGATGCTACTCTCAGGCCAGAGGTTTCTCCCTTGGGGACATGGTCCCTTTCCCCTGTATTATCTTTCTGGAACAGCAGCAGGAAACCTGTTTTACGTTTCAGATGACATTGAGATATCACTGCAGTTATTTTTGTCTTGAGAGTATATCCTATTGAAGAAGCACAGTGTAGATACTGTGTCTCAAACTCGTTTGTAATACTCTAATCCTTCTCTCTGTATGGTTAGACACCAATGCCAGCTTGAAAGGAAATTCACTTCATTCGTGCCAGTTTGTAGAGTTTAAGTTTTTATGACTACATTTATGTACACACATACACATTCCTTTCCCCACTGCTGTTAATACAAAAGGTGGCATACTATCTACAATTTCTGCATCTTGCTTTTTTTTCACTTCACCCTGTGTCCTAGAGATCACTCCCTGTTTTAGAGATCTTCTTCATGTCTTTTATATAATATACATGCACAGTAATCCATTGTGTGGCTGTATCTCATCAGTCCCTTAAGGATGAACTTTTGGATGGGGTTCCAGTTTGACTATTTTAAGTAACGGTGCAAAATAACTATGTGCATATATCATCACTCTGTATTTTTGCAAGTTAACATGTGAGAAGTGAGATCGATGGTTCAAAGGGTAAATACCTATGTAATTTTCTAGATACTGCCAAATTCCTCTCTGTGGGGGCTATACCAATTTATATGCTCACCACCATCAAGTGAGAGAGAGCACTATTGGGGTTTATGAACCTCAGGAGGTTGTTGTTTCTGAAATTTTATGCAGAATGTTCAGTGCATTTATTTGTATAGGGACAGGACTAGACATGCTGGCATTCTATTCCTTCATATTCAGCTCATGCCTGACCTATAGTAGGTACTCAGTATATATTTGTTGAATAATGAATACATTTCATTAGATTCTTAGAAATGACTGGATACCATAAGGGTAATTTGAGGGTGATCAGTTTTTTCAAAGCACCCTAAGTACAGTGGTTGCTACATTTCCCCTTCCTTTCTTCCTGCCTTCCTTCCTTCCTTCCTTCTTTACTTCCTTCAAATCTGGTCTAAGATTATTCCTGTCCATCTTCATAACTGAATATACTGGAACATTACTGGGAGAGTGGAGAAACTCACTCACTTGCCTCCATGGGAAGCCAGTGTGCCCACCCTGTGATTAAAACACACTCCTTGAGGAGCTGGAGGAACTTGTCTTGGGAGGACAGATGTGTGTGTACACAGATGATTCTCAGGTTGGATGACAGGTGCTGTGTGAGTTGCTTGGAGAAGGAGGATTTCCTTTGCATTGCTTGGGAAGGCTCAGGGAATGAGAGATGACCTACATTTTGCAGATGAGGAGATAAATCTAAGCTGGGAGATAGTGAGGAATAATTATGTGCAAAAGTCTTGGAGATGGAAGTGTGCAAGGTATGACTGGCAGAATGGCAGAATGTTCAGTGTAGTTAGAGCCCAGGATATGCTGGAGGCAGAAGAGATGTCTGGAGGTGAGCCCGAGAAGAAATTGGGGCCAAAGTGTGAGGAGCTTCATATGCTATTCTTTGATGGTTGAATTTTTTTTTTTTTTTTATCCTTTGTCCTTGGAGATTCATGGACTTTTGTGGTTTTTTGAGGTGGAGTATTGTGATGTTTTCTAAAACTGACCCTCGTGGCTTGGGAGGAACATCTGAATCATTAAGATAATGACTCTGGAATCACGAGTTGGATATGCATCCCATGTTCACCATGTTGACTTATAAGCTCTTTGTGCCTGGGCTTCCTCATCTACACAGCAGGGGTAATGACAGTGATTTATTACCCACGTTGTGAGGATCGAGTGAGACCTGCACTGCTTGGCATGTAGCCATCTCACAATAATGACGGTATCCCTTTTTCTGACTCTTTTCTTTTTCATTGTTTTTTGTTTGTTTAGTTCCTGTATCATTTATTTCTGCTCTAATCTTTGTTATTTCCTTCCCTTTGCTGGTTCGGGGTTTTGTTTGTTGTTCTTTTCTGACTCTTGGCCTTGAGAGCCATCAGGATTTTGAAAGTACATCTTAGTGGTAGCTGTTGTGACATCTGTGGAGTCTTTTTGGAAACTGTTAGAAGCTTCATGGAGCCAGCCTTGCTTGTGTCATGCCTGATGGGAGGGTGCCCATGACAGGGTGCAATGCTTTGTTGGCCTCATTGGACTCTACTTTTATTGTGCTTTATTGAACATTCCCTGCATTAATGCAAAAACATTTACCTTTTAGAAGTCAGAGGTGAGAAATGGAGTCGATATATCTTCAAAAGTGCCTTGGGACATGTCTAACTCAAGGTCTTGCAGAAGTGGCAAGAATTCGCCCAGCGGATCCAATAGAATATTTAGCATTGTGGATTTACAAATATAAGGAAAATGTGACCATGGAGCAACTGGTAAGTAGGGATCTTGTTTTAGAAAATTAGAAGCATAGGGGCGCCTGGGTGGCTCAGCCGTTAAGCGTCTGCCTTCGGCTCAGGTCATGATCCCAGGGTCCTGGGATTGAGCCCCGCATCGGGCTCCCTGCTCCGCGGGAAGCCTGCTTCTCCCTCTCCCCACTCTCCCTGCTTGTGTTCCCTCTCTCGCTTTGTTTCTCTCTGTTAAATAAATAAATAAAATCTTAAAAAAAAAAAAAGAAAAGAAAATTAGAAGCGTAAAATAATTGTTCCCATTTGTCTGCTTTTTTAAAAAGTTCAATGTTATTTCTATTATAAAAGTAGTACGTTTATTATGAAAAACTTGGACAATATGAAAAAACAGAAAGAAGAAAAAAATACTTCACAGAAGACCTCTTTTTAGATTTTTAGGTATTTTCTTCAAACCTTTTTCTATACATTTGTAGACTTTTTTTTTTGCACAATTGTGATCATACCCAGGGTATAATTTTAATTTTATGCTCTTTGTTCAAATAAAACACACATTTCCCCAAATTATTACACATTTTCTAAATGGGGTAGAGTAAAATTTGCTTCCCCTTTCCCTCTTGTTGGTGATTAACATGTTTTCAAGATTGTTTTTATTATAAAATTGTTCTATCAAATTAGTCACGTGACATTGTTTTTAAACACTGCTAGAGACAGAAGGAAATGATCGACTTGGAGCATGAGAGAGAACTAGCTGTGATAGAGCAGGAAATGATGGAGAGGCTCAAAGCAGAGGAGCTCCTGTTCCAGCAGGTGAGACAAGCACGGGAGTTCAGGGGTGACTGGAGTTAGCGGTGTCTGCCTCAGTGTGGTGCAACCCAAATGTTGAAAAACTCCCTATCTCTAATGAGTTAGGAATGGCTCTCTTATATCTTCTTGTTTCTGTATTTATGTATCTGTGTCTTCTTTGCTGGAGAAACAGCAGCAGTGGGGTGGAAAGAATACCCAGGGAGTGTGCTCTCATGGAGGCCATGGGGAGAGACCCAAGGAGTCGGCCATGCCTACTGCTGGTTGAGTGAGAGCAAGACGGCAAAGTGCTCATTCAAGACCACTGGTGACCTTGGAGGGAGCAGTGTGCATGGGGTGGGGTGGAACAGGGGAGATGGTGAGTGCAGGTAATGCTTTCAAGGAGATTTTCAGGGAAGGAGGTTGGTATTTTTTGGGGGGGGAGCAGAGGCCAGAGGATGATTGATGTTAAGAGATAGGGAGAGGATGGTCTAGGTACATGTGGATGTATAGGTTTTGTGGCACAAGGTTTAAAACAGTTTCTGTATGACTCTTTCTTCTTTATGAAGTAGGGACCGTGATCATCTTCCAAGAATGAGGTGATAAAGTGGCAGGTATGAGGAGAGCGGGGAGGGTTTGAAATGGTAACTTTGAAGAATGGTAGAGTTGACTGGGAAACTTAGCTTTACTTGGTAGCATTGACTACCCTGTCAGAGTTAGAGACCAGACATTTATAATGTTGCCATTTGGTCTGGTTTTACGATTCTGTGATTTTCTCCACTTAGGCCTAGAGATTTGAGTGACGATGTGGAAGGGGCAGAACTTTTGATTGAAGTAGGTTTGGGGTAGCAAGATTGGGGAGCTGAAGATATTGGTAAGAGAATGGTTTCAGGGATGAGTCATGGATTGTAAACTAGATAGGGAAAGTTCCAGAGTGGCTTTTGGACTAATTTATTTTATGGAGAGCTTCTGAAATTTAAGTTATCCCTTTTGTTCTACCACATAGTACTTAACCCTAGAGTCTCGACTCAAATCTATACACTTGTAAAAGAGAAAGAAGCCTGTTATTTGGGTGTGTGGATAAAAAGGAAAATATAGACATGGCAAATAGCTTCTCTGCCTAACCTCTCGTCCTTGACACTGGGGTAGAACTTTCTAGGCACCCGAGATGGATATGGCTGTTGAAAACTTTACTGCTCCTGAATCTTCATTTTTCAACTGTTTGGTTTATTCTTATGGGGAGGTTGCAGAGTATTGAGTTGGGTGTCAAACAATCATCCAAATAGGTGAGCGTCTGCTGCAGAATTGCCCCAACTTTGAGTGAGAATCTACCCTTCCTCTTATAGCTTCTACAGCTAGTATCTGTCCCCTGTCAGAATGAGGAGAACTCAGCAGTTCTTCCCTGAGACAATTCCATCACAAATGTGGGGGTACTTGACTTTCTTTGGCTTATCTACTTTATCTCACTTAGGTAAAATTTGGCAATAGTAGAAATCAAGCACTTCTCTAGCTGTATTGTGTTGATCAGTATGAAGGGATCCCCTGGGCACTGAACCCTGAGCATTGGGTCCAGAGTGGAAGATGGCAATAACAGTCTGCAGAAGATTTTATGACTCATTAAAGAAACAGTGTAGTGGCCAGAAATAGATGAGAGAAGGAAAAAGGGACCTGTGGAGAGAAGGTCCACTGGAGAAGAGCTTAAGAGAGAGTGAGCCGGAGATGCAAAGAGACAGGTGTTCTGAGCCCACCATTGAGTCAAGTGAGCTGGGGTGTCAGGACTCTGGTCCCCTCCCTGTTGTTCTCACAGTCAGTGCCATTGACTTGAAATTCCTTCAAAGTTTAGGCACTCTCCAGTAAGCCCAGGGCCCTGTGAACAGAGAAGTACTTTGACTGCCATTTTCTACCTAAGAGCTCACTGAGGAAGTAAAAGCTTTTTGGTTTGTTTGTTTGACTTGTTGGAGTATACTTCTAATGGTTTTACTCCTGTGTGAAGAAAGGAATTGAGCTTTGAAATTTTCCTGAAAATGTTAAGAAACTGGTTCTGTTGACCAATGTGGTTGGTATTTAACAACTGCATTTTGCAGTGCTGTTGAGAGATTAGTCATTTCACTTCCTCCACCAGTTTCTGAAAGTGGATCGAATGCTATGTTCTTGCACTTCAACGATCTACCCCATCACTTTTATCCCAGTGTGGATAATACAGGGTTACCAAGAAATTCCCTTTAACAACCTTCTGTAAATAAATAGTAACCACTGTTTATTATCTCTTTATTTATAAAAATATATTATTTTTTAAAAATGCATTTGCAAGACATACTGGGACATGTATGTATTATGGTATATTATGTAGATATAGCAAGAGAGAACAAATTTCCACAAAAGTTTACATCGATGAAATAAAAATTTTTTAAAAATAATAATTGAATACAATTTTCCTTTTAGAATATAGGCTTACTGCTGAGGAGAATTAAATTATTATTTTAGAGATAACATTTCATTTAGTTGGAGTTCAAAACGTTCCCTATCATCAAAATTGATTGAAAACGTTTATCTGTTAATGCTGATCTGTAATGAGATTTTAGTATTTCCTCTTTGAAAATAGCTGAGAGATTAGTCCTGCCAAATGCTGATATCAGTCCATGTGCATATAATTTTGACCACATTTATCTCTTCGAATGCATATGTAGAATTCTATTAGATTTTTATCTTGTTTTGCCTTTTGGCATGTCATTACCTTGTAGATTAATTACTTCCAGTTGAAGGTTGGTAAAAGCTTCTCAATTACCCAGTTAACTGGATTTGGGGATATGGAAATTTCATTTGCACTGAAATCAAGGCCACAAAATACTCTGGGCCTATAGTTTGAGCTCGGGAAATATACCTGCTGCAGATTTGTGTGGGAATGGGGGGGATCTAGTTTCTTGTTTTAGGTTTTGACCACATGGGAAGTGTATAAAGCAGCTTGGCATTGTGATTCAAACATTGGTTGTTGAAATGGCTTTCCCCAGGTGTTAAGTTTTACGTTTAAGTGCTATTTGCCTTGTAAGTTTAGTTTGAATTGACTTAAAAATATTATAAGTCTGCAGCAAAGCTTATTTCCAAAGCCATTTAAGGTTTGATAATAGTGATTGAGAATGATTCTTCTCATTCCGAAAAATTTCAGTCTTGGTCCTGAGCCCCACAATGCACAGTAACACGTCAGCACTGTGAAGCCATGGGCAACCGCTGTGTGCTGGGGTAAGCCAAGATTTATGCAGTTTCTATTTCTGACGAAAATCCACAGAACTGATGATGGTTGCATTCATAAGAATGAATGAAGGACACTGTCGGGACTGCTGGCTCAATAGCACATGATAGATTCAAGCATTTTCTGCAGAGCACCTGCTGTTGAATAATACAATGAATACCCTCAGGCTTTCAACACTGCATTTTCACAAGCTTTGTAAATTTGTCCAACTAAGCCTCTTTCTGTTCCACACACATTTTTTATCACCATTGGTTGTAACACATCTTAGCAGGTTTCACTGCTGGTTGTACTGAATTAATGTTTCTCAACTTCTTTGGAAATATTTCTTGGGGCGCCTTGGTGGTTCAGTCCGACTTTTGATTTCATTCATCTCAGGTCATGATGTCAGGGTTGTGGGATCAAGCCTCGGGTTGGACTCCACTCTGAGCGTGGAGCCAGCTTAAGATTCTCTCCCTCCTTCCCCTCCACAGTGCATGCATGCACTCCCTCTGTTAAAAAAAAAGGAAAGAAAAAAGAAAGAAAGAAGATAAAGAAAGTATCTCTTGCCTGTAGTTGTCCCATGAAGACTATTCATAGAGGCTGATCTTTCAGTCACTTCAAACTCAGCATTAATACCAGTAAACAACAACAACTGAACAGTGTTGGGAACATTTGTCTACCCATCAAGAGCCAAGGAAAATTGCTCAAAATAATTTGCCTTGTTTTTAATTGACTGTTGATGTTGCTCCCAGTGTCATCAACTCTTTGAGCAACTGTTTTTGCCAAAAGGCTAATAATCTTAATTTAAGTTTATTTTTTTCGGGAACACTGAAATCAAACATGTTTTAATTAAATCACCATTGGGAAATGAACTTCTTTGCTTGGCTAACAAATGAGCCACTTGGAAACTTGCTTTCATTGCAGCCTCATTTTTATTTTTAATTTTTGTGAAGAAATTTTACTATGATGAAATAATTCTGTTTAAAATATTCTAATATGTCTGACCTTTGTTTTCATGTGAGTTGAGAATACTGTGATGGTAAGTGTTTAGTCTGGGAATATTGATGTTTATTGCATTCTTTTAGTAAAGTATTCTTGCTTAATAAACACCATACTTTGCCGTTTAATTTGGTAATAAAATACTCTCCACTGTATCTTAAAGGGGCACCATTCAAAGTCCACTTCTTCTCTTGTTATGGCATGATGGGTACACACCAATTTAAAAACTGTCATGGTGTTGGGATACCGTGGCACTCCAAGAACTACTGAGATAAAACAGTGTCACTGTGATTTGTAGCACGCTGAGCAACAAAGTGATGAGAGCACCATCTATGGTCCCTGTTGCAACCACTCAGCTGTACTATTGTGCAAAAACAGTCACAGGCAATAAATAAGCAAATGAACATGATGGTGTTTCAATAAAACTTCATTTATAGGCACTGAAATTTGAATTTTTTATAGTGTCAGGAATACTATTATTCTTTCAATATTTTTCAACCATTTGAAAAAGTAATACCTTTCCTAGCTCATGGGCTGTACAAATACCAGATTGGGTCAGATTTGGCCCACAGAATTTAGTTTGCTGACCCTTATTCTAGTGTGGCATGTATGTTGAGTTGGGACCAGTATATTTTTGATTATCTATAGTTTCACATAATATACTTAAGATTTTCTCATGCACTCTTCTGCAACTAAGGTTTGGCTCTTTGAACACCCATCTATGCTTGAAAGGATTTTATCTAAAAAAAAAAAAAAAGTACTGCAATCTCATTTGTTGCTTCAGGAAGAACAGAGAAAATAACTTGATTTTATACAAATTGTGCTTTGCTACCAATTAGCAGTTAAAGAAGCTTCCTTTTTTATGTTAGACTTCAGGAAATATTTGTAAAAGCTAAAGTATTAGGCTGCTGTGATTATTTATTCTTGTAAGCTTCTGAAATTTAGGTAGGTATAAACTTGATTATCCGGGGACATTTCAGAGTGATTAGAGTTAATTCCTTGCAATTGATCTGACGCTAATATGACTTATTTATTTCTGAATATTCAGCAACAGCTGGAGTTCCAGCTGGAGTTGGAAATGCAAGAGAAAGAGAGACAAAGAATAGAAGAACTACAGACAGCTCAAGAACAATTAGAGACGGTAATTTGAAGTTTTATAAAAAAAAAAAAAGAAAGAAAAAGTCTGTTTTATTTAAAACCTCATAGAACCCTCAAAGTATTTCTTGCAGCTGTTATAACGTGGGATTCAGAGACGTGCCACCCACTAGCTGCGTGGGTGAGACAAGTCTTACAACTTTTTCAACCTCAGTTTGCCTTTTTGAAAAAGAGGGATAACAGTGTAATATATTGCTAACAGTCTCTCACTGGTTTGTTGTAAGGCTCAGCTACAGTCATATGCGTGAAACTGCTCTGCAACCTTCCAGTCCAGGCACAGCTGTTTGTAACTGGGGTAGCAGGTGCGCAAGGTTAAGTTCTTTGCAATAGTGAGGGTATTTGGCTTAACCGGCCGAGCCACCCAGGCGCCCCCCAGCCGGTCGGTCTCTCTTGTTCATATGTGACTCCTCTATTTATTCCATAATTAAGATTAAAAACAGAAGTAGGTTTTATAAAATATGGGTATTCATGGCTTAGACGAGAACATCATTATGTAAAGCACTTTTTTAAAAGTTGGAAGGACGAATTGAATTAAAAAAATGAGATTCTTAAAAAGAGAAATTCAAAGCTGTATACATAGTTTAAAAAAACATGTAGTTAACAAAAACAGGGATGTCGAGCTTATCTTAGTCGGAGTGCGGTAGGGTGTGCTAAGATATACACGCATGCGCACATGCCCATAAATCCATGGAGATATAGACCCCCTTTCTCTTCAGCGAAGATTCAGTGATGTAAAATGAGAGAAGAAAGGTTTCTGTTTTGTCACTTGTCACATTGGCTAATAATTTGGCTTCAGGTTTAACGTTTCAGATCATTTCATTTTTTAAGGCGTTGTGTTTAATTATAAATAAAACATAGCTTTCTATTAGTAGCGAGTGTTAAATGAGACTGCGAGTTGCAGTTTTGTACTAAATGTATCGCATCACCCCTTTAAGAGTGATGACCTATTTGCTGTTAAATTGATCATAGCATTATGTAAAAATAAGACTTCTTGAAAATAAAACATGGAATCAAAACAGAGAGTGTGTTCAAATATTTTTCTTCCTTTTTTATATATTATAGGAGATGAGAATGAATATAGAAAATATAGCTAAGAGTGAAGATAGTTCACATTCAGAGGTGAGAAGGAAAAGTTATTCTGTGTTAAGTGAAATGAATGAGTGTCCTAGAAGGCAAAGCTTAACATTGATGCATTAGTAGCTAAACTTTTTATAAGGAAATTATCAAAATTGATAGTCCAAGTGTGTGTTCTAGTAACAAAAATTCACAAGTACGATGTGCTTTAAAGCAATATCTCAAAGTGGATAAAAATGGGACGTTCGGTTTCTGTTTGTATTTTTAAAAACCAGAATGTCATGAGATATTCATTGACCATATGTTTACTTACAATGATATATCTTAGATTTCTTAATGTACTTTTTAATTAAGTTTTAGCATTTATTTCTAGAATTCTCTATTAACAGGTCGTGGTGCATTCCGTTAACATTGAATTTTGATGTTATAATTCAGACATTTCTTAGCGAAATCAAAAGAAAATTAATGTCTTACTTTTGAACTTGTTTAAAATTAGAAATGAATTTTAACAATTGTAGGATGTAACATCAGACTCAGGCAAAACACTAGCTGAAATTAGTGATCGATATGGGGCACCTAACCTGAGCAGAGTGGAAGAACTTGATGAGCCGATGCTATCTGATGTAAGTATCTTCAAGAAAGTGGTTGGCGAAAAACAGATTTTCTTTTGGACTTTGGGAAAGCCTAGTGCATAGGAGGCCAGGGTTGGTTGGCAAATGGGCCCTTAGTGTCAGAGAAAGAAAATCAGTTCCCTGGGTGCTGACCATCTATTCCTGATGGGCCTTCTGCCCTTTGGTGAACGTGTGCCGCCAGCCACAAGGGTCAGGGTGGGTACATATCTGGCTCCTTGCAAATGTGTCAGCGCTGATAGGAGAGGAGCTGGTCACAGTGTGCCCTTGGGCAGAAGGTGATTTATATATTTTGGGCTTAGGCTTTGAAAATCTCAAAATTTCTTCAAAATATATATTTAAAATCCTTTGGTGAAATACATAATCTTTAAGTTAAATTTCCGGGATGGGGGTGGGACAGCTAATTGGTTCTTGGTGGCAAACACTAGAACCAGATAAGTATCCTAATGAAAGTGCATGCTTTTACAGTATACAAGTACATTTGCTTGATTAATAAACATACAGTGTTTTCTATGTACCAGGCACCGTGCCTGATGCTGTTGTGCATAAAACACATAGTTATTTACCTTGTCTGGGTAAGGGGGGGAGGGGGGGCAGACAATCGGACAAGCAATTAATACTCATTGCTAGACTGATCAAGTGATTTATCAGCCAGAGCAGTAGGTTTTGAGAGTGAACAGGGGAGCTGTTAATAACTAAGCCAGATCTGCGGGTATAGACCAGGACTGTCTGGGCTGAGGGTATATTTAGTGACCTAACCATGTGCACTGACAAAGTGGGGTAGCCAGCCCAGTGGAGGAGCCCTATCAGGGAAGGCTTCCTGTAGGAAGCTGGTGACTGGTTGCTGGGGGTGGGGGTGGGGGGGTCTGAGAGCACAGCCAGTATGAGATCCCCTACCCAGGGCAGAGTGGGGGATGTGAGGCAGCGAGGGAGGGGAGGCCAGGCAGGGGAGGGAGCAGGAACAGGCCATAAAATGCTTGGTAATTTGTGCCCAGATGAGTATGTAGATTTTATCCTAAAGGCAGTGGAGGCTGATGCAATCAGCAATCAGCATTTTAGAAAGGCCAGCACAGAGGGAAGGATGGAGAGAGATGTGAGGACACCGGTTAGGAGGCCAGTGCAGTAATCCAGATTGAGATGGCATTGGCAGCCTGTCTAGAAGGGGGAGCTGAAAGGGCTTGGTGCTAATCAGTGAGTAGAGACGTTTTTATTAAAAGTCGGTGTTTTGGTACCATGCAGGGAGCTAGCGAATAGCAGTGAGCAGAACAGATGGGGTCCCTGCCCTCTGGGGGCTCGGGCTGGGGGACAGGTGCACTGAGAGGAGGGGCCTGGCCTGGATGAGTCTTCCTGAGGAAACAATGCTTGAGGAGTTAGCCTGAGCTAAGCGCAGCAGATGGAAGAGAGCAAGATGCTGTCAAGGAGCTGGCGTAGTTGAGCTCTATGGCGGGGTTGCACGAGCTGGGAGGTTGTGTGACTCGAAGCTGGAGAGGTGGCTATAGGCCACATTACACTGTGCTCTGTATGTCAAGGGCAACAAGAGTTACTGAAAGGGTCTATGTAAGGACTGGAGAGGTGATTTTAGAGGAGGGAGAGAGGATTTGAGTGGGCAGGTGTGGAAAGGGGAGACCCCTTAGGAGGTTTTACGGTGGTCCAGCTGCAGGATGACCGACCAGGGCTAGGACCAGGGTGTAGACAGCAGAGATGGGGAGAACCAGGTGGATTCGATATTGGCTGGGAGGATGAGGGACAGAAGGAAGTCAAGGGGAATGCCCAGATTTCTGCCGTGGGCAACTGGACTAAGAGCTTAATCATTTGTTGAGTTGAGGAAAGTAAGAAGAGGAAGTAGGTTTTATGAAAATGATGGCTTCATTTGTGGACATGTTGAATTTCAGGTGACCCTGAGACAAGCAGATATAATTGGCTAAAGACCAGTTGATGTGGGATACCGGTCCAGACGACAGGAGAAAGGTCCAGGCAGGAGATGGGAAGGCAGCAGTTAGGGGCTATGTGCTACATGGGGCCAGGAGAGGCAGGGAGTAAGGTACCTAGGAGCGCGCGCAGCCTGTGCAGGATGAGGTTGCAGCGAATGCATTAGAAATTCCATCATTTAAGGGGTGGATCCAGGAAGAGGACCCCGTGCCAGAAGGATAACAATAAGAAAGGGGAGCAAGAGAAGTAGAAGAAAGGATGGGTTAATAAATGCTTGAGAAGGGCGCCTGGGTGGCTCAGTCAGTTAAGTGGCTGCCTTCGACCCAGGTCATGATTCCAGGGTCCTGGGATCGAGCCCCACGTCGGGCTCCCTGCTCTGCGGGGAGCCTGCTTCTCCCTCTCCCTCTACCTGCCGCTCCCCCTGCTTGTACTCTCTCTCTCTAATAAAAAATAAAAAATCTTTAAAAAAAATAAATAAATGCGTAACAACATTTGCTTGGATCTTACTTGAAATAATTTAAAACTATCAAAAAGCTTCATTTACATAGTCACAGCTCTGACTGTATTAAATCGTATTTACTTTTTATTTTGCTTTTAGGTTGCATTAAACATTGATCAAGATTTGTAGGATCAACAAACCTAAGAGCAATAAATCTTTCTGCTTGTTTCAAGTTTCAAAACATGAGGTTCCCAATTGTATTTTTTTTCCCTCTAAAGTCAGCTTTATAAATGGGCTTCAAGGGTAGCCTTAAAAGGTTGTTTTGGATTCCCCAATGCAACTGGTTATTCGTAGGATTCCTCTGAGGCAGGAGAGAGAGTTGGCCCAAACAACGGAAAGGGGCAAATGAGAGATGAGCTGAAAAGAATGTGTGCGTCTGCGTGAGAACAAAATTGTTGAGGTGAAAGTTCTGGTCTGGGAGGAGTGAAAGGGGCTGCCACTGTGCAGGGCTCAGGAGTGTTCAACTTGCTTTAAATCCCGCCTCCCCCCCACCCAGAAGTGGACCACAAAGATTTCCCCAGGTTGCTAGGCAGCGATACTTTGTAGGACCATTAATCCATGCTTAGTAATGGGGCTGGATGGGGAAGGATGCAAAGTGCTGGGGTAGAGAGAAGCAGCCTCTCTTTTGGAGCAGCCAGTGGGCAAAAGTACTGGTGCTGCTATTGAGGGGAGCTCTCGCTGGACACAGGCCATGCAGGGGCTTCCTTGAGTGGGCGCTGGGTCATCCATGGGCCCTGGCAGCTCTCCTGGCTCCTCAGAAGTTTCAGGCCCAGCCTTAAACTTTAGGGAGAACGTTGCTTCCTTTATAAAATTCTTCCAAATCTAAATCTCTATTATGAATCCTTTCTGTTCTTTAAGGAACGGTATAGACATGGAGACATAAATGCCAGGAAGAGGCTTCTTAAAAAAATAATAATAATTTGCTTCTGGTTATGACCTACCTTTCCTGAGGCAATGAGAATAGAGCAGCCTAGTTGCTTAAACCAGAAGAGAAAAAGGGGGGGAAATATTGGTTTCATTAAAAAGAAATGTTATCTTGCCTATCAGTTCTGTATGTTTTTTAGAAAAAAGTCCCAGTGCCCTGGAGAGATGGTTTCTGGGTCAGTCAAGCTATCAGGCACTGTGCCCCCCAGCATGGCTGACCTGTATCCGTCCCCCGGGCAGGTGTGTCTAAGGGAGCAAGAGAGCACAGTGTCCCTCAGGCCTTAGGCTATGAGGGCGCCCTCATAGAGGGCTGGGGCTGGAAGGGCAGGCTCAGAGGACCCTTGAGCTCAGCATAGCCCAGGCCAGTCCCATGTTGGAGCTTGACCGCAAGAGTCTGTATCGGCTAGTCACAGGGGGAAGTGCTGTGGTTCTGGGGTAGGGGGTAGTCTTGTTGGAAGTGCTTCCAGCCAGATCTGGGCACAAGAGGGAGGAGGTGGAACGGGGTGAAAAAGGAGATGAAACTTTTTTTCTCAACTTTTCTCTATGCCTGGTAATTTTTGATTAGATGTGAATTCTATCTTCTTGGGTATTGGATATTTTTATTCCTATGAATATTTTTGTGCTTTGTTTCTGGATGTCATTAAGATACTCATAAATAGTTTGATCCTTTCCGGTCTTGCTTTTAAGAAGCTCTGTTGAGTGGGACCAGAAGAGAATGGAATCTGGGGCTGGTTTTGACCCACCATCAAGGCAACACTCTCTGGGTGTACTACCCAATGTTGAGTGAACTATGAGAATTTACACTTCAGTTGTGGAAAGATACACTTTTTTTTTTTTTAATTTTATTTTTGAACCAGTTTATTGAGGTAGGATTGACAGCAAGGGAAATTATTCCCAGCTCTCTTCAAGCCATGGGTACATCCTCTAATTGTTTCAGAGGTTCTTAGCTTATCCTTTCCTCGTACCCATGTGTTTGTTACTCAGCTGATGACTCGGGGTGGGGGGGGAACCTCCGGAGGTATCCCTGGACTCCCAGCTCTTTCTCCTTATTCAAGGAGACCACCGGTCTTCCTGTATGTTCTCCTCCCCTGCGATATAACTTGGCAACACTCGCAAGGCTGTGCACTGGCCCAGCTGTAGGGAACACTCTGTTTCCCATTCCTCAGAGCTCACTGTCATTTGCTGTCTTAGGTTTGCTGTCCTAAGAGCTGTTGTCTCATGTGTTTGTGCTGGTTTTTCATTGTTTCATATGTGAGGGCAAGTCCTGCCCCTGTTAGTCCACCTTTGCCTGAAACCAAAGTTCAAATGCCACAGACTTTTTCTCATAAAAATAACTGTTCGTCTTTGCTTTCTCCACTTTCCTAATTTGGTGAAATGTAACATGATTACTTTCTGAGAAGAATTTGGGGGTATATAATGACCTCTATCTCTTCACTTGTTTGGAACCAGGCAGAACGGGCCAAATGGGAATCAAAGAATCAACTTTACAAACGCTAAAACTACATCAGAGGATGTACTTTGGATACCAGGCCGAAGCTCAGTATCCTATTCCTTCTGGCTAGTTTGAAGAAAAGCAGCTGGAGAAATATCATTCTCTCTGGGTCAGCTGGAGAGCCCGCCCGATCTGCTTCTCACATGGGAGACAGGAGCATGGTGGGGCTGTGGCCAGTTCTGACCCCTGAGGCTTTCAGGAGCAAGAGTTCAGAGGCCAGGTTTACCCCTGACCCATTCATCCTTCTCTTGGGAGAAGGAAGAAAAGGTGCAGCAGGCGCCTGGCTTCTTCTTCGGCCACACACTTCTCTCCTGGGAAATGACACCATATCAGTATTATTTTGGCTGAACTAAGTGACGGAAAACCCTGGCTGGAAACAGGCTGATAACAATGATCCATTGTCTCCCATGAGAAGTCCAGAGAATGGGCAGGCCCGGCTCCCTCTCTCTTGGCTCTGCCTTTCTGCTCTCTATTGGTTTCATCCCCAGGCTGTTCCTAGTGCGGCTGCAGTAAATAATTCCAGGTGCCATATTCAGACATAATGGCATCTTGTGGAAGAAGAGGGGAGGGGCGCCTGGGTGGCTCAGTCGTTGGGCGTCTGCCTTCGGCTCGGGTCGTGATCCCGGGGTCCTGGGATCGAGCCCCGCATCAGGCTCCCTGCTCTGCGGGAAGCCTGCTTCTCCCTCTCCCTCTGCCTGCCGCTCTGCCTACTTGTGCTCTCTCTCTCTCTCTGTCAAATAAATAAATAAAATCTTTAAAAAAAAAAAAAAAAGGAAGAGGGGAGAGTCTTCCTGGTGTTTTTATTTATATTCCTAGACACTCCCTGGCAGCCTTGCCTTCCTGTCTCACTGATTATGATTGCATTCTACACTTATCCCCAATTTCATTGACATTGAAGATAAGGAATCACCTTCTGAAGTACTTACACTGTCATCATCTTACTGATTCATCGGTTTATGATTCATTTATTTTCAATCCATGTCAAAGAGTCACATGTAGTTACCAGCGTGGGGCTAGTGAGGCACCTAGGATACCAAATGTCAGTGCTGACTCTGTAGTTAATCCAAACCTGAGGATGAGTGCCTCTTAATTTTTGCTGCCGAGGCACCCTGTTTGCCTCGCCCTAGTCTTGGCACTGCCATTTACTATGGGAAATAGGATAGGGCGTGACCTTTGCCTTGCAGAGTTTTTGTGTACTTGGCAAGCACAGCTTGTGTGCACATCTAATAGGCACTAAATAGAAGTACAAATAGAAGCTAAGAATTTAGAGACAGTTATGATTTGAGCAAGCTCCATGAAAGGGAGAGCATTTCAAAAGGAACTTTGAAGGAGAGGTGAGTTTTGAATGTGTGAAAACCCATGGAAATGTGAAGGAAACCAGGCCAAAGACAGATGGCTAGGAACCAGATTGGGGAGGGCCTGGACACCAGCCTCCAAGGTCTGGACTTGAGACCAGGGAGCGATGTGGGGGAAGAGACCCAGGATGGCTTTGAGAATTTTTCACAAGTTTCCATTAAGGATCTGGAGGTGAAATTCCGATCGTGTGGTTAAGGGCATGGATTTTGGTAATGAAGAGAAGGAGACTGAGGTTATCTTTTGGAGAAATTTGGTGATGAAGAGAGAGTGACCTGAGGATGTAGCAGGGTTGAGCAGGGATTCTCTTCATGGGAGAGGCGAGGTTCTGCTTGTGCTCTGGCAATAGGAGAATTGATGAACCAAGAAGTAGAGAATGAAGGTGTGGCTCAGGAGGGTTTGAGCAGGGGTCCAAGGAGTACTAGGCGTGAGACAAAACTCACATGGGGAGGAGAGCACTTTCAAAATGATGTCTTCTTCCAGGAGGGAGAAAATGTAGAGAAAGACATTTTAAGTGAAAAGGATGAACATTTGAGATAGCCGAGCAGTGCAGAGTTTACATGCTCTCCGTCTGATCCTTTTCGTAAAGAAGGAGAGAAGGGCAGAGGTTGGTCAGGGAGTTGAGTGAGGATGCATTGAAAACTTATGCTAGGGGAATGGACCACTAAAATGACTGTTGGACAACTCTGTGGGCCCACTGCAAGCTCACTCATTCCACAAACACTTGATGGATGCGTACTGTGTGTCAGTTTCCTAATCTGGACAATAAGTACTAGTGCCTGCCTCTTAGCATCGTTCTACAGATGAAATGACGTAATTCATGGAAAGCTTCTTCAGCAGTGCCTCGCACTTAGTAAGCACTCAACAGGGAGTGAAGTGATTCCTCTGCTGTCTTATGTGCCAAGTACTGTGATGGTAAGTGGAATCTTCATCAGAGTTCTTCAGTCCTGTTCTCTAGTGGCCCATAACAAACTCAGAGGGAGAGTGGGATCCATAGGTAACAGGAGCACCTTAGAATTGAGGATTGGTAGACCATCACAGGACCACGGGGTCTGGGGTCAAGTGCAAGCAGCAGTGCAGTGTGTGGCTCCCGTGCTCGCCATCAGCTGGGTGACAGCACTTGGCTCTAGGCAAGGAGGTGAGCGACCTTGTTCAAAAAGCCGATTCCCAGCCAGGGAACAGTGGGGGGAGGGGAGGCTCAAGGTAGGAGAGGAGACAGCAGAGGAGGATAACTCACGGGAGAGGAGTCTGCAAGAGTTTGGCCCGGCCAAGCAGTCAGTCTTTATGAAGGGCTGTGGCCCTAACAAGGAACTTGACTATAAATTAGGAATAGGGTCACTGCCCATTGTCCAGCATAGATACCTACTGTAAGGACTGGGACAAGACAGAAGGGGGTTTGTGACTGGATGGGAAGGGATCAGGCTCAAAACTGGTGGAGAGGGGAGGGGACCAACGGTGAGCACTTCTTCGTGCCAGAGGCTCTACCGAGATTTCATGGGATTGTGGGTATGAGCCTGGGTTTGAATGTGTGGAGAAACGAAGTTTCAGAAAGGAACTGTTCAGAGTTGTTTGCTAATGAGTCTTGGAGCTGGCTTTGTGGCCCAGGGCTGTTTGACATAACTGCTGAATGTATTTGGGTATACTAAGAGCATTGGAAAATAGCCATGTCTAAAATAGAGTTGACTTTATTTTTACTTATGTATTTATTCATTTATTTATTTTTGAGAGAGAGAGCACGCTCAAGCAGAGGGAGGGGCAGAAAGAGATTCCCAAGCAGGCCCCATGCTCAGCACAGAGCCTGACGTGGGGCTCAGTCCCACAACCCTGAAATCATGACCTGAGCCAAAATCAAGAGTCGGACGCTCAACTGACTGAGCCATCCAGGCACCTGATTTTATTTTTTTAGAAGCTTTTCCCCCTCCTCAGTTCTTTAGTATGATAGGTATCTTCATTATTGTCCAAGTGCCCAATCTATAGTGTGGGAGTCATCCTTGACCCTTCTGTGGTTATCATACTTCGAGCCCAATACAGGGAGCCTGGTATTTGCTCCCTTTTCTCTCATGTTCCAAAGCCACAGGTAGTGGGTTTCTTAGCTAGTCACTTTGCTGGTGTTACTGTCTCCACTAACTTGTCAAAATATAAGAGATCATCTTATATAACACACTATTCAGAATCATACGCCAGCTACCTCCAGACTAAAGATTATAAGGGCTTATCCCAACTGCATTCAATGGCCATTCACCCTTTACCTAATTCTTCTCATTTCAACAAATCCCTCTGAGCTGGCTTCCCTCTGAGGACTTAGCTAGTTTCTGAGAGCACAACCCAGACTGAGAGGTGGTCAATGCCTTTGAGAATCACTCTGGTAGGTGGTGAGCAAGGGTACAGGCAAGAGGGTAAATAAGGATGGAAGTTTGGTAGGTAGTGCTATTCACTTTTTACATAGAAGTCACTTAGAGCTTCATGGAAGTGAAAGACTCAGAACAAAATGCACCCACAAAAGAGCAAAGGTATAGAATTGATGGTGGGTGGGGAGGGCAAATGGGAGCAGATCAATGAAGATGGGGATGCCTGCAGGAAGCTTAAAGAGAGTAGGTCTGGGCAGGGATACAGTGAGAGGGAGGTTCGGGAAAGTCCGTCTGGACTGGGTCATGAAGCACGTTAAATCCCAAGCTCAGAAGTCTCGACCATGTCTGCTGACGACGGGAATGGAAATGAGATCTGTGTGTGGAACAGCTTTGCTGGGAATGGGGGAGAGGAGGTGGCGTTCTGTCACAAAGAGAGGTCTTAAGATGATTTAATTGATGGGATTTAGGATGCTTTAGGCTTAGGACGCTCTTGTCCTAGTCTAGGGCTAAGGTAATGAAGGTCTGAGCCTGGGTTGTGGCAGTGGAAAATCATTCTGTGAACATTTATTATGTATCTACTATGTGCCAAGAACTGTACTAGGTTCTGACGGGGAACACGAGTGTGAGCAATGGTTCTGCTCTAAATCATTCACAGTTTAGTAGGGGATGTCGGGAAAATTAATGATGGGTGGAGCACATTCCAGAGGGGGACTTGGAAGCTGATTGGATGGGTGTGGGGGGCGTAGGAAGAGCCTGGATCTGGAACCTTGGTGGCGCCATTGACGGCTGGGGTCATCAGGCAGAGGTGCAGGTGTGTTCTAGGGACGGGCGCCTGGCCAGCTGGGTGTGTAGCTTGGAGCTCCTTTCTGCTGGCCCCACTGACCCAGAGCGTGGTGGCAGGGTGGGGACCCTTGTTTGGGAGACACTAGAAGTGACATAATTGATACATTTTTCAAGAGACCAGAGTCTGAGCCACATAACTAACATGTACACTATAGTGTCATGTTCCAAAGTGTCATTAAAAATATTCAAGTGTGAAAAAAATATTCAAGTGTGGACCCCTAAGAACACAAATCAAAACAAAAGCACAAACTTTTAAAATTGTGTGAAAGCTTAATTAAACCAAGAATTCAAAGATTAGTAGTACATTGAATCAAGTTTGTTTCTGATTGTGTTTTGTAACTTTCTGCTACCACTAGATGTCACAAAGATTCAGTTTTTAAAAGCCCTACCCCTTGAGGCTTTAAAAGATTTCTTTTTGTACAGAAATAAGATTTTCTAGTATTCACAAGTACAGTGAACTTCAAACTTTAAAATTAGTATTATGAAATACTCTAAATATGCACAAGAGTACACAGAATAATATAAGCAATATCTTTTACTCCAACTCAGATTTAACAAATATTAACCCTTTACCCTATTTGACAGCTTTTTTTTTAAAAAAAATAAAATCTTACTGGGGCGCCTGGGTGGCTCAGTCAATTGGGTGTCTGCCTTCAGCTCAGGTCATGATCCCAGGGTCCTGGGATCGAGTCCTGCGTCGGGCTCTCTGCTCAGTGGGGAGTCAGCTTCTCCCTCTGCCCCTCCTCCCCCCACCCTGCTCATGCTTGCTTACGCGTGCTCTCTCTCTGTCTCACAAAAATAAATAAATGAAATCTTTAAAAAAGATAATGAAATCTTACAGTTAATGTTCTGTTTGTACTCCTCCACCCCATCCCTCCTATTTCTTATGCCCACAGATAACCATTATCATAAGATCAGCAGATGTACTTTCCAGATATACATCCCTGACGTTTTTGTACAAATGTGTATGTATATCACCAAAAATAGTGTAGATTTTTTGTGAGATTTTAACTTAATGTTAAATGGTGTCCTATTATAGGTGTCATTCTGCAACTTGCTTTTTCTCAGTCAGCATTATATTTTCAGGATTTATCCCTGCTGATTCATGTATATTTCATTTATTTTAGCTGCTGTATAATGTACCGTTGTATGTATTGTTCTATTGGCAACTGTTTATACTGTTTTAATTTATATTTATATGTACATCCTGTACGTATTTCTTGGGCAAATGTGTGCCTTTGAGGCAATCTGGATGGTCTGCACACTGTCCCTGAACAATCAGTGACACTCTGTCCTAGTAAAGCCAAGATGTGTCAGACCACCTTCATAGAAGATGTATCAAGAACCACGTCCCTAGTATTCTGACAATAGTGTCCTGTTGAAATAGGTGAAAAGTAATGTGTGAGAGTTTCTCTGGGGCAATGGTTCTGAATGTGAGCGTGCCTCAGAATCTGCTGGAGGGCTTCTTAAAACGCACTCCCAGGAAGGCTGGGGCTGGAGTATTCCCTTTCCAGCAAGCTCCCTGGCAGTGCTCCTTCTCAGCAATCCCACACATACTCTCGGGTGGCTAAGGCTGGCCTGTGTTCTTCCCGGTGCCCGTTCTCCAGCTACTGGACGATGCCAGATTGCTTTCCAAAGTGCTCACGTGAGCTTACTAGATATGCTTACTGGCAGGACATGGGGGCTTCTGTGGTGCGGTTTCCTTTCCGGGTAGTTGGTCATGGCACACACTGACATTTTTGGCCATCACAGCCCTGTAATGTGGTAGCTGCTTTGGTGGTGAATTTGCACTTCCCCTGATTATGTAGTGAGGTTTCAAATCTTTTCATGTTTGCTCTTCTGGGAATTGTGTGTTCATATTATTTGCTTACATTCACAATTGATTTGTTTGTCTTTTTCTTATTGACTTTCTTTGTTGGTTATATGTGTTGGGAAATCTCTCAGGTGGTGGGTTGTCTTTTAACTTGGTTTATGGTGTTTATTGTTGGGCAAAAATGTTAAGTTTTATTTTAGTTAAATGAACCACTTTTTTTCCATTTATATTTTGTGCTTTTTTAATATCCTAACAAATTAATGAAACATTATTAGTTTCAGGCTGATTTAAAGATTATCCTTAAAAAATATTTTCTTTTTTTATAAGTTTTTTTTTTAAGATTTTATTTATTTACTTGAGAGAGAGAGCACAAGCAGGGGGAGCAGCAGAGGGAGAGGAAGAAGCAGACTCCCCACTGAATGGGTGCCCGATGCAGGGCTCGATCCCAGGACACTGGGATCATGACCTGAGCTGAATACCGACTGAGCCACTCAGGCGCCCCTAAAAATTATTTTCATTTAGAGTTTTCAAATTAATTTCTTTCAAGCATAGTCAATAAGCAAACTGGCAATTTAAAAATCAGGTAAAGCGTACTTTTACCAGTTATACTGAATAAAAACAATTCTAGTTTTCATTACTTGTACATTGGTGATAATGCTGAAATGATATTTTAAGTGCTAAAAACGAAACTACTGCAACCTAAACATCACAACATACTTCTCCCCCAGCTAATATTTTTGGCCTTTTAATTTGATGATTAAACACTTCCTTCAAGGAGATAGGAAGAAGAGCTTTTGGTCAGAAGATTCCAAAGTCTAAGTTAGTGCAGGAGAAGTTACCAAGTGGGAGGTGTGCAGTGAGTGACTTCCAGCATAACGAGGCTGAAGATGATGGGCAGATGAGATTTTATGAGTCGTGAGAAATGCTGACCCACTTCAAAATGTCTCCCTGTGCTCACACTGGCTGGAGCAATACCAACTAGATATTTATTTGCATCAACACTATTTTGAAATTCAGTTAACGGCGACATTATGGTTCATTCATTCAGAAGGAAGAGAGAGCCATGCATGGTGTGCAAAAACTACTTTGCATTATGTCTAATCCCTTTGTGAGGCAGATATTATCTCCATTTTGCAGAAACAGAAGTTCAGAGAGTTATTTAAGCTTCCAAGGTTCTCATAGCTGATCATTGAGAGAGCTGATAAACAAACCCAGATTTTTCTGGCTTTAAAATTTTCTTGTTACCACTGCGTTCTCTCAGTAACATTTCACCAGAGCCTACTATTTGTAGGTATTATTAGTTATTGATATTTTAGTTAAAGTAGCCTAAGCCATTTTGCTAAACCACAAAATTAATTGAATTGGATATGCTAGGAGAGCAGCAGGTGGGCTGGTGCTGGAGGGTTTGAACTTGGCCAAACACCTTCTGAGAGCCTGAAGAGCTGGTACCTCCAGACAGCCCCAGGGCGGGGGTGTTGGGCAAGCAGACAAGAGGAAGTTCACTTGCTTGCCCCTTTTTCCTAGGGTAGGGCTTCCCCCAAATTTTAATTTCCTATAAATCACTGGGCAATTTTGTTAAAGTGTAAATTCTAATTCCTGAGTCTAGGGCAGAGCCCCAGATACTGCATCTCTAACAAGTGGGCGGATGATGCTGAGGCTGCTAGTTAGGAGACCACACTGAATAACAAGGGCCCAGACTGTACTTAGGAGTGTATGGTGGAGAATGTGCTGGAGAGAAAAGGAAAAGTGTTTAGACACTTGGGTCGCTGGAGGAGTTTGAGGGCAGAACTGCGCCGCAGTTCTCAGGAGGGTGGTGGAGGGCTGCCTGGGTGATAGGGGTGGGTGGGTGGTGGGCACAGTGCTGGCAGGGCCTTTGGCTCATGCTGTAGATTCTGAGCCCAACCAGAAAGTGAGCAATGTCACCTTCTCCTGTATGGCGTCTGTTGATTCACTGGACACAGAGCTGCGGTGCTCGTGATCCTAATGGCATCAAAGCCAGTGGAAGCAGATTACGCTGAACAGTGGAATGAGGGATGTGTTTGCTGCATCATCCAAGGACCCTTTGGGAATAGTTCTGGAGCATTCGATAGCAAGCTTTCTGCTAATGAAGCTATGAGAGGCTCTTGTTCTAAGCTCTGGCAGCAGGAAGAATTAGAGTAGCTAACAGCAGATAAGTAACCACAATTTGTTGGTAATTACTTTTTTTTATCTTGAATTCAGAAAAAATTGAAGCAGATTTAATGAGTATCATGTTGTAGGAAAAGGAGAGTTCTTGGAAGAGTCAAGTTTGAGTGTGGTGTCACTTATCAGCTGTGATGAATCTTTCTGGGCCTCAGCTTCCTCTTCTGTTAAATGGGACCAGCACCCCGCCCGAGTCATTGTGAGAGCTGAGTGACACTTGTAGGAGTGCTTTGTAAATGGCAAGACTGTCTAAATTGGAAAATTGGTATCAGAGACAAAGTAGGGATGGGAGGCTGCTTCTACATAGGTTTTTAATATCTGCTCTCAACCCCCCAAATGAGATAATTATATAGACATTTCCCAACATGAAATGCTTCTGACCAAATTTTATTTTTGGATGGGAGGCTCCATTTGGCCTAATGGCATAATCATTAAAATTCATTATTTTAGTTTCTTATTTCCCTTAAAATATTTAGACCCCAATAATTTTCATATGAAAATATTTTCTAGGGCAAATAAGGGAAGACAACATATCAAGAGAAAACTAAAGCCAGATTAGTTCACGACTGTAGTTTTATTTCTCTACAATTTTTACCTCTAAAATGTTCTACCTCCCTGTTTAGTTATTTGGGATGGAGATTTGTTTAGTAAAGAAATTATATTCTGGGGAAAAGGCAACTTGACTTCTGTCTCTGCCATACCTTTGGCTGTATTGTGAAACCTTAGGTCAGTGATTTAACCCCATTAAGTCAAATGTGGAGTGACGTCACATGGTTCTCTGTCAATCCCAAATCCCTGATTTCCCACCTGTGTTATTGAATTGATGGTACGAGTTGACTTAGAGGGAGAGACATGATATTTTAAATTTCTGTAAATTAAAAAAAGTCAATTGATATCACCTTCAGTCTTTAAAATAAAACTGATTTACTCTGACTGGCTATGGCCCTTATGATTTTATTTCAAAATGGAAGGTATGTGCTTACATGTAGTTTTTAGGGATGCTGACGAATGTCCAAATGCATCCCAGCTGTGTTCTAAGTTTAGAGTGGAGGGGTGATAGATTCTTTGGATTCCTTGAAGCCATGTATGATATAGTTAACATTCATATTGCTGACTATGAGTTGACTCATATATTTGACTCAGTGTTTTTCTACTTTAAAAATACTAGAAGTCATTCTACAACAAAGCTATTAACTGAGTAAAGGATTAGATGTATTCACAGTTGAAGATCTCCCATCTAAGGACAATTGGGCTTGTGTAATCCACCCCTGCCCTACCCCCCTTCTCCCCACCCCAAAGTAATTTTGTGTTGGGAGATCAACTGACCAATCATATGCCGCCCTTCCATCCCACCCAACTTTCTGCTTTGTCCTCTGAAATTACTGGCTAATTTTAAACACACCCGTGTTGGCTCCATTTTTACTTCAGTTGGATATTTACCTTGGTGAGTGTGTTTGCTTATGTAAAATGAGTGCTGTTTATTTAGTGACAACGACCTTCAGAATATGCATATTTAATATAGAATCCCGCAATTATAGAAATTCTCATAGAAATTGCTATATTTATAAGGGTCTGGGACGCTCTTCATATTTTTATATTTATAAAGAATGTTTACTTTAAACTTTTTGGATGCTCATTGAATACATCCTGACCTGTTGAGTAAGATGTTTACTTGGAGGAAGGCCTGGGGAATGCGGGTAAAAGGCAGGACTAGTATTTGCAGGGTGGGGGACCGGTGCAGGACGCTGAGAGCGCCCAGTTCTCCCGAGGGCACCAGCACCCATTCAACTCCTGGCAGTGTCCCAACATATCCTGGGCACACACAGTGTTCCCTGTCGTCATTACGCTGGCCTGGCACCTCACCTCCTCACCCGGGGCCAGAAACTTGGAGGTCACCCCAGAGTCCTCCCGCTGCCCTGCTTCCTACCTCCAGCGCTGGTATCAGATCCCGCCTCCGCTTCGGACTGTGCCTTGTACTCCCCGACGGCAGGGCAGCTCAGCCTCGTCTGGTCTCTGCATGACAGCAGCATCTGCTGGCAAAATGGCTTTGGTGAAAGTCCACATCCTGATCACATGCCCCAATGATGCACATCTTTAGCTTGAAATGCTCCCTTGGCTTCCCCGGGCCATCAGGAAGACATCTAAACTCCTTCTAGGAGCCACAGAGAGCCTCCCTCTTGCTGTCCTTTGGACCACACTCCATGCCCCAGCCTCACTAACCACTTGAAATGTCATGAAGTTTTCCTACTCTCTCTAGCTTGTGGGCTTCGGTGAATGTTCTTCCTGTTGCCTGGGACGTTTTCTCCCAGGGTCACCTGGCATATCTGTTTCTGTTATGACTGGAGGGCCTCCCCTGTTCCTGGCATGCAGTAGGTCCACCTTCAGAGAATGAATGAGTGGAATGTGAAGATGGGAGGGTAGGTGGGTGTGTGGATGCCTGTGTGACTAGGGAACAGCCTGTCCTGCCTGCACAGCCACCCCGAGACAGCACCCAGCAGGACACCATGCTTCCTTCCTAGCCACACCTCGTCCCCCAGCACAGATCTGCTTACAGAGAGCCAACAGGTAGCCTGGGCCTCTGGCGTAAGCAAGACTCAGGGTATTGTTCTTGCTCTGACCAGAAGCCTGGACCTCCTGCTAGGAATTGGCCTTATTTGGCTCCAGAGCCAAGCCTTTTGCCCCTCTTTGGATAGCCTGCTCCTTCGTCGTCAAATTGCCAGATTGTATAGTCTTCAGCTTAGGCCTTTAACTTCTCAAAGATTTTTCTTCTATAGTGAAGACTCAAGAAGAACATTTTTAACTTTGAAAGTATGGACTTCTTTCTATGGCTTAACAACCTCTCTCAACAAACTGTAGTTTGTTTCATTTTCCACTGCACTGTAAGCTCCTTGATGGCAAGAATCATAGTGGGTTTTGTTTGCTCTCGGCATTTCCAGAGACTAGAGCAGTGCCTGGGGCATAGTAGGTGCTCAGTAAATATTTCAGTGAGTAACATGAATGAATATAAGAATGAAGGAGCTAAGGCAAATATTTCATTTTTTAAAAGAAAAAAATTTAGGGGACACCTGGGTGGCTCAGTCGTTAAGCATCTGCCTTCGGCTCAGGTCATGATCCCAGGGTCCTGGGATCGAGCCCCGCATTGGGCTCCCTGCTTGGCAGGAAGCCTCCTTTTCCCTCTCCCACTCCCCCTGCTTGTGTTCCTTCTCTCGCTGTGTCTCTCTCTGTCAAATAAATAAATAAAGTCTTTAAAAAAAATGCAAGAAAAATTTAGAACAGCTTTATATTTACAGAATTATTACCAAGATCATATGGAGTTTCTGTATACCCTGAACTCAGTTTCCCGTATGATTAACATCTGACATTAGTACGGTACAATGTCATGGGATCTTTTTCCTGAGCTCTCTCTTTCTTTGGTCTTCCCAGTCTTCCACTCCCAGACTCCCCTTTTTGGTCCTTTGTCCAGGCAGCTGGGTTTCAGTTACCCTGCTCTGCTGCACACCTTCCATGACTATGCCTGCCTCTGGGGCCAGGTGGCAGGAGACACAGAGAAAAAGAGCAGCAGGGATGGTCCCCACTTTCTGGGGAATCACAGCTCCTCCAATCAGAGACAGTTGCCCTCCCTCAGAAATTTAGGTACTTGAGGCTCCCACTGCCCATTTTGTCACCACGGAATTATCTGGGAGCCGGGGATCGAGAGAATAGAAGAAAGAAAATGACAGAGGATTTCCCTCCACCCTCTCACAGTGCTCTGTAGTCAGAGAAGGGGAGCCTCTCCTGAAGCTTTCTCTGTGTGCCCAGGTGCCCAATGCCGGGTTTGCACGCCCTTGGGTCCAGGATATGGGAGGGAAAAAATGGGAACCTCACTGCTTTTTCAGTGGTACTTTGAATTCTGGTCTTCCCCTATTTGCCTATTACTGTTTACTTTTCAAAGTCTTCAAACAGCTACTCCATGCATTCTGTCCAGGTTTTATGGCGGCACTCAATGGCGGCACTCAATGGCAGCACTCAATGGCGGGCAGGGTCAGGGTGGAGTACCTGTGATTATTCCATGGGACCCCACATGTCTAATTAACTTTAAAATATTTATCTAAATAATACATACAGGGACTATACCTGCATAAACATATGGATATATTTCCTCCCAGAGAAAATACACCATGTTAATTATGTTTACCAATCTATGAATAGAAGGATCATAGTATTTTTTCTCTATTTTCTAAAATTTTCCCACAGTCGCCATAAATTACACCAGAAGTAAATCCAATAAATGTTATTTTTAAATTTTTTTTAAAGATTTATTTACTTATTTTATAAAGAGAGAGTGGGGAGTTAAGGGAGGGAGAGGGAGAGAGAATCTCCAGCAGACCCCCTGCTGAGCCCAGAGCCCAAGTGGGGCTCCATCTCCAACCCTGAGATCATGACCTGAGCTGAAATCAAGAGTCAGACACTTAACCAACTGAGCCACCCAGGCGCCCCTAAATGTTTTTTTTTTTTTAAAGAAGCCTAATATAATTGAACGTTGTGATTAGATGTTTACAGCACCATTTAACACAAAACATTTTGCTTTCATTTCTATATTAGAAACCAGCCCCAGAAAACCCAGAGGTTTGGGGATATTGCATTGCTTTCCCACTTGGGGAACATTTTGTTTATGCCAGTATCATATACTATTTTGCTGACTACAGCTTCCTAGTAAGTTTTGAGGTTGGAAAATATGAGTCCTCCAACTTTATTTTTCCTTTTCAAGATTGTTCTGGGTAATAAGAGACTCCTAATCTCAGGAAACAAACTGAGGGTTGCTGGAGGGGAGGGGAATGGGGTGATGGACATTGGGGAGGGTATGTGTTATGGTGAGAGCTAGATGTTGTGTAAGACTAATGAATCACTTACCTCTACCTCTGAAACAAATAATACAGTATATGTTAATTAAAAAAATTTTTTTTAAATTAAAAAAATATAAAGCCACTCCATTTTTTTAAAAAAGATTGTCCTGGTTATTTGAGATCCTTTGTAATTCCATATTAATTTTAGGATAAATTTTTACATTTTTGGAAAAGAGGCCACTGGGATTTTCATAGAGATTGCATTGAATCTGCAGATTGCTTTCAGCAGTATGTCATTTTAACAATGTTGTCTTCCAATCCATGAATATGAGACGTCTTTTCATTTACTTTGGTTTTCTTCATTTCAGCAATGTTTTGTAGTTTCCAGTGTATGAGTCTTGAACCTCCTTAGTTAAATTTTTCCTAAGTATTTTTTTCTTTCTGATGCCATTGTAAATGGAATTTTAATTTCCTTCTCAAATGGTTCACTGATAGTGTATAGAAATCAACTTATTTTTGTGTGTTGATTATGTACCCTGAAAATTTACTGAATTAGCTTACAAGCTCTAATAGTTTATTTTGTGTGGATTCCTTAGGATTTCTTATATACAAGATCATGTTATCTGCAAATAGATAATTTTACTTCTTCCTTTTCAATTTCAGTGCCTTTTATTTCTTTTTCTTGCTGATTTGCTCTGGCTAGAACTTACAGTACAGTGTTAAATAGAAGTAGTGAAAATAGGCATCCTTGACTTGTTCCTGATGTTAGGAGAAAAGCTTTCAGTTAATTACCATGAGTATGATGTTAGCTGTGCATTTTTCATAAATGCCCTTTATCATGTTGGGCAAGTTTCCTTTTAGTCTAAATTTATTGAGTATTTTTATTATACAAGAGAATTGGATTTTTCAAATGCTTTTTCTGCATCAAATTAGATGTGTGTCTTCCCTCCTTCATTCTATCATTATGGTGTATTACATTGATTTTCATATTTTTAACCATCCTTGCATTCCTGGGATAAATCCTCTTTAGTCATGATGCATAATCTTTTTAAGATGTTGCTGAAATTTATTTGCTAGCATTTCATGGAGGATTATTTCATCTATATTCATAAGGGGTACAGGCCTATAGTTTTCTTCTGATATCTTTGTCTGACTTTGGTATCATTATACTTATAGTTGGCCAAATAGAATGAATTACAAAGTGTAGCTTCCTCTTTTATTTTTTGGAAGAGTTTGAGAAGGACTAGTGTTAATTCTTCTTTAAGTATTTGGGGGAATTCATCAGTGAAGCCATCTGGTCCTGAGCTTTTTGTTGGAAGGTTTTTGATTGCTGATTCAATCTTTTGATCTGTTATACTTCTTTTCAGATTTTCTATTGATTCTTGAGTCATTCATAGTTTGTGTGCTTCTAGAAATTTGTTCATTCCATATAGGTTATCTAATTGGTATGCAGTTGTTCATAATATTCTCTTATAATCCCTTTTATTTCTGTAAGGTCTGTAGTAATGTCATCACTTCTATTTCTGATTTTAATTAAGTCTTCTTTCTTTGGTATCTTTTGGTCCATTGAGCTAAATGTTTATCAGTTTTATTGACATTTTTTTTTTCAAAGAACCAAGCCTTCATTTTGTTGATCCTTTTGTTTTTCTGTTCTCTGTCTCATTTATCTCTGCTCTATTATTTATTATTTCCTTCCTCTGCTACCTTTGGGTTTAGCATGTCCTTTTTCTCAGTTATTTAGGTATAAAACAGAGTTAACATGTTCTTTTTTGTCTCAGTTATTTAGGTATAAAACTGAGTTACTGATCTGGGATCTTTTTTTAAATACAAACATTTACAGTTTTATAAATTTCCCTCTGAGCACTACTTTTGCTGCATGCCATAAGTTTTGATGTGTTGTGTTTTAATTTTCCTTCATATCAATGTATTTTCTAATATCATTTTTGATTTCTTTTTGATCCATTTTTGTCCAAGGTTGTGTAGGTTAAGTTTTTTATATTGTAAATTTTCTAGTTTTTCTTCTGTTACTGATTTCTAGCTTCATTCCATCATGGTCAAATAAGATACTTTGTATGATATCAATCTTTTCAAATTTATTGAGAGTTTGTCACATAATACATAGTCTATCCTGGAGAATGTTCCATGTGCACTTGAGAAGAATGTATATTCTGTTGTTGTTTGGTGGACTTTTCTGTATACATCAGGTAGGTCTAGTTGGTGATTAGTGTTTTTCAAGTCCTCTGTTTCCTTTTTGATCTTCTGTATATTTGTTAAATCTGTTATTGAAAATAGGATATCGAAATCTCCAGCTATTTCTACCATTAGTTCTGTGAGTTTTAACTTCATATATTTTGGAACTTTATTGTTAGGTGTGTTTATAATGGTTATATCTTCTCAGTTGATTGTTTTATCAACATGTAAAGACTTCAGGCGCCTGGGTGGCTCAGTCGTTGGGCGTCTGCCTTCTGCTCAGTTCATGATCCCAGGGTCCTGGGATTGAGCCCTGCATTGGGCTCCCCACTCAGCAGGAAGCCTGCTTCTCCCTCTCCCACTCCCCCTGCTTGTGTTCCCTCTCTCGCTGTGTCTCTCTCTGTCAAATAAATAAATAAAATCTTAAACAAACAAACAAACATGTAAAGCCTTTATTTGTATCTTGTAACAGCTTTTGATTTAAATTCTATCTTGTCTGATATTAGGGTTAGCCACCCTAGGTCTGGTTACTATTTGATTGGAATATCTTTTTCCATCCCTTCACTTTCAACCTATTTGCATATTTGGTTCTAAAGTGAGTCTCCTGTAACAGTATTTTGTTGGATTTTGCTTTGTTTTTAATCCATTCTACTTTTTAATTGGAGAGCTTAATCCATTTGAATTTAAAATAATTGTGGATGAGAAAGGACCTCTGCCATTTTGCTCTTTGTTTTCTGTATGTCAAATCTTTTTTGTTCCTCTGATTCTCCATTACTGCCTTTCTTATGATTGATTTTTTCCCCCTATTGTACCATTTTTATTCTTTTCTTGTTTCTTTTTCTGTATATATTTTAGTTTCTTTTTCTTAGTGGTTACCCTTTGGATTACAATTAGCATCTTAAAAACTATCAAACTTGAATTAAAACCAACATAGTTTCAGTAGCATATGAAGGCACTGATCCTTTATAACTCTGCCTCCCCTATCCTGTTGTTATTGTCCCAAATTACAAATTATATGCAGTGTGTCCATTAACAAAGATTTATAATTCGTTTACACATTTGTCTTTTAAATAAAAAAGAGGAGTTATAAATGAAAAAAACACAATAATACTTTTATATTTATCTATGTACCTGTGCATGTACCACTGTTCTTTCTTTGTATGGCTTTGAGTCACTGTCTAGTGTTCTTTCATTTCAGCCTGAAGGCTTTCCTTTAGCATTCTGCACGGGGCATGTCTACTGGGACAGACTCCCTTAGTTTTTATTTATCTGTGAGTGTCTTAATTTCTCATTCATTTTTGAAGGATAGTTTTGTTGGATACAGAATTCTTGATTGACAGGGTTTCCCCCCTCTCTTTCAATACTTTAAATATGTCATCCCTTGCTTTCTAGCATCCACAGTTTCTGAAGAGAAATCTCTGTTAATATCATTAAGGATTCCTTGTATGTGATAAGATGTTTCTCTCTTGCTGCTTTCAAGATTCTTTCTTTGTCTTTGTCTTTCAACAGTTTCACTCTAATGTGTTTCCTTGTGGATCTCTTTGATTTTATTCTGTTTGGAGTTTGTTGAGCACCTTGAATGTGTAAACTGATGTCTCACCAAATTTGTAAAGCTTTTAGGTATTATTTCTTCAGGTATTCTTTCTGCTCTGAGTTGGGCAAAATAAAAGCCAGCCCTTACACCGGTCCTTCTGGGAACTGCTAGACAGGTAAAAAAACAAACAAACAAACAAATATAACCGCAGTTATTTGAGAATAAGGTTTTGTTTTGCTCACTCTGCACTAACAACCTGCACTGGGAACATGAATTACCATCTTCATGGATACCATCGATCTAGGGAGTGCAGGATGAGGTGTGCAACAGCATTCTCTTACTGCAGGGTGACAGCAATAAGTATCACAGTAAGTGTGACAGCCTCTTTCTTTATTAATCTTTCTATAAATTCTTGACTAGATTCCAGAGTTTTGCAAAAGTTGATTTAAACAGGATTTTTTCTAGGTTATTCGTTGATTTTTACAGCTGGATGGAAGCTTTGAGTTCTCTACTCCACCATTTTCAGTGATCTCACTTCCTTCTTTTCTTTTTTGAATCCTTTACTGGATCTTTATATATTCCCAAAAAGTACATGTTACAAATCCTATTTTATTTTTATTAAAAGGGGATTGTATATTATCTTTTGGCTCCCTTTTCACTGAATACTGTTTCAAGTCATCCGTATTTTTGTGTGTGATATTGTGGTTCATGTTTTGACTGCTGAATGGTATTCTAGCATAGGAGTATTTCCAGGAGATTGTTTAGCTCTTACTGTGTAAATATTTTGTTTGCACGCCTTAATTGAGGTGAGGTAGTGTAAGAGATAGCTTGTTTTTCCAGGTACCAACTAGCAGGCCATTTTAAGACACCTAGTATGTGCAGCATGGTACCAGCCTCTGAAGGGTATGTTGGTATGGGAGGGTGGGCTCAGCTGGTGCCTAACTCAAATGTGAGATGACAAGGATGGGCGCAGGGGGCAACTATTTGTGGACACGAAAATGGAGGGGGAGAATTCCAAGGCACCACTGAGGAAGAATTGCTGACAAGCTTTGTGGAAAATTGGATACAGATGGTAAAGGATCAGAAATTGAAATAACCTCTCAGGATCTCAAGTCTCAGAAGCTGGGGTAGATGTGTTTGGGGGAAGGGATGATTCTAGGAAGAGAAGCAATGGAGTTTTGAAAAACAACAAGGCAGAGCAGGACTTACATCATATGAATGTCTCAGCGTCTGTTGATCTTCAGGCTACTCCTGGGTCAAGGCAGGAGTTTTACCTCTTGTCTCTGATTTTGGAATGTTTTTCCTCTCTAATCTAGCTTGCATTTTCCTGTCAGATAGAAAACCACCATTTGCTTGACTCCCAGCATGGCTCCTCGCCTGCCTTCCCAGCCTTCCACCTCCCTGCCCATGTACCCCACAGCTCCCAGTGAAGTTGGGGCAATGCTCCTCTGCACTAGCTCTAAGCCACACTGGGACTTCCTGGGTGGTAAAGCCCCCACGGCCTTACTGTCTCCCTGCTGCCTCTAAAATGCTGTAATTCCTTTGGGGGTCCAGCTCAGATCCTGCTTTCTTTTCCGTGAAATCTTTCCACACTTTCTTTCTTCCTTTCCAGAATAGCCATTGTATATGGAGTGCTTATTTGGATTTTTTTTTGCTGAAACAAAGTCACATTGTTGAAATGACCTAAAATTTTAAAAGAATGTGTAATATGAATCTATTTATCTTTCTTTCATAAATAAGTTATTCATGTTCTAGAATGATATATGTGGGAAGGGCTTGTGCTTCAATTAATGAGGACAAAAGTAGTAAATCTTTTGAAAATATTCCATGGGGTTATTATGCCATTTAGGTTAAGGGAGTTTCTCACCAAAGTTGAGAACTGTTTGCACCTAAACAGCATTTAAGAAGTGCCTGTGCACTCCACTTCTGTATCCAGAGTTTTGGGGTCATCAAGACTGCGTTCTCTCTTGCCTGTGGCATAGCCATCAGGCGTGGCAGGTGCAGGAGCTGGTCAAGGGCACCCTCCGGCCAGGTGCTTTCCACTAGGTACCCGGGGTCAGGTGCCCTCAAAGCCCCTTCATAAAACTGGCCAGTCCTTACATACATTGCTTACTGGAAACATAGCCATTTGCTTGGTATTTTATATTCATTTGGTATTTTATGTCTTAATATCACAGGCAAATCTGACCAAAATGATATTTGTTTTCAAAGCCAAGTTTCTTCAGAGCTTGTCAGCAAAGCTTCAGAGTTGAAGGTTGCTGCATGGAAATGAAATCAACTCTGGGCCTTTGACACAATGAATTGGACTTAGGTAATCAGTGGAGCTGGGTGGGGGGGACATTAGGACAATTCATGCGTAAGGGACAGCATGTGCGTAAGGCAGGTTTTAATTTGAGTTTATGATGGCAAAGTCCCTGTTGGTTCAGTTTTCTAAGTCAAAAGGGGGTAGATTGAAGCCACTGTTTTAACTCTTGGTGCAAATGCAATTTTTTTTCTCTAACTGGTAACATTTACTACAAGAGGGAAATCTTTTGATTGATTCAGCATTGCTATGGCCTTGCATTTTATCCTTATACCTAAGAAAATCATATATTATGTACATAGAAGGTGCTTAAGTAATATTTCATTGAAGTCTTATTGTGTACTGGCTCTATGCTCAATCCTCATCCCACCTGAATGACCACATCTATTTCTCACAATGATGCCGTGAGATAGGTAATCATTTAACCTGCTTTACAGATGAGGAAGCAGAAGCTGAGCGGTTAGGAAGCCTGCCCCAGGGTGGATAGTGTGTTAGAGGCCAGACAGGACTCCAGCCCTGAAGCCCGCACTCCCACCCACCACGTTCTGTGTACTGCTTATTAACATCTATGGGCTGAAAGAATATAAAGGTGGCCTAGATTTAGTGGGGATGTCATACGAGACTCACACATAAGATGGGTACTGAACTTGGTGCTTCCAGATCCTTCCCTCACTCTGAATTTGTGTCCAGACTGCAGAAGCCTTCTGCTTATGTCTCCAAAAGCACCACTTCCCTGTATGGGACATACCCCTCCACCCCATGCTTTCAGTCATTCTGGAATTCGAAGGACAGTTAGGCAGCTTTGCGCTCTGACTTCTTGCCAGCTCTGGGACCTTGGTGAGTACTTGCTACTTAAACCCCATCTTGCTCTTAAAGCAGAGTTAAAACATAATGACCATAGTTCTAGCTGCTAGGCTAACCTAGGTCTATAGTTCACATTAAACATTAGCTCATATCGCCTCCAGGTTTGAAACCAGTGTACCCAGAAGAAATTTGCAAAGGGACGGTGATGTTGAAATATTTTAAGTGCAAACAGGAGGACTCCTGTCTGCTGACAAGGACAAGGCTATGTTGTCTAAAGTCCCTATTTGATCCTCATTTTTCCATCCCTTCCCAGTGGCCTTTTCCTCTCTGGATCTTCAGCAATCTTGTGCCTGAGCATTCCAACGCACTCTTTCTTAAATGCCTCTGACGAAATATGTATATGTAGAATCCCTTACTTCATCCCCAAAGAGGTCACTTTCATATAGTTTCTCCCTGGGGGGATAGTGTTGCTACTGCTGACCAGTTGGCAACACTCAAGATTTAGAGCACCAGAGAAAAAGTTTTAAATGCTCATATTCTGAGTATAGAGGGGATTTGGGCAGCAGAATTGTTAGTGGGGGTTACTGCACCCTAACTTTTGCTTCCCACAGTCCAGTGTTTGGTGCACACGTTTTATTGCCTTCTAGTAGGAACTGGTCTCTCCACCCATTCTCACTGTCTGTGATCTCAATTCCCTACCGTTGTGCTGGCCGGAGGATGCAGCTAGATCTGAGGGTGGGAGAGAATGAAGAGAGAGAGAGAGGGATGCTGTCATTTAGTGCTTGAATTGGCTAAAGATGTAAGCCTGTCCACTTCTTTTCTTGGTCAAAGCAAAAAATGTGTAGGAGTCAAGTGAGCAGGGTGTTGATCAGGTATACAGGACTGAATAGGTAGATGTTTAATTTATCTTATGGGAGCTTTGGGAACCTGGACTCTGATAATTTCCCTGTAATGAATCCGTCTCTCAAGACTCCTTTCCCCAAAAAAAGCATTGTCTTCTGTAACCTGTCCAGATACTTCTTAACATTTTGCTTGTCAATGTGACTGCCAGCGTCTTAGAGACATTGACTGTTTAGGCGATTTCTATTAGCAGAAAAATATGGGCTCAAAAGCTTTTCTTCTAAATGAATGTGTTGTGTGACATCCAAGCTGACTCAGAATACAGGTGCATGCTTTAGCTCTGAGAAGGTAGAAGAAGGGGGAGAGCCCAAGCCTGACAAGGTGTGGGGGAGGAAGGACAGCACCCAATAGCACAGGCCACCCTGTGTTGCAGTCTTCGCCTAAACTGTATCTCTGGGAAAGAGTTCCTGGCTGCCTGTTTGTATCCCTGAGTCACCACAGACCCCCGCCCCCCAACGTGGGATGTTAACCTTGGAGCAATATGGAGATTAGCTGCAGAGCTGAAGCAGAGTCCCAAAGGAGCTTCAGTTCTGCAGAATCTACACAGCCTACTTTACCATACATTGGCCAGACGCTAGCGCTCGGGACGTCCGAGCTGACGACTGGAATCCCTCAAGGTAAGAAGAACCCCCTCCCAGGAAATGGACTCCTCCAATTTTCTCACATGATTATTCAGGCACTTTCACTTTTCCATATATAGGAGTCACTCAGGAGCAAGCTGTGACCAGTCGGAGGGAGTGACACATCTGCGCTCAGTCCTCCCTCCTCACCATCCTCACCTCCCTCTCACGTGCTTGCGGGCCGTTCGGCAGAAGTGAGCCCCGTGGCTCTGCCAAAGACAAGCCTGTTGGGTTTACAGAAGGGAAAAAAAAACAAAAAACCAACAAAACCAAAAACCCAAACAAACCTCAGGCAAAGTCACGGCATTGAAATCGTTACCCTGAAGAAACTGCGTGGAGAAGCGTGCAAAGATGAATGGCCCGGTGGATGGCTTGTGTGACCATTCTCTAAGTGAAGAAGGAACGTTCATGTTCACATCAGAGTCGGTCGGAGAGGGACACCCGGGTGAGTAGGTGGTCGTGGGTCCATGGCAGCCGCGGCCAGGGGAGTCATTTCACGAGAGGCCTTAAAAACAGTTTGTGTTGGTTACTCTGCGGGACCTCTGGAGGCACAATATGAGGCGTTTTTCATTCTATTAATTTGTAGTTTTGTAAAACAGTCACTGAGTATGAAATGAAAAGTGGCGAGGTAATGAAGCTGAGGGCTCGTGCTGTGCCCACCTCCTCCACCCACAGCAGAGGACCCACAGTGGGTTGACGGAACATATTATACATGGGATATTATATCATCAAATATCAACTTTATATATATTTTGGGGGAGCAGGGAGGATACAGCTTTATTATTGTTGAGTGACTCAAGTTAACAGACAATCTTCCCTCAGACAAGACCACGGTCACTGAGTTTGGCATGTAAGGCATGTGCAGTCTAGGCATGAACAGCACATTCTAGTAGTCGCTGAGATAGTTCGCCAGGTCCTGAAGGCCTCAGGTATGTTACCTGAGAGAAGTACAGGTGACCTCCTGAAGAGGAAGAACATTCGAGCAGTTTTTGGTGATGTGGGGAAATGGGAGAGGCTCACACATGCGAACAGTGAGGCCCATGATCAGAGCCTCAGGTTGGAGATCAGTGGTTCTCAGACCTCAGGGATAATCGGCATCACCGGTGGGCTTGCTAACACAGAGTGTTGCGCCCACCCCCAGAGTCTCTGATTTAGTAGGTCTTGGGTGAGGCTCAAGATTTGCATTTTTAATAAGTCCTCTGCTGCTGTGGGAACCACACCCTGAGAACTACTGTTCTAGAAGAATCCTGGGGGCTAGACACACTGATTTATGTCTTTGAGCACTTCTTCAAAATTCATTTGAGTATTTGAAGTTTTGGTAACTTATCACCAAGGCTACCTTTTCTTCATCTTCCTCATCCATGTTCTCTCATACCTTGTAACTCAGCTCTGGACATCTCACACGCACCACTCCTTCCATATGCTTTAGCCAGTGGTTCTCAACAGGGGGCGATGTTGCCCCTTTTCCCCTAAGGGCATTTTGCATTGTCTGAAAACGTTTTTGGTTGTCTGCCATAACTCTGCCATGAAGGGTTGGGGTGCTATGGGCACTTAGTGGATAGAGGCCAGGTATGCTTCTAAACATCCTGAATGCACAAGACCCTCCCCCGACAACAAGGAATTTTCCAGCCCCAAATGTCAACAGTACCGCTGTTGAGAAACCTTGGCTTAAGCTGGGTTTTGTAGGTGACTTAGCTCAATTCAAAACAAATAGCCTCTTTCATTGTGCACAACTTTATAAAGTCTCTAGGTCTACAATGCTCATAACCTCGGATTCATTTCTGTGTGTAACACATGAAGACCATACATGGGTTAGGAGAAGGATTTGCTCCACTCAGAGGATGTGGACATGCATCCTTAACACGCAGTGGCCAGTGGTCCCCTCGTACATACAGCAGTGCTCTCAGTGGACAGAGAAGAAAAATTCTAGCCAACCAGTTAGCTGTTTTGTCCACTTCATGGTAGCCTTTCAGTTTGTCTGACTCTCCTTTCACTTGCCACAATCAATTAACTGTCCATGTAAGTCAGCTTCCCCTAAGGCTTGGTGATGGCTTGCTTGTCATTCCAGTGCTGACTTCTCCACCAGGAGGATAATATGCATGCTTTTTTCAACTTCCAAGAAAACCAGCTATTGGCTACCTTAAATCTACTGAGCGATATTGATAGAAATTCTGAAAATCTAAAGAGACTGTTCAGATAGGGCCTCCTTAGGCATTCCTTTAGTCTGTGGAGCTATGTTAACACTCTTGCTTAGCTCCAGTTTTATCCCTAACACCCCTTATCCCACTTCCCTGTGTGGACTGGGGACATGTGACCTGCGTCCTTGGAAGAAGCAGAGTCAGCCGTAGTCGGCATGTGAGTAGCCCTAGGAGTCCTGATGGGTAGGCCTAAAAGGGATATTTTAGCAGCAGGCCTTCATTGGTAGGGGTGTGCAGAGGGGGTGGCCTCGGACAAACCTAGATTTACAACCAGGATCTGACACTGGGGGGAGGTTGCACAGAGAGCCTCAAGGTGTAGTAGCAGTTTCTGAAGGAAAGTTTAGAGAATTCACCTTGAATGGCAGATTAATATTTTAAGTTGCATTGACGTTAACATTTTAAATGGTGCACTTGTGAGAGCAGAACCACTTGATTCTGGATCTGGATCCTTAATATGAAAACTGAAAAGCAAAAACAAAATAGAAAGACACAAGGCAACTTTTGGAGGTGATAGATATGTTTATTACCTTGTTTATGGTGATGGTTGCATAAGTGTATTCACATGTCCAGACTCCCCAGATTGTATACTTTAATTTTATGCAGATTTTTTGTACACCAATTATACCTTGATAAACCTAGAAAAAAACCTTATTAATCTATTAAATGCAAACTCTATGGGTATTTTGAACATTAAATGAGATGTAATATGTGTAAATAGATGTCACTTTTATTTCTGAAACTGTGAACAGTGACAGTTCACACAACCCCAACACAAGAGTGGATTTTTCCAATGTGCAATGCATTGAGGGTCTGCAAGCTCAACCATGTAGAGCCCTTAAGGCAAGTAGTGAAAAAAGAAGATCAAATCCCAGCTTACGCTGAGCCGTTGTCAGTCCCACCTTGACTGAGGTCAAACCCAGCTATTAGGACATCTAGCCTTCAGGAGGCTGCGTGGCCATGGGCATGCCCTGAGAGCTGCTTATGGAAATGTTCTGCAGAACAGCAGTGATGTATAGAGGCTCTCTTCTGGAATTCCTGTGGGTGGGGTGGTGGATTTGGGCGTAGCATCATATATATAGTACGTGCAGCTTCTAGAACCTGCGGAGCAATGTATCTGTTTGTCCCATCTGATTTTATGTGTTGGCACCTAATCTTACCAATGTTGTTAGCTATTTTAACTTCTATTTCTAGGAGTTTTCTAGGTTTTAGACTTAAAGGGAGTATCTTGAGGAACAAGGCTTTTTAGTAGGAGAATGTGTGTGTGTGTCTATGTGTGTGTGTGTGTGTGTGTGTGTGTGTGTGTGAATTGCTTTAGTCTCTTAGAAGTGATTTTGGGATGTATTTCTTTTTTAGGGAATGCTATGAGTTTATATAATATAAATCATCCAAAATTAGGCAAAAATGGGAAGAAATAAAAATTTCAAAAAGTTCCTAATTTTTTATATTTAAAAAAGTGTCCTCTTAGGTAGGTAAATTTGATATGTAAACTTACCAAATATCTAATTATTTTAACATTTCAGTTTGTATTACCTAATATTTCTGTGATTCTCACACATGTTCATTCTTGTGCAGACAAGATCTGTGACCAGATCAGTGATGCCGTGCTGGATGCCCATCTGAAGCAGGACCCCAATGCCAAGGTGGCCTGTGGTAAGAAACGCCCGCTCCCTCCCTGCTGAAGACCTCAGCGGGCTGGGCTCGAGGCCTCTGTCTGTGCCTGTGCTGGGGCTCTGGGCACAGCAGGGAGTCAGGGGCCCCAGCGCCTGGAGGGCCCCCGAAGTGATCACGGGTGCAGGTGAATCAGGGCCTTGGCCAAGGTCACAGGAGAGGGGGTGCCCGCTTGGAGACCAGAGCCCCCCTGTCCTCACTGTGTGCCGCACAGATGGCTTCCTCCCTCTCCAGCGCCGCCCTAGCCCCTGCACTGAGCGCCGCAGGGACCTGTGCCCTCTGAGGGCGGCCCTCACCCTGATATCTTTGTGACTAGCCAGTGAGAAGCTTGGCCCGCCTTGATCTCAGGATCTCAGCCTGCGGTGCAGCGTTAGCAAGAAGGGGCGGGAGAGGCGGCCCGGATACATGCTATATGACAGCCGCCTACCCCCGTGGTCTCACCCTGATCCACACAGCGGTCCAGTGGAACTGTGGTCTTCAGGTAGCAGACGGGCAAGCAGACTGAGAGAGGTTAAATAAGTGGTTCAAGATGACGCGAGCAGGAGGTGGCTTGCTGGCTGCGAAAGCGAGGTGTGACCCGTTCTGTCCAAAGTGTAGTGTCCCGGGCGGCATCTGCCCGTGCTCAGCACTTCTGCTGGGGTTTACTCTGTTTGTTAGCATTATTCTCATGTCCGGAATCCATGCCTTGTGAGACCCTTTGTGAGAGGTCTGGGAGGGGGGCCCCCCTCCGCTGGCTCGTGGCCGCCGACTGTTCTCCCTGTCTCGCAGAGACGGTGTGTAAGACAGGCATGGTGCTGCTCTGCGGCGAGATCACCTCCACGGCCACGGTGGACTACCAGCGGGTGGTGAGAGGCGCCATCAGGCACATTGGCTACGACGACTCTGCCAAGGGTGAGGCGGGGCCCTGGGTCTGAGATGCGTGGGCGCCCCGACGCTGCGTTGGAGCTGAGGCTCTCGGTCCTCGGCTAGTGCAAATACCACCGGAGGAAAACATTCCTAGGCCCGCCTGGCAGGGTCGGGGGTCAAAGTCTCTGGCGACAGCATGGTGGCCCACGTGATGGCGCCCAGTTGAACTACCCCGTGTCTGTCCGTCCGTCCGTCCATTGTTGACTCTGGTCTTCGTGGTGCAGGCAAAGGCTTTGGAAGAGAGAAGCACCCACTGAGTAAGGGGAGCTGCCCCCTGCTGGGGACGTGTTCTCTGCCAGGCCCTGGGGCTGCTCTTTGCAGGTGTCCTTTTAACTGTTTGAGGCCCTCTGCCGTACTCCTCCTGCAGATGAGGAAATTGAAGCTTGGGAATGTCCATAATTTGCGTAAGGTGACCACCAGCAGGTGGCTGCCCATGTGGACTCCTGTGCTTTCTGCTTCCATATGCTGCTTCTCACGATAGACAGAGAAAAAGGTGACTCCGCCCAGAACCGGTACCCATGGCAGGTGAAGGGGACAGGCTGGCCGAGGTGGGCTCCAGTGCCAGGCAGTGTGGGAGCCTGCATTCCAGAGAAGGGACACAGGCCCTGGCAGGAAGTGAGGAGGAGCGCCGTGATCGGGGCGGGCATGGGGGGAGACAGCTGGCAAGAACAGAAGGGCGCAAAGCAGATTCCAACATCTGAGACGGGGCAGGCCGGGAAGGGGCCCAGCCTAGAGCGGTCTCAGAGAACAGCATGCGAGAGCCAGATGCTGAAGGCCTGTGGGCACTGACCTCCCAGCTACTGGGTCTTTAGGGTGACGTGTGCCACCGCCGTGGGTTGGGGCAGGCTGGAATGAGGCACTGCACCCGTATGAGCGAGAGCCCCTCGCCCCTGAGGGCGCAGACACAGAAGCTCAGCGCAGCTGCCTTCAGAGCCGCCCGGAGCACTCATTTAAGCACATGAAAATTTGGGGGGGCCATGTCAGGAATCAGCAGGAGGAGAACCAGTGAGCACAGGCAAAATCTCCCAGTCAGCGCATGAGGGTGTTCATAGAGGAAACACTCTGTCCCCAATCAGCAGCTTCCCCACATGCCACCAGGCAGAGCCTTCACCCTGTTCTACAAGGAAAAGCCGATTGTTTACATACGTGTAGACCTTATTCAAGAGCAAGTCTTGTTCTGCACTAGGTGGAAAGGAAACTTCCCAGGAGGCCATGTCTCCTAGAGAGAGAGAAGCGAGAGAGAGCCCAGCTCTGCTGTGCCCAGCTTGTCCCCGTGCCCATACCCAGAGGACACCCGCGCAGCATGGTGGCTGCCTTAGGGGAGCCCCCAGGCTAACTGCCCCTTACGGCTCTGGGCCACAGTCACGGACTGGCTGCCATTCTGAGCCCTGCTCCTCTCCCCTTAGTCCCCTGAATTCCATGTTTCCTAATCACTTGGAGCCCTTGATGGATTTGCAGCACTGAGAAGATTCACCATTTAGAGAGTGATTAGGAAAAATGCAACACGTTTAATGCACAATGGTGAGTCCTTGGCAGCCCTCTAAAGATGGTTCATTGGTTTGTGCGTCCAAAAACGTTTGCTGGGAACAGGAAGCTGCAAGGGACAAAGGCGCCTTGATGCTCCCGGAGGGGGGCACGCCTGGCATTAAATGGTGCAGTATGAGGTGCCCTGTGGTGAGTCGGTGGCACAGTGTGCAGTGAAGGGAGGGAGGGGGAGGGGAAGCCTAGGGCCGTCTAGGGACATTTACTGAGAGCTGGTTGGATTTGGGTGTGTGGGGATGGGGAGTTGGAGGAGGAGGAGGAGGAGGAGTATTCTACACAGAGACACCTAGTGGAGGTAGAAAAGCGAGCCACACTGAAGGCTACCCTTAAGTGCATTTGGCTAGAGCGGTTCAGCTGGGAGGGGCTGGGTGGAGCTGAGGGGCTTGGGCTCTGCTTCGTTTGGCGGGGGGTCCCCACATGAAGCATGTACAGAAACAATAGACTGGATCTGGGTTGGTTGGTTGGTTGGTTGTAGTAAGCTCACACTGGCAGCCTAGGTTGAATAGACTGGCAAGAGCGACAGTTACTCAGCTTGTCACTAACACTTGGCCCTGTGGTGGAGCCTCTGTGATTTTCAGCCCCTCATTCACACAGTCGGCATGGCTGAGCCCAGCAAGGCCCGAGGACCTACAGGGAGATGAGTGTGCCATCTGGGAGTGGCGGCCCCTTCCCGGGCTCCTTGGGCTGGGCTGCCACTGGCCAAACCTCCGGGAACCAGTTCCAGGCCTGCTGCCCCTTGCTGGGGAGAACAGCCTCCATCTCCGTGCCTGACCTTTGGGGATGGGCAGACGGGGCCTCAGCCTCCAGAGGGGTGCCTTTTCCATTTTGCTCCAAGCCCTGTGCATAGCCTGGGATCAGAGGACTCTAGGTCTGGGAGCATGTCTGAGTAGTTCCTGTGCACTGTATTTGTCCAATATATTTAATACCTGCATCAGGCACATCCCTGGGCTTCCAAACTGCAGTGCTGGAAGGCGATTTTCAGCCTGGATCTTAGAAGGTGCCTAAGGGGGCAGGGCCATGAGTCACCCACCTACTCTTCAGCCAGAGTGGCTGTAGCTCTTGATCTGGTTTTTATATTGCAGTTCTGTGCAGGATATATATATATTTTTTAATTTTATTTATTTATTTGAGAGAGAGTGAGTGTGCGAGAGAGAGCATGAGAGGGCAAGGGTCAGAGGGAGAAGCAGACTCCCTGCCGAGCAGGGAGCCGACACGGGCCTCGATCCTGGGACTCCGGGATCATGACCTGAGCTGAAGGCAGACGCTTAACCAACTGAGCCACCCAGGTGCCCTAGGATATATATTTTTAATCTGGATATAATTTAATATAGTAAAATGCACTGTGGGGGATTTTCTTTGACTTAGAGTTCCAGATGATCATATGGGAAGGATGCATGGGCTTCCCCACCCCTGGGCCTCAGCTTTGAGCCCAGACAGACCCCAGCTGGTGAGAGGCCACCCACCCCAACACCAAATGCCACGTCGGGAGCAGAGCAGTCGGCCAGGAAGCTCACAGCCACGCTCTGCCTGACCTGTGTTCCCCACTAAGGCCCACTCTCCCTTCTGCCTAGGCTTTGACTTCAAGACCTGCAACGTGCTGGTGGCTTTGGAGCAGCAGTCCCCGGATATTGCCCAGTGTGTACATCTGAACAGAAACGAACAGGATGTCGGGGCCGGAGATCAGGTAACTAAACAGGGAGCGTGGGCGCCTTGTCAGGTCGTCGGGCGTGCACTGTCTGTCTCTGCCCTGGCTCGGAAGGTCACGAGTGCTGGATTAAGCACAGTCCCGTGCAGATTGTGCGTGCACGAGGTACCCAATACACACTGCAGTACCAGCCAGGTGTTAGATTGGAAGCAAGTTGTCCCGTCGTCTAAAGTGGGCCTTGCTCAGTCGGCCCTCTCCCCTGCTATAGGGTTTGATGTTCGGCTATGCCACCGACGAGACGGAAGAGTGCATGCCCCTCACTATTATCCTCGCTCACAAACTCAACGCCCGGATGGCAGACCTCAGACGCTCCGGGGTCCTCCCCTGGCTGCGGCCTGACTCCAAGACTCAGGTGAGCCTCCTCCTTTCTCTCCCCCCATGGAGCCCAGACACACCCTTCCAGCGCCCCCAGGCCCTCTTGATTCGTGTCATGATTAAGATAAAAATGTTCAGTCAGGACACTCAAAGAATAATTGATTGTGAAAAGAACTATTTATTTGAAAACTCTTCAGGTCTAGATGTTTTCTCTCCCAATTTTTTTTTATTATGAAAAAATGCTTAAAATACAGAAAAATGGAAAGAACCGTTCTAGATTTTTCTTTTTTGCCTTCTTAGCATATGTTGACTCTGGTCATATGATTCCCTGGCTCCCCCCTCATGGTGCTTAATCGGTTTCAGACTTTCGGTCACTGCCCTTCCACTTCACAGGCCTCCACCCCTTGAGCAAAGACTGAACACCGAGTTGACAAGTGCTGTCTGCGTCTCGCTGTGGCCCTTTACCCCTGTTTCTCATAGAAAGGCTTTCCCTTTGCTGTTTTGGACTCTCTGTCCCCTCGGGCCCTGACCTCGCCCCTCCAGGCCGTGGGGAAATCCTCACCCACGTCCACATTTGAAGGTCAGCCATGATGCAAGTGTTAGCGGATGTGGAGGGGCCCTGTCTGCCTCCGCGCTCCGCGTCCCTGCCCTGTTTAACCCTGGTGACCCTGCGGACCCCTTTCCCGGGGCTTCCTCCCTGGCTCCTCTTCCGCCCTCCAGCAGGTCCTTGGCACCTCTTGCACATCCTCTCCCTCCACCCACACTCACACCCAGTTTCCACCATGTCCCACTCGGCGCCCCAAGCTTCTACCTGCAGGGTCTCTGAATCAGCGGCCGTCTTTCTCATCCACCCTGCAAACACCCGTGCCCGAGAGCCATCGTGTGCAGCCTCAGTGTCACCTCCCCCTCAGCTCAAGGGAGTGTGGTGGTGCCCCCCCTCCTGCTCGGCACCCCCTCTGTCTCCACCCTGCCTTAGGCGTTTTCCCTCCAGAGCATCTCTTCTTCTCCAGCCTGGTTCCCACAGCCAGGATCCACACCGTGCCCTCCCAAGGATTCTCCCTGCCTGGAAACTCCCCTTAACTCCTTTCGGACTTTTAATTTATTTTTTTTAATTATTATTATGTTCAGTTAGCCAACATATAGTAGAATCCTCTGCAGTTTTCTGCTTCCTACAGGGGGACAAACCCCCTGCTTGTTATTCTGGTATTCCAAGCCTTTTATGGTCTTCCGGTTTTACCTTCCTCTACCTCCCCTCCCACAGTCTGCTTAATCTGGCTGATTTCACTCATGTTCCCCTTGTTTCCAGTGCTTTGCACCTGTGCTTGCACCCTCCACCTTACCTGGAATCTTCTCGGTTCTCCCCTGTCCATCAGTGGCCAGCAAAGCTCCCACCTCCTGTGGTTTTCCCTGGTGGCCGCCACCTCATGGGGCCTTCTCTGGCTCCTGTAGTTGGAATTCAGCACATGTGGTTGTGTAGCTCAGCATGGAGCACGTGACTGCCCCGTTACCCCATCTGCACCGAGGTGCATCCTTCTCAGCCCAGGTGGGAGGCCTCGCAGCTCGGCTGGACCTGGGGCAAGGAAGTGCATTTGCGGCCTCAAGCAAACCCTTCGTGGTGTTCTCCACGTGACCCCTTGGTGGGGAGTGGAACCATCAGCACTCCCCAGGGGTTCTCTGAGGTTGTGGGGCAGGGGAGCTATCATGCAAAGACTGTGGTGGCATCAAAAGAGAGGGGCACACAGGTGCTGGCGCGCCCGGCCTCGTCCTGGGCCAGAGCCGTGCTGTGACGGGAAGCGCGGTGGAGATTCACAGAACACAGTCGTGGAACAGGGGTGGGAGAAGCTGAGCGACAGGGCTTTCCTTTTCCTTGTGTGACAGGGAGGCCCGGAGGCACCCCCGTGGGACCGGCCGAAACAGGGAAGGCCTGCATCATCTCGCTTAGTCCTTGAAGGCTTCCAAGCCCATGGGGGGTGGGGGAGCGAGGATGTGCTCTTTGGGGGCTCCCTTCCTGCAGGGCTACACAAAAACCTCTCAATGCTACTTTGGATACCGAAGTCCGCCTCACTGGCCTGCTGCGGGGGGGGGGCGAGACCCTGGCATTGCAGGGGCACAGGTAGGGGTCTGCCCCAGCCGTCCGAGGGTCCCCGCCCATGCTGCCTCACCGTGGGCCGCACGGTATCGGGACCGGTTTCCGGGCCGGCTCCAGAGCCCATCTGAGAAGGACTTTCATCATCTAAGCAGAGTGTTGACTGTGAACAGGATGAGTCTTTCCACCTGAACAAATTCTTGCTGATATAGAGACTCAAGTGGCAGGGCGGATGGCTATTTTTATACCTGGTCAGAGTTGTGTTTTCCATGGTGTATTTTTCCCCACATCTTGCTGACATGGGGAGATAAGGGGCTTACTTGGAACCCTTTGCCCTGCCGCAGTTGTGTGGTTCTACATGGATGCTGCCCGGGGCTTACGGCTGGCTGAGCGGGAGGTCCAGGGAGCGGGGGAGTGGTCCCAGAGCCGGCCACAGGCCTCCCCTCCTGGGAGCCCCCACCCCAGCTCTGGCTCCCTGTCACAGCTGTGTGTACGTAGCCCAGCATTTAAAGGCTGTGCTCGGTACGCAGACGTACCTGCCTCTCGAGCTAGGATCAGACATCACGTGGGCAGGGCTCATTCTCTTCCTCCTTCTGGACTCCACCCTCTGGCTCTTCAAACCAGGCAGGACACAGAGTAGGAGTTTGAAACAGGCCGGTGTTTGGTGGATATCGGAGGGCCCTTGGGCAGGCAGAGATCCTGCTGCGGGCACAGCCCTGGGGAGGCACTGTTGGCTGTCCCGAGGTCCTCTCAAGGCCCTGGGGCAGGACGTTGCTACCAGGGACAGCTAGCCTAGACGCACTCCTGCAGCCCCCACATACCCCAGGCCCCCCACCCTGGTGGGTCCACACTGCCTCGGGGGGCACTGGGGCCTGTGGCTCCCGTGTGTCCCTCAGGGCCCTGAGTGGTAGCCTTCTGCTGGGCAGAGCCCCAGCTACCGGGCCACGTGGCCCCAGGGCAGAGCCCAGCTCTATCAGCTGTGTGATCTTGACCAAGGTACTTAGGTTCTGAAAGCTCAGCTCTCCTATCTTTAAAACAGGGCGAGCAACAGCTTCCCACAGCTTTGGGCACCTCTTCTAGCTGCTTTCCTAGCTTCACCTGCTGTCCTCACTGTCCCCTTCCCTCTCGCTCTGCGAGCCTGGTGTGCCCAGACTAGTAATGCCCAGAATGGGCACAGCACTGACCCAGTTGGGTAGAAGTGAGCGTTTGAACTGCTCCCTTGCAGGGTACTGCAGGCGGGCTCCTTCCCTCCACGTGCTCTCTGCTTTTCCTTTCTTTAGCTCAGATACCCAGAGGCTGGCCATCCGGAGCTTGCTGCCCCCTCAATTTCAGCCAGCCTGACCTGAGCCCCTCTCACCCTGTCCCTCCAGCAGGCAAGTCTCCCGGCCCCATGCACTTCCAGAGCTCTTCCACTGAGGGGCTGGGGCAGCCGGCCTGGCCCTTGGACGCCTGTGCTCTTTGGCAGAAGCCAGGATACTTTGGCTCCAGGCCATGGAGTGTCAAGAGAGGGCTTTGGCCAGGGGGACATTCGTTGGCACCCAGAGCCCTCTGAGACAGAAGGGGAGGAGTCTAGTTGGGCCACAAATGAGAAGAAACTCTGTAACCCTGAGTCTCTAAGGGCGCACTAATAGGGGTCATAGGTGGGAAGAGCTTATGCCTCATACCCAGTCAGCCCATACATAGCACGTGGCAATTGCTCCAACATAAGAAGATGTCAGATTAACTTTCCTGCAGGCCCTCGGAGGACAGAGGCCCCCCTCACTTGGCTCTGGGTGTTTGTGCCTGGCAGCGATGTGTCCTCAGCTCAGCGCATCTCCTGCCCTTGTGACCCACAGGTGACAGTTCAGTACACCCAGGACAATGGCGCAGTCATCCCCATGCGCATCCACACCATCGTCATCTCTGTACAGCACAACGAGGACATAACCCTGGAGGACATGCGCAAGGCTCTGAAGGAGCAGGTGATCAAGGCCGTGGTGCCCGCCAAGTACCTGGACGAAGACACCATTTACCACCTGCAGCCCAGCGGGCGATTTGTCATTGGCGGTCCCCAGGTGCGCCCTCGCCTCTGAGCAGAGGCCTGATTTGCCTTTGTTACTGGGGTTGCTTACCTGCCGGAGCACAAAGGAGGAGGTGGCTTTGTGTGGCTCGGCCACGTCTGGGCCTGGACAGTACGTGAGGTCAGCTCGCACTCCCGGGGGCCCGCTGTGTGTGCGTCAGTGCCTGCGGGACTGGGGACGTGTCCCCAGAACTCTCCCCCTGGTGCGGCCTGGCCCGCCCGGTCATACTTGCCTATGCTGCTACCTGGCCCTGCTGAGACGCCGACTCACCCTCGCAGATGACTGGCCTCCCCAGGTGGCAGCACGGGTCTTTGCCACAGGTTGCCTTCAACTTGTGTGGGGGCAGATGTTTCGATGGGGACCCCTGCTGCCCCCTTTCTTCTCTCTCTCCAGGAGAGAGGAAGTGGGGATTGGCAGAGCACCCCAGAGAGGCTGCTTGACCTCTGCCAGGGGTGCCTCAACTGGGGATGCGCTGCCACCAAGCGGAGCCCCCGTAATGGGTTCCATGACCGAGTGTCTTACAGAAGCACAGGGTAAAAGAAAGGCAAAGCTTACTGTCCTTTCTTGTAGGACTTCTCAAAGCCTAGATGTGCTGGTGGGAATGGTGGGTCTCTAAGCAGGGGGATAGAGTACGCAGTCTTTCCCCAAAGCACTGAACACGGAGCCCCTGCCCTTTCAAAACATGGTGGTTGCCTGATGCTGCACAGAGCAGACACGGAAGGAAATGGGCACCGTGGCATGTGCTGGGTGCCACCAGCCAGGGCCACAGCCTGGGGCGTACTTAGCCCAGTTCCTGCCTGCAGTTGGATTTCTCCAGCATGACTGACTCATACAAACAAAGACTGAGGTAGGAGCTGGCTGGGATTCCAGAGAACCTCTGGCCCATCGTTTGCACTTTCTCCTGGGGCTCTGGCAGGTTATCTGGCTTCTGTAATTGGTCAGTGACTGAACTGGGGTTAGAGACCAAGGTTTCCAGCTCTGGGGGGCAGGGGAGGTCTTGAAAAAATGCCCGCAGGCAGCTTCAGGGCACCCTTTCCCCATAAGTGCAGTGGCCGTCATTGTGCTACAGCTGCCCCCCGCCCTGCCCCCTGGGCACCCTGGTTCTCATCTCCTCCCTCCCTGTCCTCCTTTTCCCTCTGCAGGGGGACGCGGGCGTCACTGGCCGTAAGATTATCGTGGACACCTATGGCGGCTGGGGGGCGCACGGTGGCGGGGCCTTCTCTGGGAAGGACTACACCAAGGTGGACCGCTCGGCGGCGTACGCGGCCCGCTGGGTGGCCAAGTCCCTGGTGAAAGCGGGGCTCTGCCGGAGAGTGCTCGTGCAGGTGGGTGGGCCCCACTCTGACCACCCCATCTCGGCCCCGGGTGAGGACGTGCTGGCCCGGTGGGATGCCCACACACTTTGCCAAGGGCACTGGGGCGCATACCCTGAAAACCTGAGGGAGGGAAAAAAATCTTCTAGGAGACAAGCATACATCACTGTGAAGATGGTGGGGATTTTTCTAGGCAGACAAGGTTGGGGAGCACATTGGGCAAAGTGGGTGGTTCCAGCTGCCCCCCCCGAGGACGTTTGCACAGAGGCTTCTGCCCTTGACCCTGCTCTCTTCTGGAAGGTTTCCTATGCCATTGGTGTGGCTGAGCCACTGTCCATTTCCATCTTCACCTACGGAACCTCTCAGAAGACAGAGAGAGAGCTGTTAGATGTGGTCAGTAAGAACTTTGACCTTCGGCCCGGTGTCATCGTCAGGTAAAAGCGCCGCCCACTGCTGCTGGACAGGCCCCTCCTCCTCCCTCACCCACAGGCTCAGTTCCACTGGAAGCGAGACAGAAGGAAGGACTTTCAGCTTCCCCAAAGCAGGAGGGCCTCCAGGCTCCTGGACCAGCACGACACACCCCAAATGCAGGATGCCTGCTTTCAGGCTGAAGGAGGCTGGCCCAGAGACACTCCAATGGGGCCATCTTTGAGCAGGTGGCAGGGGAGGGTCATAGAAAAGTAATCGTAAGGCCGAATGCTGAGAAGTGAGCCAGGAGGTCTAGTCCCATCTCCCTTTGTTTCTAATGCCATCCCTGCTTTCTGGAGCTTGGTGATGTTGTTGGTCTGCGCCAGGCCAGTGGAGTGGAGAGGAGAGGAGAGAGGCACGGTGAGGCCAGAATTCAAATGCTGGGTCCTGGGTGTGTCTTTCTGAGCCTGTTTCCTGAGGGCCAGTGACAGTCACCTCAGAAGGTGTGGTGTGGCACAGACAGGGAAGTTTATGGGAAATTGCTCTGAGTGGGGACACTCCATGCAAAGACCGTCGCACTCTGATAATCGCTACTGGGCTCAAAATTCAGAGAAACTCGCTCCTTTTCCATTTAAAATGACCCTTTCCTCTGCTGACTGTGCAGGGATTTGGATTTGAAGAAGCCCATCTACCAGAAGACGGCGTGCTATGGCCATTTCGGAAGAAGCGAGTTCCCGTGGGAAATTCCCAAGAAGCTTGTGTTTTAGAGCTGGTGGGAGCAGGCCCGAGCCTGGCCCTGGAGGCATCTGGGTGGCCTGCTTCCTCTTCTTCAGCATCCCAGCTCTCACATGTCCCAGACCCCCCAGGGCTCTGACTGCCCTCCCAGGGAGTGCCTTCCCACCCCCCACCCCCTCCTGGACCAAGCCACACCCCTAGGGTTAGCCCTGTGTTGTCATCACTGTGAATGGCAGGAGGCTTGCTGGTGCTGGGTGTCACATCTCCTCAGGAGGGTAGTCACAATGTTCCCCTGCTTTTCCCTCAGACCTAGGCCATGTTCATTCAGTGGAAAAACCACCCCTGTCAAGAGTAAATCCCCTCACTCACCTCCCCTGTGAGCCATCCGCTCCTCCCTCACAGATCATCTCAGGGATCCTGGGTGTGCCGGGTCTGCCCTTCACATCTGTGGCCTGTGTCCTAAGCCAGGGCCTTCACAGAGGCCTCCCAGGCTAGGCATCTGGCCAAGATAGGAACAGGGGCTGATATCTCCTAAGCGTCTACAAATGTGTGAGGGACTGAGCTAATTACGGATCTCATTTCTTCTTTACTGCAACATGATGAGGTAACACCTCATTCCCACTTCTATAGGAGGAAACTGAGGCACAGACTACATAGGTAACTTTCCCAAGGTCCCACAGCCACACATGTCAGGACCTAGACATGAGTCCCGGAGCTCTGACTCAGGAACCCGTACGCCCCCCAGCCCCGTTGCCATCTCATGCCAGATGCAGGCCTGAACAATGAAAAAGCAGATTTGAGATGAAGCTGTGTGACCTCTGCCCTGAAGACCCGAGGTTGCTGCAATTAGGGGATTAACCCCTGGCTCTTGGTGAGCCCAGTGATATGCCAAGTCAGGACAGAGAAGCAGCTTGTCCTAGCTCAGGTGGCAAGCCCCTTAGGGCCCCGGAACCCTGTGTCCTTCAAGTCCTTCTCTCTCTTCGGCCTCGTTGTCTGAGTGCTGTTAGAATAAGTGGGTGAGCCCCTCAGATGCCCCTTTCAGAGAGGCCAACTGTGAGGCCCAAACATCTGTGACCCAGATGGCAGGCCTGAACTCCTAGTGGTAGACAAGTTGGCTGGGATGTCATGAGGGAATCCTGCCTTTGCCAGGTGGCTTCTGGGCCATGGTACTCCCGGGGCCTGAGTGGTCCTCAGTGTGCTAGGGTCTTGGAAGCTGCACATTCACCTGCCTTTCCATCCCTGGTCAGTACTACCTACCCCGCCTGTCCTCAGCCTGGGCCTCTGACAGCAGCATCTCGGCCTTCTCCCTAGCTGCCCAGACCACAGGCTAGGTGGGTGCCTCCACGGATCCCAAGAGCTGGAGACTGGGCTACTTTCCAGGGCGTGTATGCTGGTTCTGGCTGGGACAGGCAGCCCACGAAGTCTCATCTGGAGAGCAGACTGCCTGCATCTGGGCTCTAGGCCTGAAGCACAAAGACCCGAGGCTCTCCTCTTTCCGTCAGAGAAAAGGCAGGTCTTCCAGGAAGAAAAAAGAAGCCCGAATTTGCATCTAAGCCTAGAGCTCGTGTCCATTCTGGAGGCTCTGATGTGTCTGCGGGCACCGGTCACCCAGCAAGTCCCCAGCTCCTTCCAGGAGAGGGAGGCGCAGGTTTCTGGGCGGCGAGTTCCTCTCACTCAGGCCATATTAGAAGTCAAAATCACAATTGTATACTTTCCCCACCCCCTAGAGAAACAAAATCTTTTTTTGGGATCAACATTGTTTATAAGAATCTAGAACCTTTATTAATAGCTCCTGCTAGGACAGGATAAATCAAACGGAATAAACAGCCCTTCAGTGAATCAAACTGAAGGAACAACTACTCTATGCTTAGTTTCTGTCTGCAAACCCCCAGACACCCCACCTCCGAGGAGCATCCCCCAGCCCCGAGCAAAGGGGGGTACCGCCTGCTCTGTGTTCCCCCACCCAGGGCCCCCTGTTCCTGTCTGTGTGGGCTTGTCCGGCATAGATTAAGGCTTCCACATCCCCAGCGACTGCGTTGTCACCACATTCCTGTAATTAGTCCTCACTACACCCCGCTGAGTTTCATGGGGAGAACCTGAGGCCCAGAGGGTGAGGAACGTGACCCAGGCACCCGGCTGGCAAGGGGCTCCCCAGTCTCCCAAGCGCTCCATCACCACGTGCTACCGCCCTGCGGCCTGGTGCCCTCCCTGCGGATTATCTGCAGCAAGACTGTCATGAGGGGGCACTCAGGCCATGTTGTCCGTTGGCTGAATCACTGAAGTCAAATGAAGGGAGTGAAGGAGGGTTTTGGTCTGCAGAGAGATGAGCCAGACCTTTAAACAGGTTTAAAGGGGCACATCTCCCTTTCACACACTCGGTGAGGAGAATTAACAGGTGACATTTGTATTAGCAGACTGTGGGAGCAGAAGCCCCTGGGAAGACAGTCCTTGGGGTAGGGGGGGCTTCCTGCACTGTGTCCTACAAGCAGGCTGTGGGGAGAGGACCCCGTTCTGGAGAAACATCCAGGTCCAGGCTGAGGGGAAAGCCACGTGAGGAGGCTTTGAGACGGGCTGGTCTGGGTGCTGGGAAGGGCAGAAGTGCGGCTGAGACCTGGGAATGTGGCAGAAAGGCGGAGAAAGCCAAAGGCCACAGGCTTGCATGAGACAGGATCTGTGACTTGAGCAGCCACTACAGGGACCATGCAGTGACCTGCTTTTCCTAGAATATAACCCACGTTTCGTAAGAACAGAAAAAGACACCCGTGAAACATTGGAATGCTTGCCTGAGAGGGAAGGCAGTGAAGGAATGGGCTTTATGGGCATCAAAGGCCAAATGCTGAGTGAGAGCAAGAAGGACAGCCACTTCTGAGCCACGAAGCCTTCAAGGGTCACAGTGTTGTGGAAGTGGTGAAGGACATGGGTAGGGGAGGCCAGTGGGTAGGAGGAAAGCCTACCAAGGACAGTGGGGTGTCCTTGGAAGCCAAGTGAAGACGTTGTGTCTGCGGCCAGGGAGGGCTCACCCATGGGAAATGATACCAGTGGGTTAGGTGATGGGAGGCCTCAGGGGTCCAGTGACTTCAGCTTGCGGAGATGGGTGGTGGCTGGGAAAAGGAAGGAGAGGCATTAAGAAGATGTAAATACAGCCATATCCTCCACCCCAACTTGTAATCCATTGGTACCTCTACTGCATGCTGAATGAAGTTCAGGGTGTGTGACTAAGCTGTCACTGCCCCATGTGCCTGCCCAGTGTCCATCTGTCTGCCCTCATTCTGGGCTCCACTCCCTGCCTCCACAGTCCAGACTCCCCAGCTTCTATGGTTTCCTCGAACAGGCCCAGTTCATTCTCACCTCAGGACCTTTGCACATGTCATTCTATCTGTGATACTCTTCTCCTGTCTTTAAATGGATGCTCCATCTCATCCCTTAGGTTTCAGATGAAATTTCTGTCTTTCTGAAAAGCCCCTTCCTTGGTAACCTCCTGTTTGTACTCCCATTTTTAGTTTCTTGTTCAGTGTCTAACACAAGTGTAAATATGAATTTCCTTGTTTAAACCTCTTTGGGGCCAACCCCCCTCACGACTCCTTCCACACCTACCCTCTGAGTCCTTCCAACCTCAGTTTACAAGTCACCCTCCAGAAAGACACTCTCAAACATCCTCCATAAATCACACCCACTGCCATCTTTATCTGCTACTGGGCTTCAAAGGCTGTCATGATTTATGGATGTCAGTGCTTGCTTGTTCATGCCTGTTGTCCCCACAGGACTTGGAATTCTTGAGGTCTTACCTTGTCAGCTCTGTTTGCCACTTCATACCTGGATCCAGTGCAGGGCTTGGCACAGAGGGGAGCTCAAGGTGGTCATAGCAGAGAATGGATTCTAGGTGTGTCCGTCTCTCTTGCCCCCGGAGCCCCCCTTAGCAAAGAGATTTTGGAAGAGATGAGGATCCTACTTGCCCTCTGGCAGGTTCTGTGCCAGGCTCAGGTGCCCAGAGATACAAATTAGAATTATTCAGCAGAATTTTTTTGTAAGCACTCATTAAAGTGTAGCGCTGTGACTGTGAGGACTTCTACAATAGTCACTTGGCATTTTAATCTTTCAACACTAGATGTGGACATGGGATGACAACAAGATGACAAACCCCATTTTCCACAGAGATGCCAGAGGAAGGTGACATTGGGCGGGGAGGCACTCAGGAGGTATAAACTGAGGATGGAGAAGAGGGACCTTGGTCTGAAAGGAGTTTTGGAGTTGGCAGAGGATGGAGGAGTAGAGAAATGAGAATTAGAAAAGAATTAGCATCTGAGCAGTGATTGGTTGGGGTAAAAGGCTTGGGGTGGGAACTTTAGAAGAAATTTTTGCCTGTGACAAATTCCCTGGAGTACGTGTGACCCAGATACAGTGTAAGAAGTAGTGTGACACAATAGCCAAGATGTGGAAACAACCTAAGTGTCCATCAATAGACAAATGGATAAAGAAGATGTGGTACAGATATACAGTGGAATATTATTCCGCCATGAAAAAGAAGGACATCCTACCATTTGCAACAACTTGGATGAACCTTGAGGGCGTTATGCTAAGTCAGGCAGAGGTGCCTGGGTGGCTCAGTTGGTTAAGCATCCAACTCTTGATTTTGGCTCAGGTCATGATCTCGGGATCCTGAGATGGAGCCCCACGTGGGGTTCCCTGCTCAGCAGGGAGTCTCCTTGAGATTCTTTCTCCCTCTCCCTCAACCCCTCCCCCTACTCATGCACTCTCTCAAATAAATAAAATCTTTTTTTTAAATAAATAAAATCTTTTTTTTTTTTTAAAGAAAGGTAGAGAAAGACAAATGCTCTATGATATCACTTTATGTGGGATCTTAAAACACCAAACTCGTAGAAACAGAAGAGTGGTTACCAGTGGCTGTGGGGTGGGGAAAATGGGGAGATGTTGGTCAAATGGTACAAACTTGCGTTAAAAGATGAGTATGTTCCAGGAATCTATTGTGCAACAGGGTGATTATCGCTAGTCATACTGCATCATGTCCTTGGAAGTTGCTAAGAGACGAAATCTTAAATGTTCTCACCACAATCACGGAAACGGTAATTATGGGATGTGCTGGAGGCATCAGCTAACTCTACAGTGGTTATCACTTTGCAATGTATAGATGTGTCAAATCAGCCTGTTGTACACCTTAAACTTACACAATGTTACATGTCCATTATATCTGAAAAAAGCAAAAAAAAAAAAAAAGGGAGTATGACAGACACCTGGTCCCTGGGCTGTGAAGTCTCCTGCTTTCTTACCATGATACCTTCATGAGAGAGGTTTTGAGGAAGTAAAGAAAAGGGGTTGTGTTCTGGGTGCAATTCATGGCAGCCCTGGAGGCAGAAAAATGTGGGTTAAGTAACTAACTCAGTGGGAGGCAGAAAACAACCCCAGGAAATGGGAGAACTCAGAACCCCAGCATCTGCATCAAGGAGGGTGCTGGGCGTCCCCTAAAATAAGGTGGCTGCTCAAGAGCCATTTGACGCGGCTCTCACAGGACAGTGTGAAACTCAGACGTTGTAGGGGAAATAACTTGCCAAATCTGATTTCATAAAAATGAGACTTTCGTGCATTGGGGGAGAAAACACAAAGGTAAAAGATGTGACAAATGAAAAATATTGGCAATTTCAATAGAATGGAATCAGATCGGTAAGAAGCAATAAAACCCCAGTAGTAAATGGGCAAACTGTAAGGACAGGAGTAAACAGATGTCATCAAATAAATAGGAAAAACCACAAGAAATGAAAGCTGCTCATCTCCACGTTTCAAGACATAAAAAAACTTTAAAAAATGCAATATTGTATTTTGGCAAATAGCTGAAAATTAAAAAGTTCTTAAACTCCAGAGCTGGCCTCAGTGTAAAGGGGCATCCCCAAATACAGCGTGACGAACTTTCTGGAGGGAACTTTGGTTCTTTATTCTGAAAATGTAACTGTCATGTGTGCCTGGCTTGGGTCAGAGGTTCCATGAAAATAGCGTGGGAATGCTTTGCAAGATAGGATGGGCCGGGTGGTCATGCCCTGGGCTGAGGAGGTCAGGAGGGCAAGGCTGGCGTGCGCTGAATCCGGGTGAGGGTCGGGGGGGGACTCTCAGGAAAGCCCAGGTCTGTTCTCGGCCACCTAAAAGCAGGGCTCCCCTCCTCTTACCAAGGTTGAAGGGGCCACCTCTGGGGTGTTTGTGGAGACCCCGCAGGATGGCCCTGGGACACGGGGGCTGGGAGGCGTCCCAGTCTTCACAAGCCACGGCTGCAACTGCTGAGCCAGTCATGGTGGCCTGAGAAGCCGATTCCCATCCCCAGGTTGCAGAGCAGGAAGCTGAGGCCCAGGCAGGTGAGGTCACTTCTGAGGGGCCTGTTCCCAGCGTTGTGCGGATCCTGACGTCCAGCCTCCTCCCTTAGCTATGAGCTGTGCTTGTTTTCCAGAAGAAGGGCCAGGCTTGGGGCCCCAGCTCTGCCCAGGCTTCCTGGAGATCCCTCCGGGAAGAGGAGGGGGGCCCCAGCCTCTCCCTGAGTCCCCTGCCCCACCCCTCACCTCCATGGCTCCTGACTACAACCACCGGCGCCCACTTCCCTCCTGACAGGAGGTTGGATGGGGTGGGGTGGAGGCCTCTTTATGATTACAGATGACCTAGGGCTAAGTGGGCTATTCTAGTTTCATCCTTGAGCGGAGGGACCCCTAAGACAGCTGCAGAGGGCAGATCTCGGCCAGGGCTGCTCCGGCAATATTCCCAGGGAGGCTGGGCCCCTCCCCAGAGGTATTACTCTTCCCTCCACCTCTTGTACCAATCTCTGAAAGGCAGCTCTGAACATTCTCGAAGGGAGGAAGGAAGGAAGGAGGAAGGAAGGAAGGAAGGAAGGAAGGAAGGAAGGAAGGAAGGAAGGAAGGAAGGAAGGAAGAAAGGGAGGAAGGAAGGAAGGAAGAAGGGAGGGAAGAAGAGCATCACATAATTAGCTCTTGGACTTTGGCATCAAAACATTCAGAGTTTCTGACTTTTAAGATATTTCAATTTGTTTTGATCTCGTTTCTGTTTCTCTGCTTTCCTTGTGTTTCATTTCCCATTTCTAGTTTTCTGAGCGGCACATTGGTTCCAGTGGCTTCTAGATCCAAACTTTACTCAAGAGGGAGCTGTAAAATTTCCACATGGTTGTTTGTCCTTCAGTTTTTTCACTTGTTTCTAGTTTCATCGCCAGGCAATTACAGAGAATCATCTCTGTTACTGGTACTTTTTAAAAAACGTTGAGGTTTTCATTGTAGTCCAAAATGGTGAAGTGTTAGGTTGTCACCTGATATTATCAGGATGTAGATTTTCATTTCATTTTGTTAAATATTTAAAATTATATAATATATATTTTAAATCATGTAATTCAGATATTTCTGTAGACAAGAATTTTAAGCTTTTTAAGGCTTTTTTTAGGATGCAACGGGCAAGAGAGAACAATAATGTGTGATTTCTAAGGAATGGCAAATTGAGGCTTTGTCTTTCCTTCCTGCTTCCTCCCTCCCTTTCTCTTCTCCTCCTTCCCTTCCTCTTTTCCTTCCTTCTTGTCTTCCAAGACATTCGTGGAGCACTGAGCACCCTGCCCTGGGCACTGGGGACGTGGACTGAGGAGTCCACCGGTTCCATGTGGGCATGTGCTCACCACATGGGCAGTGAGAGGAAGGGCTTTCCAGGCAGAGGGAACTGTGTGGGCACACGATGGGATGGGTCTGCTGGGACCGTAGAAGATGAGGTTTCAGTGTAGAGTGCAGGGGCGGGGGTGGAGGGTGTGTGACTTTACTGTTCCTGTCCTCCCCTCTGTCCCTCTATAATGATGGGCCGCCCTGGTTACCAGGTGCAGCTTTGGCTCTGGGCGGAAGCCTGGTCTCCTCAGTGTTGTGACCCAGCCGGCCATGGTGACCACAGGGGTTCTTCGTCAGCCCGGGAAACGAGGCTATTAGAGCAGTGAACCTGGGAGACGCTGTGGAGTTCTGTGACAGAAGAAGGTTTGGACATGAGACCAAGTCTTGCTCTCTCTGGATTTCAGTGGGAGGTGGTGGAGGGTGTTGTGGCAGGGGCCCTGGTCCTAGTTCTCTTGTTTTTGACAGACTTGTTCCGCCAGTGAAAGAGAGACACTCTGCCCAGAGAGACGAGGAACACGCCGGTAGCAGTTCTGGATGAGATCTAGAAAAATGTTTTGCCCCAGAGATAGAAGGAGACAAAAGCCCAGAGGTACCTGATGTCTTGGACATGTATGTCTGAAGTGGTCCGGAGCGACCAAAAGTAGTTCAAAGATCTTGAAGAAACATGGAAAGAATGGTTTCTTCTTCTCAGAATCAGATTCTGTCCCTTGAACTGGAAGCTCATGATGGTTAGTTCCGAGTATAGGAGGTTGAGAGAAACCCCATCACCTCCAGATGGGAGGTGCGGACTTGAGCCCAAGAACAATGAAAACGGTGATTAAACCAGAGCTTCTAGACGTGGATGCTCACACGTGTTGTGGTGCAGGCCGAGTATTTGTCGAGGAGCACGTGCTCCCTGCCACTTAGCCCCCCTTCGGCTGCCAGGCCGTCCCCTGGCCCCTGTTCTTCCTCTGTTCCCAAGGGCTGTGTTTCCAGTGAGATACCATGTGGAGGTCATGGCAGAAGGGGGTTTTCTTCCATCCTTTTCCTCTAGGAACCTGGGGGAATCCTGGAGCTGGCTTCCCACGGATGCGGGTTGTCAAGCACGACCGTCAAGAAAGAATTCTTGAGACATTTCACGGTGCAGGAGGGTGCCTTTATTATGGCACAGGGACAGGGCCCATGGGCAGAAAGAGCTGTACTTCGATTGTGAGGCGGGACTGATTATATACTTTTTTGTTAGTGGGGGTTAGGGATAATGTAAGTCTCGAAGGAATCTCTGTATGCTGAGAGTCGGGTCTGCAGCACCTCGCGGGTCTGGCTATTGTCAAGGTTGCGTTTAGTCTAATGAAGTCCCATGAGTTCCCTGGGCAATGTCATGCTCTGCATGTCTCAGGGATTTATCAATGGGCTGCAAGTTTTAAGATTTAATTTGAGCTACCTTTCCCTTGCCTTTGTTCTCCTCGTCACCACGAGGGGTCACCATCCTCCTTGCCCTCCTCTGTCCAGAAACTGGAAATGAGCTACCTCCTGGCTTCACTGGGCCTCAGTGTGACCCTGCGGGTGCAAATCCCGGATCACCATGTAATCTCTTACTTTTGTTCCGCTGCGGTTTTTTGTTTGTTTTAAGATTTTATTTATTTATTTGAAAGAGAGAGCAAGTGGGGTGAAGGGCCGAGGGAGAGAATCTCAAGCAGACTCCCTGCTGAGTGCAGAGCCCGGTGGAGGGCTCGATCCCACCACCCTTGAGATCACAACCTGAGCCGAAACCAAGAGTCAGACGCTCAACCGACTGAGCCACCCAGCCGCCCCAATGTGCTTTTGAATATTCTATATTTGTTTTTATTTTTTAAAAAAGCCTCTTTTTACATAACTATTTTACTTTTTCTCAGATTTTCTCAGCTCTTACTTTCTCTCAGTATTATAAATAAACTCTGGACAGTATTTCAGTAAATAGTGGTTACTTAAATTATTCTCATATTATTGTGTCTAGAAAATACAAAGAGTTAAATTTAATGGGATGACCTAATTTGCTCTTTCTTCAACAACATGCTATCATGTGAGAGCAATTCAGCCACCGGAGACAGTAGAAATATCAGAATACTTTCTCTCTCCTGATGCTTCTGTGTTGTTCCACAACAAGAGAACAGTGGAGGTTACTTCATGGTCTCCATAAACAGTAGTTGATGAGAGAATGCCTGGGCCCTGCTGATTGCACGGAGGGCATGTGTGTGGAGTGAGGGGCCCAGGGGCACTCCTGGTGGTCTGGGCCCAGCAGGGCTACTGCCTCCTTTTTATTAGGGCCCTGACCAGGGTTGAACTCAGCTCAGCTGCCCAGGGCAACAAACATGGGTACAGGTAGAGAGGCATCTGGGCAACTTTTCATCTAGAGCGAAGAGCCTGCCCCAGTCACCACCATGTGTATAGTACATGTGCCAAGGACCTTGGAGGTAGCCCGTGCCAAGCTCTGCAGCCTTGGGACTGGGGGTTGGGTGTGAGTTGCTGTGCCCGGCGGCCTGGCTGAGCCAGGATCAAGCACGTCCAGGCTTGGATGTGGATTATGGCCAAAGAGCAAAGCTGGAGCCTCTAGGTGATACGGTAAGCAGTCCTGGGACCTGAGGTTTGGACAAGGTCCGCCCGGCAGAGTAATAGTCCCGGCAGAGCCTCTCCAGGGCCTAATCCATGCCTGTGGGCATTGTGGGCAGAGAAGGCGCTGGGTTCTTCAGGGAAACCATGCTTAAGATACTCTGGGGTCAGCTGGAAAAATGTTTGAACCAGGTTAGCACCTCCAGGCTGTGCCCCCTCTGGTGAGTTACGGAACATCTGAGCCTGCTTCCTCCTCTGTTATGGGGGGGGGGGGGGGATGGACCCTTCGTTCCGGTGAGTCTGGGACAGATACGGTAGATGGAAAAGGTCTAGCTAGTCCCTGGTACCAGCAGCCGCTGACACTAGGCTTGTCCAGGGACATAATACTGAGCCAGCCTCTGTGGACAAATAGAGATGGGACACTTAGCCAGAAGCCTGACAAATGGAGGCACGCAGGGCAAAGTCTGCATCTGTCAGACTAGGACATGGGACAAGCGGGGGAAGCAGGGGCGGATTCTCATGGATAGACCCTGGGGGAGTCGGAGCATTAAACTGTGGCTCCTGTTCTCTCATGGCACCTGAACAAAGTAGCCCTCTGTGAAGGTGGAATGAATGAACAGGGACACTTTGCACATCCCTGCCATTGGCTGCAGTTCTTCGTGCCGCCACCAGAGGACAGAGCTGACTCACACTCTCCCCGCGGGGGGCGGTGGGGAGCGGGGGAGAGAAAGGATTTCCCTTGGGGAGTTCTGTCTGTTCTGGGGAGGATGATGAGCCCCAGGGCTCAGGGACCCCCATCCCTCACCATGGAACAAGAGGCCATTCAGAGACCCTGAGAGGTCAGGACGCCCTTCCCCACATGCCATCTCTCTAGGACAGGACAGTCCAGTTGAGACAGATGTTCATAGATCGGTCTAACCAGATTTCTCAGGGCTTTGGTGTGACTGTGCCCCCTCTTTTCCCAGGGAGTGATCCCCATTTCTTCTTTGTTAGGGGATTATTTTTCTCAGGGGGAAAGATCATGCACATGAATGCTGTCCCATGCAGAGCTCGCAACCCATGTCTGTCAGCCAAGAGCTGTCTTTATGCCCATTTTAAAGGTCAGGGCAGCTGGGTGGCTCAGTCGATGAGCATCCAACTCTTGGTTTCGGCTCAGGTCATGATCTCAGGGTCCTGGGATCTAGCCTCACATCGGGCTCCACACTCAGTCTGCTTGAGATTCTCGCTCTCCTTCTGCCCTTCCCCCCTAAAATAAATAAATTAAATCTTTTTAAAAAAAGATTTAATTTATTTATTTGAGACCGTGGGAGAGAGCACGAGAGGGGGAAAGGTCAGAGGGAGAAGCAGACTTCCCACTGAGCAGGGAGCCCGATGTGGGGCTCGATCCCAGCACTCCAAGATCATGACCTGAGCTGAAGACAGACGCTTAACTGACTAAGCCACCCAGGCGCCCTGAGTCTTTGTTTGTGGTCCCCCTGGGTCAGTGACTCACAGTTCCAACACCCACCCCACAGGCCCTCTGGCATGCATAGAAGGGAAAAGCAGCTGTAACACACAGAGGTGGGTGATCCCTGGAGATCCTAGTTCGGAATAATACAGATGCCAAGGAAGCCCTGCTCCCCCTGAGCAGAGGATGAACCCTGGGCTGGTGTGTGGGGACAAGGTCCCTGTCACTCTGGTGTTGTGGGGCAGATTTCCCCACACCAGTCACTCTGCCAGGGCCTTGACCTGAATCATCACCATTAATTACCTCTTCAGCCCAGTGGGGAGATAGTTCTTGCTACCGCCAATTTAGAGACGAGGGTTTGAGTCTCCGCAAGGCTTAGGGTCACGCTCAAGGGCCGCTTTCTTCTCCAGAGCCTACTCCTGCCCCCATGCCCAACCACACGTGTCCTTGTCCATGTCCCGTTCTGCTGCCCCATCCTTGCTGTGGCTTTTTGCACCCAGGCTGGTACCGGGCAGGTACTTGAGAAATACTGGTGAAAGTGTGAACAACTGAATAGATGAAGGCCATCTGGTCTAGGAGGTTGGATGGCACAGGATCAGGCTGTATTTCGGAATGAGAGTGGTGGAAATGGTCAAGCCTTCTCGAAATCTAGCGTCAGGCCCTCACTTGACTGTTTCCTACAAGTCCTTGAATTGTGAGTACACCAAAAAAAAAAAAAAAGAGGTGACCCTTCCTTAGGAGATGATCTCCTTTAAGGTAGGCCCTTGGGATGTGACCCTGGAGGCTTGGCCAGAGCAGCCGGGGAGATGCTAAACACACTGTCACTGAGGCCAGTGGGCTCGGGAGGGTGGCGGCAGCAAAGGGGCCTCCGACGGGGCGTCCAACCCGCCACCATGAACATCCTGGGTGGCAGCCACGTGGGGCTGTTACTCTGCCCTCCATGCTTTCTTTCTCTCTCCCCCTTGTCTTTGCCGAGGTGGACTCCAGATGCTGACCCTGCTGGTGACCAGAGGGGACCTGTACCTGGGAGATGCCCCGCTTCAGGCCTCGGAGGGAGGCCCCCAGCTGCGTGTTGGTGCGCCCAGTATGAAGGGTCTGAGGGATGGGGGGAGCCAGCCGAGGGGGCCAGGAGAGCACAAGGGAGTGGCCAGTGGGCAGGAGGCGCAGGGAGTCCGTGCCCGGGAGTGAAGTGCGGGCAGAGCTTCCAGGAAGGGGGGAGCCATGGCCCGATGTGAGGTGATGCCAATGGCCCATGACAGGAGGCCTGGGCACTGCCCCATGATCATCACCAGGCAGTCGTTGGTGATCTGGATAGGGGCAGAGTAATTTAAAGTAAGTGTCTATCTGATTACTCCCATATCTGATGCAATAAACCCAGTTCTCCTTCCGAATAAAATGAAGGGAAGCTGCTCCCATTCTTGGCACCCACCCACCTTCCACAGGTGGCTGTGAGTCCACAGTGCTGCCCGGGGCCACCTAGATTCACTACTAGAAATGAAATACAAGCCGTGGATAGAATTTTAAATTTTCTGCTACCTATATGAAAATACATTTTAAAAAACACATGAAGTTTAATGCTATTTAACCCAATACATTCAAAATAGTAACATTTTAGCATATAACCAGGATAAAATGATCATAAATTACCTATTTTTTGTTCATTTTTTTTCTTATTAGATCTTCAAAGTCTGGTGTGTATTTTACACTTGTCGCTCATCTCAGTTTGGATGGGCCATATTCCAAGTGCTCATTGGGTACGTGTGGCTGGTGACTACACTGCAGGACAGCATAGGTCTGCCGGGCCAGCTGTGGCCCAGCCTGGAGCAGGGCACCCACCATGTTGACCAAGACTGAACTTCAGAGCCCCTTGGCTTGGGAGATCTTGAAGTCATCACATACAGACCGACGAAGGAAGGAGGTGTCTAGCTACTGAGGAGCTCATGGAGGGGACTAGAGGGGATAAGAAAGTGGTTCTTTCCCCTGACTTCTACTTCCTTTCTAAAAGAAGCAGGCACCATTTGGGGCGTATGGCCCACCCCCCCACTCCAAACTGGCTGTTGCCAAGAACCTCTTTTAAAACCCAGACACATCCCCCCATCTTCCACAACGCACACCTTCCTCCTCCGAGATCAGCTTCTCCTGGAATATTTGATCGAATGAAACTTTGCCATCTCTTGTCCATTCTGGTGTGAAAGACATGGAAATCACCAGTAAGGAACCTATGAATGCACAAAAGCACAGAGCTGAACCCTTAAGTGGTGCTAAGGAAAAGACAAATCTCTGTTGAAAGCACATAGTCCGCATTCTCTCTGGGCATGTGAGCTGGCCCATCCAAACTGAGATGAGCGACAAGTGTAAAATACACACCAGACTTTGAAGATCTAATAAGAAAAAAATGAACAAAAAATAGGTAATTTATGATCATTTTATCCTGATTATATGTTGAAATGATGCTATTTTGAACATATTGGGTTAAATAGCATTAAACTTCATGTGTTTTTAAAAATGTATTTTCATATAGGTAGCAGAAAATTTAAAATTCTATCCACGGCTTGTATTTCATTTCTAGTAGTGATTCTCTAAAATTTAGGCGGCCCTGGGCAGCACCGTGGACTCACGGCCACCTGCAGAGGGTGGGTGGGTGGGTGCCAAGAATGGGAGCAGCTTCCCTGGTGAGATCAGGAACCCCACGCCTGTGGTCTGGCTGCCCTCCAGGACGCTGTGAGGGACGCCTCCTGCCCTGTTCTGGAGCCACTTGAAGCCAAAAGTTCCAGAAAACTTCCTCTCGTCGTGGACATTCAGGTTTTCCAAAAAATGAAACCCAGACCATTGCCAATATTTGTCCCAAATCTCGGCCTGAGGGGACATTGCTCCAACAGCTCAGAACCCCAGGGACGAGCACTCCAGGTGTTGATGAAGAGATGCTCTGGTCCCTTCTGAAATGTTTTACAAAGTCTGGGCCGAATGTACTGGGGTGGGATGGCTGTAATCTGAGGTCAGTGAGTTGCAGGAGGGCTCCCAGAAGGGCATTGCACACAGGGGCAACGGAAACATCCCGGCCACAACTCCAGGAAGACCAAGCTTCTCCTGACAGTCCCATGTAGACTTGCAGCTGATTTGGTGGCAGTGGGGGGACTGAGCCGGGAGGAGACCAACATGTGGGTGAGGCTGAGGGCTCAGACCTTCTCTGAGAAATATAAGTAGGCGTGGGATGGGGAGATCCATGATGGGAAAGGTCCCTTTAATTCCAGTATAGACACGAGGCTGAATCAGCCAGAAACCGGCAGCTGGTTTTTCTAAGCTCCTCAGACTGGGCTCCAGTGCAGCCCACCCTGCTTCCTTTCTAGGGAGGTGAGTAAGAGGCAGAACCCTAACCGAGTTGCTGCTAACCCCTCCCGGTCCCTCCGGCTGCCGGTCCACACGACGGACTGAGCTCAGCCCTGCCTCCACCAGGCAGCCTGGTATAAACAGCCACGGGAGCCAGAGCCCTGGATGGGTGCCTCGGCTCTGGGCGTGCACGGTGTCTGGAGCCTGCTGTCCCAGAGAAGGGGACAGTTAGACACTGAGAAGCCCCCGCCCACATTCGACATCCCTGTTCCGACAGACACTTGCGCCTAGGAAGGCTGCTCAGAAGCACTGTGATATCAGAGCCACACTTGGTCCTTCCCCCCGCTGTCCTGTCTACTTTGCCCTACCCTGCTCCCTCTCCGTGTACGCAGGACAACTCTACCAAAGCCCCAGGAAATTACTCTCTAGTCCAGGTGGAGGCAGGCGACTGAAGGATCAAAGTAAGCAAATCCTGGGCATTCCTCCTTCTGCTCCTGGATGTCCCCCGCCAGCCTCAGGGAGAGCTGCGCTGGGATTTGTTTAAAGACCAGCTTCGTCTATGCCGTCCCTACACTCCACGCTTCAGAGCCCCTGCGCACCAGCCACACGGAGCTCGGGAAAGACGTTTCCTCCCAAATCTGAGCCAAAGATCATTGAGGTTGAGGATGTGGCCCCAAATTCTACATCATACCATGACAGTAAGCCAAAGGAGGTCTCTCCTTCCTTACCAGAAACCTCCGCTTGTCCGAGCCCCTACAGGTAGGGTTGCCAGATGAAATAGAGGATGCCCAATTAAACGGGAACTTCAGATAAACAGGAATAATTTTCCAGTATAAGTATGTCCCAAATATTGCATGTGGCACACTTATATTAAAAAAGTTATTTGTTCCCTGTATACTGTTGGGATTGTAAACTGGTCTAGCCACGATGGGAAACAGTATGAAGTTTCCTTGATAATTTAGAAACAGAACTACCATATGATCCAGCCATCCCACTTCTGGGTTTCATTTCCAAAGGAAATGAAAACAGGTTATGAGAGATGTATGTGCACTCCCCTGTTCGTTGCAGCATTATTTACAATAGCCAAGACATTGAAACAACCTAAGTGTCTATGTATAAATGGGCAAAGAAGTGTGGTGTAGACAATGCAATAGTATCCAGCCCCGAAAGAAAAGGAAATCCTGCCACTTGCAACAACACGGACATGATGTGTGATATCACCTATATGTGGAATCTAAAAAACCCTAAATTCAGGGGCACCTGGGTGGCTCAGTCGGTTAAACGGCTGCCTTCGGCTCAGGTCATGATCCCAGAGTCCTGGGATCGAGCTCCGCATCGGGCTCCCTGCTCGGCAGAGAGCCTGCTTCTCCCCTTCCCTCTGCCTGCCGCTCTGCCTACTTGTGCTCTCTCTCTGTCAAATAAATAAATTAAATAAATAAATAAATAAATAAATAAATAAATAAATAAAATAAAAAACCCTAAATTCATAGACACGGAGTAGAGTGGTAGTTACCAGGGGCTGGGGGATGGGGGAAATGGGGAGATACTGGTCAAACTACAAACTTCCAGTTATAAAATAGATGAGTTCTGGGGATCTAATGTACAGCATGGTGATTCTAGTTAATGATGCTGCATTATATCCTTGAAAATTGTTAAGATAGTAGATCTTAAATGTTTTCACCACAAAAAAAGAAGTGGCAAATATGTGAAGTGATGAAGGCTAACAGCTAGACTTCCAGGGGCCATCATTTCATGATATGTGAGTATCTCAACCTAACACCTAAACTCACACAATGTTATATGTCAGTTATATTTCAATAAAGGCTAAAAAAAGAAAATGCCTAAAACATGGTGTGTTTCTATGGGGTTTAGAAGGCATATGAGATAGTATGGGAAAAGCTAAGGGCAGAGTGAAAGGTAACAGGTGAAAGGCCATGTTGAGGGCACCTGGGTGGCTCAGTTGGTTAAGCATCTACCTTTGGCTCAGGTCATGATCCTGGGGTCCTGGGATGAGCCCCACGTCAGGCTCCAAGTCTGCTTCTCCCCCTGCCCTTCCCCCACTCGTTCTCAATCTCTCTCTTGCTCTCTCTCAAATAAATAAATAAATTTTTTTTTTAAGAAAAAAGAAAGGTTATGTTGATACAGTGTTAGGAAAAACAAGTAATGTGAATTTTTAAATAAATTGGCATTTTTAGGTAATAGAAATAGATTTATTTATTGTGCAATTCTTTTTTTAATCAAATGACATTTGTTGGCAAGACACCAATGTAGTGTGTGTGTGTGTGTGTGTGTGTGTGTAATGTGTTGACCGTCTCCGGGAACAGCCTGAATTCTCTTTTCCTTCATGTTGGGCTGCCCCCCAGATTCCTGAGATTAGACCTTAAGCTATAGTTAACTAGGAAATTTGCTTCTCTACCTCTCTGTAGGCACGAGCGGGATAAGCACACCCCTCTGACTGTGGGCATATTATGGCAGAGGATTTAAAATGGATAAAAAGAGACGTGGGCAATAAGCCACTGTTGGGGTGACCCAGACAATTCACGCAACCTCCCTCAGCCTCAGCTGACTTAATTCTCTGATGAGGATTTGCCTCCTGCACACCTCATCAAGCTGTCGTGATGATCCAAAATAATAGCTAGCTCTAGGCAGCCCCATAAGGACTCCTTACTCAGCTAGAACCATGGGGCAGCTGGACAAGAGGGGAGGCCAGGAGGTTCCTGGGCAGTAAGTATGTAGAGGTCTCAGATCCGCCTGGAAGCACAGGGTCCGTCCGCAGGGGGAGAGCGGGGCCTCCACTTGGCTCCTCTCCGGCCTGACTTCACCCATCCCTCGGAAATGCTTGCTTTCTGGCTTCAATCATGCTGAGGGAGAACAGGAAGGGTGGAGGGAAAGCGTCTACTGTGAGGTGGCTTGGTGTGGGCTGCAGGGCCTGGGCACGGTGAAGATGATGTCCTCATACAGGGGGTGGCCCACAATAGGTGTCAGAATGAGGAGAAACAAATGTTTTTTAAGGGGGAGGACTGTTTTATTGATGATGTCATTAAGAGTTGCTGGTGCAGTGTGCTAATAAATTCTCTGCAGATAGTGTTTTTATTTTTTTAGAAGATTTTATTAATTTATCTCAGGGGGGAGGGGCAGAGGGAGAGAGAGAGTCTTAAGCAGACTCCCCTCTGAGTGTGGAGCCCGATGCGGGCTCGATCTCAGGAACCTGAGATCATGACCTGAGCCGAAACCAAATGTCAGACGCCCAACCAACTGAGCCACCCAGGCGCCCCATGCAGAGAGTGTTTTTTTAAACTATCTACAGATAAAGTACCCCCTTATCACCTGCACCCTGAATTGACAGCCTCCATCCGGCCTGCGTTTGGTATGCCTCAGGCACGACTCCACACTGAGACGAATAAATAAATGAAATAAAAAGAGGAAGTTTGAGGAGCAGGATCTTTACACAGCACTGAAATAGCTCCCACGAAAGGGTTATTAGTTAAAAAGAGAAACAGCTAACTTTATGGTGGGGAAATCTGGCCCACACCATCTCAATCAAATGATCTGAGCGAACATCATCATTACTGAGATGAATTGAAATCGGGGCACCTGCTAGAAGGTGATGAGAAGAGCATAGCGTTATTTCTGTGATGTTCCTACCAGAGGGACAGAACCTGAATCTCTTCCTGAGACAACACATCAGAAAGATGCAAACTGAGAGACATTCTCCACAACTAACCTGTTAGCACCAGGAAGTGTTAAGGCCACAGAAATTAAGGAAAGACTTTGACACTGTTTCAGATTTAAGGAGATGGGACAGACATGACGACTGCATGGAACATACAATCCTAAACTGGATCCTTTTCCCATAAAGGACATTATTGGGGGCATTTGGCAAATTTTGTGCAGGGCCTGGAGGTTATGTGGCGTTATTATATCAATGTTAATTCTTCCTTCCTGCCTCCCTCCTCCCCTCCCTCTCTCTTTATTTTTTTGTGGCAGAAGGGCAGTCAGAATACTCCAGACAAGAGAAAAATCATGATCAAAGAAAGACAGTAAAATCACTCCCAGTCCTGTGAACTTGGAGCATTCTCTGTCAGAAGTTGCAGAAGGGGGAGTGGTGGGCACGGAATGAGAAAGAAGGCCAGGTAGCTAATTAGATGAGTCATTTTATTAGAATTATGCATGACACATTTTTATATGTTGGCATTAAGCTACATGAATGACTTAAATGATGAAATAATATTTTAATATTTTAAAAATATTTTAGCAAAATCACATATGAATGAATCAGTTATTTCTTGACCTTGATAATTATATTGTGGTTGTATAGGAAAACATCTTTATATGAAATATCAGTTAAAGATCTGGGTATTGGAGTGTCCCTGTTGGCAACCTGCCCTCATAGGTTCAGGAAAAAATTGGTACCAAAAAGAAAAAAAGAAAAATGGTACTGTGCCTGCAGTTTTTCTGTAAGTTTGAGATTGCTACAAAATAACAATTTAAAAAAGAAAATCGAGGCTCAAAGAGTTATATAACCCGACCAAAGCCACAGGGATAACAGGTCACCGCTCCCCATTGCAACTCAGGTGTGTCTGAGTCCCAAATCCCCATCCTCGCCCACACGGCCCTGGATGTCCCAGCTGTCTCTGCTGAGGCCCTTCAAAATCCACCCAAGGAGACCCCTGTTCCTATTCCTTCACCTGCAGAACAGTCCTCCTTCACCCAAACCATGTTGAGGTCCCTTTGATGGAAATGCTCCCCCCCCCACCCCAGCCCTGTGCTGGCCCCGGCCCCCCCGTGCTACTTGGCCGGCCCCCACACTGAGGCGGCGGCAGGCAGTGGCAGGGTTCAGGCTGGCTCCCCGCTCCTAGGAGTGGGGTTCTTTTAGCTGAGCCCCCACTCTCCCAAAGTTCTCTCACTCTTCCTGAGGATCTCAAGATTTTTCAAACCACTTACAACCAAACATGGTGATTTTTTCTGGCCTTAGCTCCCCATTCTTACCACCCCTCCAGATAGAGATCCCCCCCCATCCCGTGGCCTGAATAGGGGATCTCACCGGTCAGGGCTTTGTGTGCTATCCCATCACTTAAAGCAATCACCACTGCAGATTACAGACATCACCCATACCCCAAAACAGAAAGCGCTGCTCTCCTGTGACCTTCCAGGCATGGCCCTGCCTCCCCGCCGCTGAGCCGGCCCGAGCTGGGGAACCGGGAACGTGCAAAGGGTTTGCCTGTGACTCTGAGCCAGGTGCCCACCGACGTCACCAGGGGTTCCAGAAGCAGGGGCCAGGAGACCGGCATGGGGATGGTGCTGGGCCGCTCAGTGGTGAGACATGTCCCACGACACACAGTTCGTCCTAGCTCCACCTGACCACCCTCTTCCTGAGCCATGGCCTCTGCACTACCTGGAACCAAATGGCCCCCCTCCCAGGGCCGAAGAGGCTCTGGAGTTGGAATGGCCCCAGGAGCGGGTCACATGGAGACATCCTGTCCGTGGCTGATTGGCCTCTTTGCTCCCCTGGGGAAGGAGGGCAGCCTGCCATGTTCTCTATGTGGGCATCTGAGGGATGGCGATGGTGGTACTGAGAATGTGTCACCAGCCAGGACTGGGCCGAGGCCCAGCGGGGCGAAGCTTCGCTTCGCTGCATGCCCTCACTGGTGCCTGGGTACGGGCTCTCGTCCTTCACTGCTGGAGAAGCTGGCACGGGGGAGAGAGGGCCCACCCCCTGAGATGTTAGCGGGTGTCCGAAGTGGCCCTCCAGCCTGAGTGTTCTGTGAGGGAACGTTGCTGTGTAAACAAGATGGCTGCTTCCTGACCCGCCCTTCCCAAAAAAGAGGCCCTTGTGACAGGAGCCTCTCTGGGGTGGAGAGGTAAGCCTGGTAGCCTGCATGCATATAAATGGTGCTGCCTGACTTCCCACTCGGACCTGCAGCAGAGATCCACGGGCGCTCTGTTTCTATGGGTGAGTTTAGCCCCATCCCTGTGGTCTTACCCAGGGCACGGGTTGTAGACGATGAGAGCCCAGCAGTCACAGGCATAACTAAGGGCAAGCCTGGGAAGGAGGGGGGCTCCCGGTGGACCATGGAGAGTCGTGCCCAGAATCGTTAATGATGGATGCAGAAAGGTGGGCTTGCAAATATCCTCACACTCTGACCCTGCAAGGAGCGTAGCTGAGAGTATAAGGACAGAGGGAGGGAGTGACGCCATCCCTCCTCCCAACAGCCTGGGAGGGACAGGTCAGGATTGTCTCCAGGGCACAGAAGTCTCCAGGGCACAGAAGAAGGTGATGCGAGTTCCCATGGTCACATCACAAGACTGCATTAGAAGCCAGACCCTCTGACTGCCCAGGTCCTCCTCACCAGCACAGGTACCACACCCCTCCAGCCCCAGAGGTGGGGCGTGAAACCGCAGATGATGCTAGGAGCTTCCAAGGACAAGCTGGATCTTTCCCAAAGTCCCTCAGGCTCGGCCATTGTGCCTGAATCTTGACAAACTTTCGCAGATGCCTCAATGAGCCAATGGCGCTTTCTTTCCGCAGGAGGAGTCTCTGGAACAGAAGCCATGTTGCTGCGCTCTTTGGCCCTCACCCTCACCTTGCTGATGGTTTCTGGCGTCCAGAACAACGTGAGGGATGTCTGTATTGGCAGCCCCGGCATCCCTGGCACTCCTGGATCCCATGGCTTGCCGGGCAGAGATGGGAGAGATGGTGTCAAAGGAGACCCCGGGCCTCCAGGTACTGGGTGACACCCTACCCTCAGCTGAGGGACAGTGACCTGTCTCCAGGAGGCCCAACTGTCCCGGGCTCTGGGCTGGGTCCCAAGGTCAGCGGGATGGCGGGGCATGGTGGGAGTTGCCTGGGGGCCTTAGACTGGAGCAGCCCTGAAGAGGTTACCCTCAAAGTGCCCATGGGGTGACAGGTGAGTCAGCTCAGCTGATAAGAGAGGTCCCTTCACATCAGCCTCAGCCCTGCTGTGGGTGATAAATACCACACATCCATGTCCCCTTCTCTCTGCAGGCCCCATGGGCCCCCCTGGAGGAATGTCAGGCTACCCCAGGCCTGAGGGGGTGATTGGATCCCCTGGTGTTGCTGGAGAGTGTGGAGAAAAGGGGGAGCGTGGTAAGAGGGGCCCTCCAGGTAAGCAGGACAGGGCAAGCCGGCCGCAGCAACACGGGCACTGCGCCCATGTGACCAGTTACATGAGGGATGGCGGGGGTCAGACGGAACCATGGAGGTCCCCAAAGGGCATCCTACTCAACCTAAGTGAGAGAAGACAAGGCCGAGGAGAGGAGTCAGACATGCCCGGGTAGTAGGCCATGGCGAGGACTGGTGGGTGTTGGAAGCGCTCCGCACGTCACGACTGCTGATGGGCATCAGGTGTGGGACGAGGACAGCGCCGGGAGGCAGGGAAGGCACTTCCTGGGGCTGAGGCACAGGGGGCATTCCGAAAGGTGTACGGGGTTATCTGGGCTCTCAGCAGATGATGGGAATGGGAGCCCCACATACAGAGGGGAACTCCAGAGCTCGGAGCGGTGACCAAGGTCAATCAGGAGAGTGCAGAGAGAACCACGTGCTCTCCCTCTGCCTCAGAGCAGCTTCTTACTTCAGTGTTTGAAATCCTGCTTCCTGGACAAGTGCCCACTATTGACTGAGCTGCTGGGTGGCAGGCGGGGAGGGGTGAGGTTGAGGGAGGACGATGGGTCAGGATCGGGGGTAGAGACCATGGGGAAAGCCTGTTTTACCAGGCAGGTAGATCACTCCATGGCTCAGCCAGGCCAGAGAGAGAAGGTTAGGTATAGTTTGTTTGCCTTTGGTGGAGGGGGAGGGAGAGGACCCTGCCCCCAAACCAGAAAAATCCTGTGGGTTTTTCTGACAGAGCCGTTAAAGGACAGGGCAGGGAAGCAGGGCAGGCAGGGCCTCAGCAGGTGCAGGGCTGCATCAGAGGACAAGGGGGTAGGCAGTGTGGGGACACACTCCAGGGCCTGAGCAGTGGGTGCGGACAAGTAGAGGGCCGAATGCCAAGCGTGCAGCTGACTTCGTGCCTGCTTGGCTGCAAGTCGGGATCCTGGTTGGCTTGCCCCTGATCTTGGGTGGGAATCTCTTGACAGGGCTTGCAGCTTCTTTAGATGAGGAGCTCCAGACCACACTCTACAAGTTCAGCCATCAAATCCTGCAGGCCATGGGAGGTAAGGGGGCTCCCCAGGGCCTTATAGCATGGGGGGTCTCCCATAAGTTCCCTCATTCCCAGCGTCGGGCTCCAGAACCTCGAGATTTGACAAGCAGGTGTGGATGGGCAGGTCTTGGGGGAAAAAAACAATACTTCCCTTTCCTGATGTCTTTGAATGGCCCCGAGGAGACAGAGGTAGACACAGATCAGCTCCCTATGTCAGGGGAGCGTAAGTTCTCTGCCTAACTTGCTTTCTGTTGAGTCTCAGGCAATTGCGGTTTCTGGCACATAACAGATGGTCCATCAGTAATTGTGCAATGGGTGAACGAATGAATAGAATGAGGAGAGCAGGGAGGGGGATTGAGGAAGACTCGGGTTGGCAGGGGAGGAGAGGCAAAGAGGGCATGAGGACAGGGAGCCCGGGCGAGGGACAGGGACTTCCAGCCAGAGCGGTCGGTGGCCTGACTCGGTTTCTCTGCCCCAGTCCTCAGCTTGCAGGAGTCCATGCTGGTCGTGGGAGAGAAGGTCTTCTCCAGCAACGGGAAGTCGGTTAATTTTGAGGACATTCAAGAGTTATGTGCCAGAGCAGGCGGCCGCATTGCTGCCCCGACGAGCCCGGAAGAGAATGAAGCCATTGCAAGCATCGTGAAGAAGTACAACACTTACGCCTACCTGGGCCTGATGGAGAGCCCCGACTCTGGGGGCTTCCTCTACATGGATGGGGCCCCTGTGAACTACACCAACTGGTACCCCGGGGAGCCCAGGGGGAGGGGCAAGGACAAGTGTGTGGAGATGTACACAGGTGGGCAGTGGAATGACAAAAACTGCCTGCAGTCCCGGCTGGCCGTCTGTGAGTTCTGAGCAGGCCCCTGGGCCGCCCGATAGATAGGGCCCTGCCTGGTCCAGCCTCCAGCTGGAGGATGCGCCTGAACTCTGAAATGCTACAGCTCCTTCCCAACAAAATGTATTTGTGGCCCTTAAAGCGTTCTTAGCCACTCAGCTCCCTGGACGGGCTCCGAATCCTCACCCACATCGGGAATCAGGAATCAGTCTGACACGCCCCACCCCGCCCCCAGCCCCTTCTCAGCCCTGCACTCCAGGCGCCACTCCTAACTTTGCCTTTGGGCAAGAGTCGGAGACTTCTTTCTTCCTCTCTTGTCCGGTTCCTTCATTGCTAGATGGCAGCAGTGAGGTCCTGGGTTGGAAGTTCCCTGCAAAATCACACAGCAGGTGCCGGCTTCCTGGCCCCCCTCCCCTCTCACTCTGCAGACCACCCACTGCCCAGCCCCAGCAAGATTTGGCAGTTCTGGTCAAGCACAATGATAGAAGAGGGGGACCTCTGGGGAATTCCACATGTGTGGAGCTAAGGACCCCTTTGGGTTTATCTGGCAGCCTGGAGCCTCTGAGGGCACATCTGGTCGGTGTCCCCGAGAGGTCAGAGGGCCGGGTGGTGCCTTGGCACATTGTGGAGGCCGGCCTAACCCTAATAGTTGCCTTGAGTCTGGGTTGCCTCTCAACTCCCTGACCAAAAAGCAGCCAGTCTACACCCCTAGGGAAGATCTCACCCCCGACCCAGACATAATCCAAGTAACTCCGGCTGATGGACGTGTCCGCACCCCTTTTTGGATCTCAGTGAGGTGTTCATACCCCTCACCACACCACTGGCAGTTGATCGAGCACATCAATAGCATATGTGCCAAGTCTATGTACCCAGAACCTTGCCAAGCACTTCTAAAACATCTTATGGAATATGATTTAATCTTTACACAATGCCATGGGCCCAGCCTGATTTTCCCCCATTTTCATATGAGGACACAAACTTAGAGAAGTTAAATGTTTTGAATTGTATTACTTGGAGCAAAAGTGGCAGAGGCTTATTCAAACCTATCTACCTGGACTTGAAGCTCATGCTCATAACGACCTTGCCTCTTACTGGACAGAGGTGATTGAAGTGTAATAAATCATGACTGCGTTAACATGAGTTTTCATTGCTTTGGTTTCAAGAAATAACACGTTTCTGTATCTCTAGAAATCAAATTAACTCTGGCTCTGAGCCCCCACTTACCTCAAAAATGGAAAATTCGATCTCGGGTAGTGCCTTCTTTGTTGGGTGGGAGAGGCAACCTGCTTTCCACCCTTAAGTTGTACAAACATACGGCAAGCTACAGAAAATATCTGGAAGAACATATGGGCATTCGTGTTGATGGCCGGCATTAGGGTAACTCCTAAGCTAACTCCACATGGTTCCTTTGTGGGTGATAATATCATGCCTTCCATTTTCCCCTTAGCCACCTGAATGTTTTTCGTGGCCCAAAGGTAGTGGTGTTGAGGGGAGCTTGCTTCTCCCTCTCCAGCTCCCCTATGCTGTGTTCCCTCTCTCGCTCTCTCTCTCTGTCAAATAAATAAATAAATAAATAAAATCTTTTTAAAAATAAATAAATAAATAAATCAGTCCTAGATAGTTTGCAATGCAGGGGTAGGGAAAAGAATGTATGAAAAATTGTGAGACCATATATTCATTTTGAGAACAGGGTGAGCTTCAAGCTTCCAGATTGTACATACCTGCTTTAAGACTCTTCATCAAACTTGTTATATATTATATTAGTGAGTTACAGGGATTTATCTTTTGATATTGAACCATCCTTTCATTCCTGGGATATACCCCCCTTGGTCTAGGGGCTGATACTCTCATCACATTTACTCTGTGCCAGGAACTACACTCATGCTAACTCATGTGATCCGCTTTAACCCTATTATGTAGATGCTATTATTGTCCCCAGTTTACAGATAAGAATACTGAGGCACATAGAGGTTAAAGCGATTTGCCAAAGGCCATGCAACCAGTTCAAGCGCGGTCTGGGCTATGAATACACGAAGTCAGATTCCAGAGACTGTGCTATTGACCACGGAAGCCTGCCTGGACTTCAACTGCTGCTTTTGACTTCTGGCTTTCAGGAGCGTTTGTGTCTGCTCCACATTGTTTAATTAATCTGATATTAGTGGTACTGGGGACGTTTTCTTCCCATGATTGGAAAAACCAGAAGAGGCTGGGTTAAACGCGTAAGCACATGTAAAGCTGCCATTCCTTCTGTGTCTGCTCACGGTCACACGGCCAAGCCAAATGTCCCAGGGGGCGGGACGTAGAGGATACCACACACTCTAGGGCAGGCTCCGCGAACTCCCATGGCCAAGGGCACAGATGTGTAATTCTATGATACGGAGAAATAAAATATCAGGAACAATAATCCAAACTTCTCTGGTCAGATTTGCCAAGTTTATTTATTTTATTTTTGCAAAGAACCAGTTTTTTAAAATTTTATTATTAGCTTTATAGTTATTTCCTTATTCTAATTCATTAATTTGATTGTTTAAATTTTTATTCTTCCTTTGCTTCTTTCTTTCTTATACTGTCTTTTAAAAAATATCAATTTGGGACACCTGGGTGGCTCAGTTGGCTCAGGTCATGATCTTAGGGTCCTGGGATCAAGTCCCGAATCGGGCTCCCTGCTCAGCGGAGAGTCTGCTTCTCCCTCTGCCTGCTCTGCCTGCCGCTCCCCCTGCTTGTGCTCTCTTGCTCTCGCTCTCTCTGACAAATAAATAAAATCTTTAAAAATAAATAAAAATAAAAATACCAATGTATCTGTTTATAGAGGCAGCAGTCCTGGGAGGACTCCTTCTGAGGCTTGTAGTATCAGTCAGCCTTCATTCTGCTTATTTCCTACTGTGTTTGGTAAGTTTTACAAGGGGATCTCAAACTTAGCTGATGGCCATCTGAGAAAATCCTGAGGCACCTAGCATGCATGTCCCTCCGGTGCACTAGGGTGTGACGAGCTGAGACACTTGAAAAACTATTTTTCATCTTGGCATAAATAGCAAAATTCAATAATAATCATCTTGGCAGAATAATAATAGTGGGTAGCATGCTTTAAAACCCAGGCCTAGGATGCCTGGGTGGCTCAGCTGGATAAGCGACTGCCTTTGGCTCAGGTCATGATCCAGGGTCCTGGGATTGAGTCCTGCATCAGGCTCCCTGCTCAGTGGGAAGTCTGCTTCTCCCTCTGACCCTACCCCCTCTCGTGCTCTCTCTCTCTCTCTCTCAAATAAATAAATAAAATCTTTAAAAAACAAAAAACAAAAAACCCAGGCCTAGGCGAGGACAGACTAAAAATACGCATCTTCAAAGGTGGATCTTTTCCCTAGCAAAGTCAAGGCTTTCTTATTGTCCCTTTCTTTGCTCATCCCTCCCTCCTCCTGCCATATTGTCTCCCCTGCTTCCCCAAGCCACTTTTCCTCTAGTCTGTAACATAGAGGGTCCTGGTTTATGTAATTCTCTGTTTCAAACTCCCATCCTTCTGGGAGGTCTGCTCATTTGCTGCATGGGTCGGATGTTCTTTGTCCTCTGGGCCTGGGGCCCTTCACAGTTATGTCAATGGCATCAGGAAACACAGCCTTGAGAGGGGTCTTCTGTACAGGGGGCCCCAGGAATCTGGGAGGGCTGCCGAACAAGGCTTAGTGACTTCGAGTACACAGAGCTGATGACCCTCGAGAAGCCAGAACACCAATCACAAGGCAGACTCAAAGGGAAGTGGCCCCGCCCCGACTCCCCACTAGGGAAAAAGCAAACCTCTCGAGCTATTTGGTAAGACTAAGTGTTTCAGAGAGTGAGTGTAAATTTGGGGGAGGGCAGGAATCAAAGGTCAGGTCAGGGACTTGAAAAAGGCCACTTGATGAGGCTCTGGAGATAAGAAGCGGACGCTGCTGGAAACCAGGTGTGGAGGCACCGAGGACTGGCCAGCCACCTGCTCTTGCTCATGGTCTCCGCTCCTCCCCCTGCTCTCTCAGGGGACCCTTCCTGTGTGCCCAGCCCTGGGGTGCACCATGGAGACAAGCCGGTGAAGCAAATACAGCTCCTGCCCTGGAGAAGCAGCTGGGAGCGTGGGCACCAATGTTAGCTCTGGGGGGAGAGCAGTCGGGGAGCTGCTCTGTGGAGGCCATGCGGAAGGACCCATTCACTCAGTGACTGTTTCCAGGCACCCTTCCCAGCAGCGGTGACTGCTTCCAGGCACCCTTCTGAGTGGGGCAGCAACAGCTGAGGACAAGATCCCTGTTCTGAAGGAGTTCTTGTTCTAAAGGAGGGCAACGGTCAACAAATGTGCAACTAAATAAACAAGACAGTTTTACAGGGATAGCTATTATAGGCAGAGAATTAAAACAGAAAGAGACGATGGAGTGGCTACTTAAAATTAAATGGTAGAGGGGCGCCTGGGTGGCTCCGTCAGTTGATAAGTGTCTGCCTTCGGCTCAGGTCATGATCCCAGGGTCCTGGGATCGAGCCCCACGTTGGACTCCCTGCTCCGCGGGAAGCCTGCTTCTCCCTCTCCCACTCCCCCTGCTTGTGTTCCCTCTCTCACTGTCTCTTCTCTCTGTCAAATAAATGAGTAAAAATCTTAAAAAAAAAAAAAAAAAAATTAAATGGTAGTGGAAAGCCCTTTCTCCAGAGAGAATATTTAAACTGCAATGTCAATGACAATAATCATGCAAAGAAGAGGCAAGCATCCTAGGCTGGAACAGCTGTAGTGCAACTACCCACATCCAGCCTTGACCTTGAATTATCTACAAACACTCCCTCCCCTGTGCCTTGCCCTGGGACATCTGCGCCTCATCCAAAGAAGACCTTTGATAAATGTTGTGAATGAGAAGGGAGGAATGAGGCGACTCAGTGTTTAATCCCTCCCAACCCCCCACCCCACCACGAACCAAACACAAGTGCGGGGCGGGGGAACTGACACAGAGGTGTGAGCCTGTACGTGTAGGCGTGTGTGGACATGCGCGTGCTCACACGAGTGCGTGTTCGGTGGAATGTCTAATCATGTCTCTTCTAGAAATAAATATCTGGAGGGAAGTATTGTCTAGACTATGACTCTGGAGAGTCAGAGGGACGGAGCTGCAGGGATGCACGGGAGGGAGCAGCAGAGGGAGGACTGCGGGCTATTCAAGTAGTGAGCTGCCCAGTGCTGGGCCTCGGACGTCAGCAGTGATGCTGAAGAGCTGTCCCGGTAGACAGCGGTTCTGAGGACAGTTGTTTATTAATTTGGGGTTGAAGGCCAGTCCAGCACTGTCCCCAGTCACCAGGTTAATCGGGCCTGACGTCCCTGGGCTAGAGGACCTGCTTCCTGTTCATAGCCTCCGTGCTTTGAGGAGGCCCTAGTAAGTCATTTCTGGAGGACAGAGGGAAAGCCCTGGGCCAGGGGTCCGGCAGGGGCTTGGGTGGGGTGGTCAGGCCCACTCAGGGCCTCTGTCTCCCTCTGACCTGGGGCATTTGTATCCTTGCAGGGTCCACTTGACCTTTCTGCAAACAAAAGGGTGGTCTTTTCAGCCAAAGGGAAAAATGGAAGTGGGCTGTGTCTGCCAACAACATGTTTAAGCCCTGATCTTGACCTCCAGGACGATCAGGGGAAGTTGAAAGAAAGAAAGAAGAAAGAAAGAAAGAAAGAAAGAAAGAAAGAAAGAAAGAAAGAAAGAAAGAAAGAAAGAAAGAAAGAAAGAAAAGAAAGAAAAGAAAAGAAAAGAAAAGAAAAAAAGAAAAAAGATAGAAAGAAGAAAGGTGGAGAAGAATGTGATCAAGAAAGTTCTCTTCCAATTCCTTACTTCTTACTGTGTCCTGGAGGAAGGGAAGGGTTAAGGCAGGTGACAGGCCAGGGAAGGCAAGGGCAGAGGCAGCAGTGAGGGAGGTTCTGGCCAGGGACACGGGGATGAGAGGCCAGACAGGCCCACGGGGGCTGGGCTGCCAAGCTTCTGGAAAGGGGGCCAGCTTGAGCAAAAGCTGGATGGCGATCTGACAGCCGGCTCGGGGCACGGAGCTGGGGAGGCCTCTGGGCAGCACGCAGAGGATCCTGCCAGGAGAAGGAACGAGGGCTGACAGCCTGCCAGATCCAGCATGACCTGAAATTTCAGGAGCCTGGGTTCAGGCTGGCAAAAAATGGCTTCTCGGTGGAAAGTCTCAAGGCAAGGGAAGGAGAAATCTGTCTCATCTGGCCAGGATCAAAGACCAAAGGAGGTTCTATTCTGAGAGTCAGAACCCTGCCTCAGGACACCCTGGGTCCTGAGCTCCCCCAGCAAGTGCCTGTCACAAAGTAGAGACTTGCTGCAAGATGACAGACAGGCTGCCAGGGAAACCACTGGGATTGATCCCAGGGGCAGATGTGGCCTGGAGTGAAGGACAGGCTTTTTACGTGAAATGAGAGAATGGATGTCATAAACCAGGTGTCCTGCCGAGAAATGGGTCTTGTGGGACCTCAGGTTACCTGCTGGAGTTTGAGTCTAACTTTAGGGCCCATAGGAAGGGGAAGAAGAGGGGAACTGGGGCTCCCTGGAACCTCAAGAAGGGAGTCAAGAAAGAGGAGCCAAAGCTCACACAGGCGATGAGCTCTCGGTCTTTCTGCCAGGCCATGGGAACAGAGGGCTAGTTTGTGATCGCCAGACCGTGTGGGCTCTCACACGGGGGGGCGACCTAACTTCCCAAGGCTCGAACCTAAGGGCCCCTGTTGTATCTCTTGCGTGTACGACTGTTATATTACCTTCGTTTTAGCACTGAACTACCTCTACTACTTCTCGCTTGTAGCTTGGGAGTAACGCAGAGCCAAGAGCCGTGACGGTCCCCTCTGGGTCTCCTGCCCCCAGCACAGGGTCTGGCACAGCAAAGGGGGCGGCAAAGGCTGACGAAGCAAGAGGAGACGGAATTATTTCCCCTGACTTTCTCCACCCTAAGGTTCAGGACCATGCTCCTGTTTTCATCGCTTCCTGTCCTTCTGTGTGTGCTGACAACAGCCAACTCAGAAGCAGAAGCCTTGGGCGATGCCCAGAAGACGTGCCCAGCGATCACCTGTGCCATCCCGGGCAGAGATGGACGAGACGGACCCAAGGGAGAAAAGGGCGAACCAGGTACAGGACAGGCTGCTCTGACTTCCTAAATCTTTACCCCCCACCGGAGACGGTTCCCTAGAAGGGGTCTAGCAGAGACAGGACGACGCTCACCTCTCATTACAGTGGGTGACCATTCACTCAGAGTCATTGCTGTGAAAGGTCATTCTCTCCAAAACAAAGATGCTTCTCTGGTCCTCCAGGAGCCCACATTTCCACACAGGAATCCGCGATGTGGGGTCACTTGTAGAGAGCAGATGTCCTGCCTGCCTGTTCCTGAGCTGGCCCTTAGAACAGGCTGTCCCCTGGAACGCAGGAGGATCTTTTTACTTTGGGTCGTCACTGGCTCACTGGAGGTTTTCTGGGGTCAGTGTAAATTGAACGGAACTTCTGGAAGAAGAGAAGGCGCCACAGCCCCTGGGTCACTTTTCCTTCCTCTTACAACAGGGCAAGGGCTCCGGGGCTTACAGGGCCCTCCAGGAAAAATGGGGCCTCCAGGAAATATGGGGGCTCCTGGGGCTTCAGGACCAAAGGGCCCCAAAGGAGACCGTGGAGATAGTTCAGGTAAGGAGCTCACCCCAGCCCAGTGTGTGCCTAGGGGACCCGGGGCTCTGGGGCCTCGAGGGCCAGGTGGGAGGTGGCCCTTTTCCTGCTGCCCTATTGGAAGATGCCCGACTGCTCCCGACCCAGTATACTTGTTCCCCTGAGCGTGCCGCCCGAGTGCAGACTTCCAAACCCTGCCTTCCCCTCCTCAGGGCTCTGTGGGAGACGGGCCCTGGCTCTTGCTCAGCGGACACAGTCTGCGTTTGTCTCCAGGCTGGGAGGGAACGGTGATGTCCTCTCGGGCGCCGGCTTCATGTCTATTGTCAAAAGAGTGGCATGAAAACGTCTGGTTTCCTAGGACGCTTGAATCGTAGGGAACGTCATGGCAACTTCATTCAGGGTCAAAGGAAGTAAATTCAGTCACAACAAAAGTAAAATGATGGCCTCTTGTTAATATCTGCCAGCTGGCCCATCAGATTGATAAGAGTATTAAGAAGTTTGCCTGGAATAAGAAATGAAAGAGAATGGTTAAGGAAAATTTTCAAAAAGGAGAATCATGAGTTGGGCTTTTTCTTATAAATAGTTATAATATAGCAACATTTAAGCAGTATGTGAACAAAAAGATCCAGAGTCATACTTTGTAAGTTATTTTTTATTATTATTAGTTCAGAGTTAATAGTTTACAAGAGCTAATAAGTGAATCTCAGAAGGCAGGAATCCAGAGGTTTTCTTCCTCTGGCTTCGTTTTGGTTTCTTGTTTTTCTAGAATAAGCATACTCTTCAGTAAGCTCTTCCCCCCGGCCCCGCCTTTGGCAAAATACTTTCCTCTCCAGTCAAGGGTCTTCTCATTAAATGACCTTCCTCCTATTGCTTCGCAGTTGCTGAGACGAATCTGGCTCACCTAGAGAGGGAGATAAAGAGTCTGAAATCAGAACTGGACCATGTCAAAAAGTGTAAGCTCGTTTTCTGCCCCCCAATGTGTTCTTGGCTCTCACCTTTTTCTTGCATGCTCTAGGTTTTGGGGAGGGTGGACGAGGGCTAACATTTATGAACACTTACCATATCCCGTGGCCTGTGCCGGGTCAGCATTCTCTCACAGTATGGTTTCATTCAATCCTCTCACTGGCCTTATTTGTGAGGATTAGACCCATTTCGTTTACAGGTGAGGAAAAATCAGTCCGGGAAGTGTAGATAATTCACTCGCGGTCCCACAGCTAGGAAGTAGCAGAGGAAGGATCACATGTGAAGATCTGACGCTTCCAGAATCTTGGCTTGCTCTTTGGCAACCCCAGGTCTTCGATGGCTATCCATCCATGCCTGGTGCCCAAGACTGGCAGGGTGGCCCAAGCATGTTTCCCTCCATCCCCCTATACCGGGCCAGTTTGTAACAGATGTTTGTCTCCAGGGTGGGATCTCCCAGGAGGGCGTGAGCTTCCTGCCGGGGACTTCCTCTATAGCTAAGGAGGGCTTCCTGAGTAGGATCTGACCTGGTGGTTGGGCATGGGGCTTTTTTTCAGAGTCCTGAGTTCCCAGAGCAGGGCTTTTCCCCCTAGTGTCCTGGGCTGAGCTCCAAGCCCAGTCAAACCCTCCCATCCATTGTGATTTCAGTGCAAGCGTTCTTTTTTGGCAAAAAGACTGGGAAGAAGCTCTACGTGACCAACGGTGAAACAATGCCTTTTTCCAAAGTGAAGGCTCTGTGTGCCGAGCTCCAGGGCACTATGGCCACCCCTAAGAATGCCGAGGAGAACGAAGCCATCCGGCATGTGGCCAAGAACGTGGCCTTCCTGGGCATCACGGATGAGGTGACTGAAGGCCAGTTTATGTATGTGACAGGAGGGAGGCTGAGCTACAGCAACTGGAGGACAAATGAGCCCAACGACGACAGCTCTGGGGAGGACTGTGTGACCATCCTCGAGGACGGGCTCTGGAATGATATCTCCTGCCACTCCTCCTTCCTGGCCGTCTGTGAATTCCCAGCCTGAGGAGGCAGCTTCCTCAGCCCCCTCCTGGCCTTCCTGCTGTGTCCCCTGTGGCTCTGAAAAGTAATTCATGGCCCCCTAATGTTGACTCATTCCTTCATGAGGATGGGAGGGAAATAAAGGGGAAGAGTGTGTGGGATGAGGAAGCGAGGAGAAGTTGACAGTGGGCCTCGAGGGTTTCTGGTCCTTCCTAAGAGCACAGCAGCAGGTCAGAGTCAGCCATGGAAAGGGCCAAGTCAACCCCCTCCTTCCTCAGTGAGGAGCCCAAGGCCCAGCCGAGGGACCAGTGGAGGGCCAGTCTGTGTCAGGGCAGGAGACCTCAGCCTCCAGGAGATGCAGTTCCTTCTCCCCTGCGTGTTGCCACTATTGGATGCCAACGTCTCCTGCCCTCTGTGCCTGCCCATGGCTAGCCCAGCCCTGTCTGTGACGTGGGTGCTATTATAGTTGTTTACGAGCTGCACCCGGAAATCTTGCACCACCAGACTGGAACATCCGGCAGTATCCCCCATGGGTAACGAGGCTTAGTCCCAGGAGTCCCCTTACCTGCCCAAGTGCCTGTGGCCTCCCTATCATCACTAGGGTGATCTTGAGGACAAAGGGCAGCCTTTCCCTCCTGCATACTTTGGGGACACTGATTTGATATCGTGACGTATGCCAGCATCACAGAGGAGGCAATGCTCAGGCAGGTTGCGTCCGTCCCTACGGGGCAGGTCTCAGTCCCTCCACGTTCCGCATCCCCTTCCTTCTGGGACGTCCTCGTCCCAGCCTAAGTCCACGGGCCCATTATTATAGAGACAAGAGGAAGCACTCCCCAAAGGTGAGCTTCACACCCTGTCAAATGATCTAGCATCATTCAAATTATGGATGTCACCCTGTCCGATCACGCAGCAGCATCCGGTCAGGAGATAAAACCTCCCTCTGAGCAGGGTTCTATTGCCGTGTTGGCCAGCAGCCCTGCCCATGACCAGGGAGGGTTCCCGGGAACCCCAGAGTAAGTGGAGCTGAGATTACACAGAGCCCATGCGGCAAACTGGGGGAGGAAAGTGAATTCCAGCTTCAAGTGTACGCCATTCACAAAATGAGATTAGAAAATATTTCACGAATGGACCCAGGGCCACTTTCGCTTAATGAACTATTTTTGTAGAAATTAGTTTTCTTTGTGTCGAAATTATCAGAGAGAACACTTCATATTTAGGAAACGTTTGATGAGTATTCGTGGAATGGGTACGGGCGAAGAATCCCCCAACAGAGGAGTGGGTTGGATATGAGAGGTGAATATAAGGTAGAGTTCTCTCCCCGGCCAGTTCCCGCCGCAGGACGGTCGGGGTAGGGGGAGCGCCGGGCGGGGACGTGCTGGTGGCCTTGGCACTGGCAGGGGGATGGTGACAGGACCTATGTCCTTGGCCTCTAACACACCCAGGCTGTCCCGTCACTGAATCTTCAGTGAGGCTTGTCTCCAGGCACTGTCCCTGGGAGCAATGAGAAGAGTATTTTTGTGACGTCGAGCAGAGCGGTTCTGTTTTCAGGGCAAATCCAGAGAGCTTACCAAAGGGATGGGGAAACTGCTCACGGTGTAGGGGCACACACGGAGCCCCAGGTTCTGACACACAGAAAAAGGGAAGACCAGAAACTTTTTAGAAGGAGAGAAGATACACATACAACAGCCCCGAACAAGAGAATTTCCATCAACAAGCACGAAAGTTACACCTGAATTTTCTTGTAGCCGAGACAAAAATGAGGAAACAGACAGATGGGGCACCTGGGTGGCTCAGTCAGTTAAGCGTCTGCCTTCAGCTCAGGTCGTGATCCTGGGGTCCTGGGATCAAGTCCCCATCGGGCTCCCTGCTCAGCAATGAGTCTGCTTTTCCCTCTCACTGTGTGATCTCTCGCTCTCACTCTCTCTCAAATAAAAATCTTTAAAAACAGAAAAGAAAAGGAAACAGATAAGCACTATGTAATTCCCTCTGATTTGTGTAAGGAGGTGGGGTCGTGTCCAACTTTCATTTATACTGTGCATAAAGGACAGTGTCTTTAGCTGTGAAGTCGTAGAAGTTACAATCACGTATTTCATGTGGATGGCTTCCCAGGATGTACGGATTGCCTCCTAAGTCAGGGAAACATAGGAAAAATCCATAGGACAAGCTCAGATTCTTCCATTCCCCCTTCAGGAGGGGGAATTCTTCACTTGTTCTTCCCTGATCTAGAACCTGATCATCTTTTCAGAGCTCCTTTCTAAATGAATCCCCTAGCTGCCGTTCTTCACTCAATCTGGAACTGAGGCCCCCACCTCCCTGTACCGTATCAGCAAGCAGTGGGGCACTGTGCAAGTTAGCTCCAGAGGAGGTGGAGCTGATCTACAGACACAGGATTCTCATCAGAGTCCAAAGATAGAAATTGAAGTTCCTCCAGGCTTCCCAGGACCTGGAATAAGAGTGAAATTATGGATTCACAGTCTCTCTCCCTCTCTCAAGGGCTAAGGGCAGTCAGTTTCCTTTCCTAAGGGGCATGCAATGATTGATATCTCTTGCACAGGGGATGAAATGGAGCAAGGCGCTCCAAGGACAGACCTTAGGGGCTCCAGGGAGCACATTCCTCTTGAGCCCTGTTTTTCGTTCTGATGCAATAGGAGTCTCTGCCATAGCATTCCCCAGATTGGTTTTTTTTGGACCAGAGAACTGGGAGACATACCCAAGCTGTAGTCTTCCTTTGCTGCCTCTTGCAAAGAGTAACCTGAAGGTCATGCCTCAGAGCGTTCCTGCCAAGGAAGCTGGTGTTCAGACCTCTGTGGGGCTGGGGTCCTGACTCTGGGGTCATGCCCAGGAGAAGGACAAGGCCTGGGTCTCTGTGTGCTTTGTTAGGGCTGGAGGAGAGGTGGCTTGGCGGGCGGGAAGTTCAGGATTTGGAAGAGGGAGCCTGTGGTTCGAGGTTAGCTCCCTAACTAATGCACCGAGTGGCATGTCGGCTCTCTGGGCCTCAGTCTCCCTATCTGTAAATTGGTCTGTAATGGCTTCTTCCTTTGAAAGTTGTATGAATCAAAGGTTACATAAAGATTCAGATCTGCATCTCCCTCTGACCCGCCCCCCTCCCATGCTCTCTCTCTCTCATTCTCTCTCAAATAAATAAAATCTTAAAAAAAGGAAAGGCACATGTCCACAGAGTGCTAGAATATTTTAGGGGCGCCTGGGTGGCTCAGTGGGTTAAGCCTCTGCCTTCAGCTCAGGTCATGATCCCAGGGTCCTGGGATCGAGCCCTGTGTCCAGCTCCCTGCTCAGCAGGGAGTCTGCTTTTCCCTCTCCCTCGGCTCCTCCCACTGCTTGTGCTCTCTCTCCCAAATAAATAAATAAAATCTTAAAGAAAACAAACAGAAGATTCAGATCTGCAGGGCCCATTTCACGAGCAAAGCTGCAGGATCTGAGAACTGTTATCAGTTTTTGTTACTTGTCAATCAATTTTGTGCAAACAAATTGTGACCTAAACACTTACCACCTATTTCTTGAGTCCATAGAAAGCCAGTATGAGTAAGTTAGAAGGGCAACCATGCCCTGTTTTCAAAATGGGAACTTCGAATTTAAATTATGTCTAGAAGTCAACAGTCTCCTATGGAGGTATAGAGGCAGCCAGTGTAACTGTAATTTGCTCCCTGGGTCAGAATGAAAAGAACTACCAAAGCTCACAACATTCAAGGCCTAGGCTTCAGCCTGAGGGTGGATCCTGAAATTGCAGGGCCTTGTTCCTGCAGGACAATCTTTCTTTGGAGTCCTATAGCTCTGCTGTTCTCACTTTTAGTCATGCCCCAAGCCAGCGGAGGGGGACTTGGGGTACCAGCTGAAGGCCCAGCTTTCACGTTCCTCAAATCGCCATCCTGCCTGGGACCCATCCCGCCTCCCTTGTCTGTGGCTGTCAGAGATCGACCAGCACCAGGGGTCAGTCAGACCGTGCGTCATGGAGAGAGCCTCTGACCTGTTGTTTGCTCATCACTTAACCGCTCTGTGGTTTGGAACCTGCCAGGAATCAGGGACTTTCTTCGCATTTGCCAGGAAAGATTGAATGTCACTGTGGGGTTTGGCCTTGGAGATGTTGGGAAGTGGATTTTGCAAAGCGATGTTGCCCTGTGACCCTGAGTGGCTGATGGAGTGCTGGGAAGGTGGGAGGAGCTCCGGGCTCGGATTCTGGGAAGGAGTGCTCCCCACCCCCGCAGCGACCTGTGTGGGGAGGAGATAGTGTCTCCAACTGCGGACCAGGGGTTTGTCCAGGCAAACACACGTGTCATGCTCTAAAGAGGTGGGATGCGAGTTGCCACTTATGGGCTAAACCAACGCCTTGGGCTTAGCTGGGCCCCTGCTAACCCAAGGGCCGGTGTGCTCTGTCCTGGACGGCAGAGAGTTTGTGCCTCCTCATGCAGCTCTTCAGAGTAGGGCCCAGGAGAACTGCCTGGAATGCTTCACAAAATCATAGGCTCTCAGCCCCACCCTGGATCCAGTGACTCAAAACTTCCGAAGTCTGTCATTTTCTCCAGATCCTTAGGCAATCCACATGAAACCACTGGCCTGAGAAATACAGTCCCTCTGGGGCTTTCTGCCAGCATATCACCTCTGCAGGGAGGCCTAGAGCCGGAAGCCAGGGCTTCTCTGTTCCCTGTAAGCCCTTCATGAGGTGAAGTGGGTCCCACTTAACTCCATATTGTCAGAGACCAAATAATCTCCCTCAGTGATCAATGTCCCGCTAGTGAAATGTGACTTCAGGGAGCGGGTCTGGGCCTGGAACAGCTCTGGGGAACCTCTGAGAAGGTGAGGCATGGGGCAGGCGAGACTCTGGGTACATGGAATTGTGTGGGTACATGGATTTGGGGGTATTTATATGTATTTTTGTGCATGTGTGAGTGTGTGAGTGTCTGTATGGAGGCCAACAGACCTAGTGCTTGAGAGTCCCAGCATCCTGCTCTGAGGGAGCTCAGCCTCAGCCTTCCCCCAGCCTGTGTCCAGGCCTCTCTCTGCACACCCCTCGCTGAGGAGCCATGGCTCGGGGGGGTTCCGAGGGCTCTGGGTGAGGTGTGTGGGTGCTCAGTCGTGGACAAAAGGGTCCACGAGGGGCCCTGAGCTGTGCCCCAGGGAGACTATCCGGGTGCTAATGGGCTCTTCCTCCCCTGCCTCAACCCCGGTCACCATTACAATGCTCCACGTTATTTTCTTGTTAGCAATTCTAGTCACCTGGAATCTTCTTGACCATTTACTTGTTCAAGTTATATCTGTGAAGCAAAGCCATTAAGAAGACTCTGGAGCCAGATGGCCTGGATTCAAACCCTGGCCCTACCACCTCGCAGCTGTGTGACCCTGGGCAGGTCACACACATCCTAAGTTTGAGTTCCCTTCTCTGTAAAGCTGGGATAATAATCGTGGTCACCTCATGGGGTTGATCGTTCCTGCTGCTCTGGTGACCGTCACAATACCGGGCCACTCACCCCTGCCATCCCAGGGCCCCAGGAAAGGGCTGGAAACCACATCCACACTCAGTGGCTGTTGAATGAACAAATGAATGACTGGATCTCAGTCCTCCCCCAAAACATGGGACCCGACTGCCTGCTCTGGAGCTTGACTCAGCTCCAAGCTGGACTCGAGAGAAGCAGCCAAACTTAACTTTGAAATACGGTGACGGGCACAGCCTGTGGCCTTGGGTGCCCTGGCCGTGGCCTCCTGCTGCCCTCTGCTGGCTGTCCCTGGGACCAGGCTAGCAAACTCCCAGAGATCGCAGGGGAAGCAAAGGCAACAGCAGGGGACTGGGAGGGGGGCGGTGTCTCAGGAGCTCTTTGCAACTTCCGAGCTTTCTTCCTCTCCCCTTTTGCCTGGTGCTACACCCACTTGGAATGCCTTTCCTAAACGCCTCTACCCTTTAAGTCCAGATCCGGATGCACATTCCCTCTGGGTGACCACAAGTGTCCAGCAAGCCCTCAGTACTGGTGGGATTCTCTGCTCGTTGTCTGTGTGTCTGTCTCATTTCCAAACCTAACTGTGAGTTCTTCAGGGCAGGACCCGCATGCCACCTCCATCCTCCTCCTGGTCTGCCCACCTCAGATCTCTGTGTCCAGGGCAATTTCAGAATCCCCCCAAGGACAAGACCACACGGCTCACCCTTTGGAGGCTGGGTTTGTGGGCTTCCCATTGGGCTCCCCGTGGACTTTCTGGGTATCTCTCTCTCAAGTCCAATCAGAATCAGGCCCTGGGCTTTTTATTCCCTATTCCCCGCCCCCAGCACCAGCGAGGAGGTTTGCCTGTGATTTTGGTAGTGACCCCTCATCCTCTCAAAAGTACTGAGGAGTTCAGGCTGAGGACCTGTAAGTAAGGAGACTTGAGAGAGTGCCCAGGGACCCCTTGGGCAGCGGCAGAGGGCCCAGCACTGGGAGGGATGGGGGATCTCCTGTGGGTCTCAAATGTAGAAGACGGTGCTATCCTGCCGCCGGGCAGTCTATGAGGCAATGCTGTCTTCCTAAAGCTGGGAGCCCAGCTGATGGAAGCACCAGGAGTCTTGCAGAGGTCCCAGAAAGGGCTTGGCTCACTGATGAAACTCAGGGGCATCCTCCCTGTTGGGCTCCCTCGGGTCCTGCAGAGCAGTGCCCTCCTAAGACAAGAATGGCAAACATCAGCACACAGGGTGCCCCTCTCCTCCGCTATGTCTGGGGCAGACAAAAGGCATCAAGTACCTCCTACTCAGCCTGGATGAGACCCTGAAAGCCATTTAACCCTGCCATTATCACCAAGGGATCTGGACTGTGTGTGGAAAGTGACTTCCTGTCCACCGCGGGCTGGTGCTCCTGACAAGTCCAGCTTCCTGTTCACCTGAGAACCTATGGCCTCGGTGATCACAAAAGGACTATCCAGTGCCTTGTGCAGGGTTGCATGTGTGACCCTCACCCCCAGTGAGAACGGGGTCTGGAGAGCCAACCTTGCCCAGCTGTGCTGAGCCCTTCCCGAGCTCTGTCTGGGAAGCTGTTCCCGGACCATCATCCCCCCTTCCACCGATGACATCTGGTCCCCAAGCGCTCCAAGGACAGGCATCAGAAAAGGTGGTGTGCATTTTGGCTTCACTGTGTAAAGGAGGTTTGGGGAGGACAGAGGTGGAGGACAGCTGGATGCGTCAGAGGTGGCTTAACATCACACCCACTGCTACCGGTCATTCTCAACTCCTGCACCACGGTGATGCACTGAGTTCCAGGTCAGAGAAAAAGCAGTGCCACTTTCCTCCTCCCCAGCCAGGATGCTAGACCCTGCTGCAGTCTCGGGGCCACAGCTGTGGATTCGGAGCCCAGCCACAGAGTCCACGTGAGGGAGGGCTGTGGAGGGATGCCCAAGTCCCCTTGTCCTAGCTGCCTCTAAGCCTGATCAACAGCGAAAAGGAAGTGAATAGATTGCCTTTAAAGTTCTTTCAGTCTTTTTCACATCTGTGATTATAGTGCCTTTCTTATTGCTCACAGTTGACCCTTGAATAGCAGACGTTAGGGACTCTAACCTCCCATGAAGTTGAAACTCCACATACAACTTTTGTCTTCCCAAAACTTTACTAATAGCCTATTGCTGACCAGAAGTCATACTCATAACATGAATGGTCAAAAACCACACAATTTTGTATTGTTACACATATTATACACTGTATTCTTGTAACAAAGTAAGCTACAGAAAAAAAAAAAGTGTTATTAAGCCATCAGGAAGAGAAAGAACATTTACAGTACTATACTGTATTTATAAAAAGAAAATCCACATATAAGTGGACCCACACAGTCTAAACCTGTGTGGTTCAAAGGTCAACTGTACGGTGCATAGTGGTGTTTTGTCTTTTTTTTTTCTTATATAGATTTTTCAAGATGTATTTTTCTCATTTGGCTTTAAAAAATGTGGTTTCTGGGCTAACTTATCATTTCTATCATTTTTATTTATTTTCTATTTCATTAGTTTCACTTTATATCTATTTGCTTTGTCCTTCCTTTACTTTCTATTGTTTGAAATTTTGTTTTAAAAAGATAAATACTGGGATGCATGGGTGGCTCAGTCAGTTAAGCACCTGCCTTCGGCTCAGGTCGTGATCCCAGGGTCCTGGGATCGAGTACTGCATTGGGCTCCCTGCTCAGTGGGGAGCCTGCCTCTCCCTCTGCCTGCCGCTCCCCCTGCTTGTGCGCGCTCTTTCTCTCTCTCTCTGACAAATAAATAAATAAAATCTTTAAAAAAAAAAGATGAATACTTGGTTCGATTATTTTCAATTCATGCTTTAAAAATTTTTTTGTAATAATGAAAGTAAAGTATATATCCCTTGAATATAACTCTAACTCTAGCCCATAGATTTTGGGACTACTTACTGTTGCTGAATTTAGTTTTTTAAATTACTACTAAGATTGTGCATTTTTTCATGTTTCAACACTATTGGACATCAGTATTCCTTGTTTTATGAATTTTTTCTTCTCATTCTTTATCCCATTTTTCCTAATTATTCATCAGTTTATTGTTTTTTCTCTTATGTGCTTTGCAAATAAATCAACATTTTACTTTTCATTTTACGTTGGGTTTTACTTTTTGGCAGAGAAGTTTTATGTCTTTTTTGTGTGGTCTGATGTATCAATAATATTGTTTTGGGTTTTCTTCTCTGAGATCATTCTTAGATATCTCTTTTCCCCTCCAAGACTATAGAATCATCACTTATATTTTCTTCTGATTTTGATTTGTATATGTAACAAAAAGAATCTGATTTTATTTTTCCTCTAAATGCTTAACCATTTACGTCAGCATTATTAACTCAGCAATCATTTTCCTACTATTTTGGTATTCTATTTTTATCATGCATAGATGATACAAATGTGTACATATGCATCCTTGGACCTGTGTTTGGACTTCGTGAGTTTTCACATTGTCTCTATTCCAGTGTCACTAATATACTAATTAGGTTAGTTTTATAAAACCTTTTAACATAAGATGACCAAGTTCATTCTCATTTTTTATTTTTTTACGATTTTATTTATTTGAGATAGAGAGCGTGCCTGGGGTGGGGGCTGGAGGAGGAGCAAGGGAGAGCGAGAGAGAGAAGCAGACTCTGTGCTGAGTGCAGAGCCCAGTGAGGGGCTTGATCCCATGACCCAGAGATTATGACCTGAGCTGACATCAAGAGTCAGACGCCCAACTGACTGAGCCACCCAGGCGTCCCCATTCTCATTATTTTTAAATTTTTTTCACTGTTCTAGGATGTTTATTCTTTCCTAAGAGCTTAGGAATCACTTGATGAGGCCCTTAAAGGACTTGGGATGGAATCTTTGGCGAACTCACATCCCTCTCGGTCGGTGGATGGGGGTCAGGCATCCGGGAGGCCAGGCATCGGGCTGGCTCAAAACCCAATCCTGGTTCTTCCCTCCTCTTCTTGCCCGGACCCAGCCCTCTGGTCACAGAGTGCCCGTGCTTGGCCCCAGGCTGCCACCTGACCTTTCAGCCCTGGCCTGGGGCCAGCCAATCATAAAAGGGCAGAAAGCCTGGTGGTAAAGACGCAGCGCTACTTCCTCAGATCAAAGGGCCTGGAAACATCTTGAAAACACTTTATTCAGCCCTATAGACAGACTTACAAGTAGGAATTGAGGATTTCATTCACTCAACTCTTTCATGTATTTACTCCATTAATTCTGCCAACGTACTAAAAACTACGAAAAGTACCATTTTGCTCAGGAAGGGCCCGCATGAGTCCCTCTGGGACTCAAAGTTGTTTGAGCCAGGCAGTCTGAGAGATTACACTGCTTAAGTAAATGGAGGGCAGGGAGGCTACTATTCAGTGTGTCACAGATATGGATGGGCTATGGATGCTGCAGTGACAACCCGCAAATCTCACTCAGAGCCCAAGTGGTTGCAAGTGATCCCCCCTAGATCCACAAGGGTAGTTGTGCTCCATGAATTTGCTCAGGTTTCCAGAATGCTGGATTGTAGAGTAACTTCATAGCCACCAAAGCCTTCTGTGATCACAGTGGCAGCAGAAAAGAGGGCATTTGGGGATATGCCCTGGTCGTCATCTGCGTCCTCCCAGAGGTGACACATGTCACAAGCCTGCCTTCGTAAGGCCTCCCTCATTGAAATATTGGTGAAAAACAGTAGCATCTACAAAACACCTGCTATTAGCCATCCAGAGGCCTCAGTCACAGACGATGCCCCTGAACAATAGTGAGAGTCTGAGTAGCCTGGAGATTCCGCAAGGTGACGGCTCCCTATTCTCCCCGTTAACGGGTTTTAGACTTGCCCACTCATTCTAATCCATTTCTTGAGCATCTCGATTGCCCGTTGCTGGAACACGTTCTAGAGCTTACCTCTAAGGCTCTGGATGTGCGGGGCTGCAGCAGCTATGAGGGCGTGACCAGCCGTTTCCATCTCTGTGGGTCAGTTCCTGACAAATATTTGAGGTATAAATTCATATTTTACTCCTCCTGATAGATACCTGGTTTTCTCTGCTCTTGTATATAAGATGTAGGTAACTTGAAAAGTCAAGCACACTATTAACCTTGGGCTGAGGACATGCAAAAGATAAGAGTGATGGAGAATGCCCTCCACGTAAGCAATTCCCTTTTATATCAAGGGAATTCAGAAGAAACCTAGGATCCTGAAAAAGCAAACATCAGAGGTCTCCCCACTGGCTGTTCATTGTGGGACGTGGGCTGGTTTGGTGCCAGGAGGGTTGAGAACCACGGAGCAACTTGAGAATCTTCTGTTAAACTGAACAGGGCCTTCCCTATGAAACTGCTGTGGCTGTCCCCTGTCTAAACAGGGAAGGATCCCAGTCTTCTCCCATGATGTCACCTGGCACTGTGAGGGTCACAACATCTCCTGAGATCATAAGAATCACACAGCCCGGGCTTTACATGGCACCTAGGCTACTAAAGCAGGGACCAGGGCTACTATGATTGGGATGGGGCTGATAATGTTTAAGATCTGTGTTGACCTTTGCCCATGATAGAAGTACTTGCAAGGGAGACCTCTAGTTCAGGAATGGGCTCAGGCTTGACTTTTCTGAAATGCTTGCCTCAGTCCTCTGCATTAGTCAAGCTGTAGCTACAGAGCCCAAATGACCCTCCTTACTTGTTCTCGGTGCTGGAGAGCAAACCAGGCCCCTGTGGCCCCACGGTGCAGATAGATTGGCCCCCTCTTCCTAGGGTTTGGGGTCTCAGCATTCCCAGCCTTCAACATCACAGAAGATTTCTTTCCTTCCTACTGAGTCACATAGTGCTGCACTCTTTCCTTCTCTCTTGTCAAGAAATAGGCTTGGCTTAAGTGTCAGGATGGGTAGTGATCACTTTTAGAGGGTCTGCCCAAACCACCATGACCTTGCATGGATCCCAGTGGCCATATTGTCCTGTGCGGACCCACCCTCCAGGTTTAGGTGATTGGACCAGAGGCGGGCATCTGAGACAGACTCATTTTCATAGGAGTTTTGAATTGCTATCAAGCAAGAGTTTCTTATCTCTGGGTGGCGATTTCTGTGATTTCGCCCTACATGGGCAGTCAAGAGAGTGGGAAGAAGAGGAAGCTGAGGTGGGAAGGAGGAAGAGGCAAGGATGCAGAAGCCAGGGAAACAGCAGACGCTGTCTCCCAGTCCTCCTTGGGCCAATTCACAACTCTCTGTTCTTAGAAGAAACGCTCCTATTTTGCTTAAAGCTCGATTCAGTTGTTCTTCATATTTGCAATTAAAAACAAACAAACAAACAAAAAGGCCTTTCTAAGCTCCCTCAGTGAGTGTGTCCAGGTGTGGCCTCTGTGCTGGAGAGTTGTTTGCCCTTACTGTGGAACTCACTTATATTTCAGAAGCTGCCAGGAATTGGGGATTTTTTAGTAACAGGAGAAAGATCGTGGCAGAGAGCCTGAGCTGTGCGCTGGTGGGAGATGCGGTTTTGTTTTCAGGCCTGCTGTCCTATGTACTGGATGTGGCTGTAGGAGTGTTGGGCAGAGGACCAGGGGGACCCATTGAGGAAGGGCCAGAAAGGGCAGAGCTCATGGTCTCTGGGAACAAGGGAGAGAGTGGTTGGCTCTCTGTCTAGGGGAAGGGCATGACCCCCTCCTATGAGCTTGTGCTTCACCCAGGTGTCATTCCAATTTCTTAAGCATAGGTTCATTTATATTTTTGGGTTTTTGTTTGTTTTTTTTTTAATGTCAGAGAGAGAGAGAGAGCACAAGCAGGGGGAGTGGCAGGCAGAGGGAGAAGCAGGCTTCCCGCTGAGCAAGGAGCCCGATGTGGGGCTCTATCCCAGGACCCTGGGATCATGACCTGAGCCGAAGGCAGATGCTTAACCGACTGAGCCACCCAGGCATCTCTCATTTACATTCTTTGTAGTACTTGGTCATGGTGAGCACAGGGTGATGTATGGAACTGTTGAATCGCTATACTCTACACCTGAAACTAATATAACTCTGTATGCTAACTAACTGGAATTAAGATAAAAACTTAATTAAAAAAAAGAAGAAAAGAAAATACCAAAAAATTTTTTGCAGTACTGTGTCAGTAAAATCGACTAAATTTATGCAGAGGACTTTGGCCTAAAAATGTACAGGCCAAAAGTATAAGCTCTGAGGTGAGACGACTTTGGCACGACTGAACTGCACTCCTGGGGCCACATGCGACTCCCGGTGTGCTCTGCGTCCTGGTTTCCAGAGCTGTAGAATGAGGAACCTTTGGCGAGACTACCTCTGGGGCGGAGTGGAGAAAGAACATTCCTGGAACTGTCAGGCCAGACGAGGGTTGGGGATAAATGTGAGCCTGGCTGGACACCCTCCGTGCCTGAGATTCCAAATGGATCTGGGGTTGTGTGGATGGAACTCCCTCCCATGAACCGAGAGGCAGTCATATGACATGAGAGCTCCTGGGCCGTGCAGGGATGAGGCCCGGTCTACTGGGCATAGGGCCATGCAGTCGGGGGAGGCAGACACTCGCCGCCAGGTCATCCCCCTGTCCTCTGCCGCTTCCTGGGCACCGGCCTTGAAGCAAGAGGCAGCCACTGAGGCCTGCCAGCCCCGGGGCTCCAGCTTGCATTGGCTGGAGGAGCCTGGGGTTCAGAGAGAGGTCCCCCAACAGGGATATGCACATGGGAGCTGTCAGGAGAAGGAATTCGAAGCCTTGGACAGGATGAGTTGCACCTGGAGTGAGTCGGGCCAGAAGAGAACGGAGGGAGAGCAGGGGCCCCCACCGCGGCATGAAGCGGTCAAGAAGGGAGGAGCAAACGAGGCTGACGAGGCCGAGACAAAAGTCAGCAAGAGCGCTGCTCTGGAAGCTGCTCTGGAAGAGGAGGAAGAGGGCAGGGCAGGGCTGGTCAGCCGGTCAAACGTGGCAGAGAGTGTGAGGAGGAGGACGGCTGAGGAGGAGCCACTGGATTTTGCCATGGGGAGGTCGTGGGGACCCAATTTTATTCCTTGCCACTGGGAGAGCAGCGGGCCCCTTCTTCCTGACAGGTCTTGCATGTGTGAAGCCATCTGACTCGGAGAGAGGCGTTCCGCGGGGACCTGCCTTCTGGCCACCCCCCACGGCTCTGCGGAGAAGCCCTGGCCGGCAGAGGCGGCGCCATTTTACTGGGGCATCGGCAGCACACGGGCCTGGGCCCCCACTCGCTGGCCAGGCTCCCCGCCGGCCCCCACGGCTCAGAACTCGCAGACCACCAGGCGCGGCTCCCCGCAGACCTTGTCGTTCCACTTGCCGTTGGTAAAGATCTCCACACAGTGCTCTGAGCCGCCATTGTTGTTGGGTTCCCCCGGGGCCCAGTTGGAATAGACCAGGGGCTCCCCGGTGGGGTAGGTGAAATTGCCCTCTGTCCCGATGTCGGTCATGCTCAGGAAAGCAGGCTTGTTCTGAACAGTGGCCAGCTCCTGCAGGGCCTCGTTCTCGGCTGCAGAGCGTGGGGAGGCCATCTGTCCCCCCGCCTGCGTACACACCTGCTGCGCGTCCTCAAAAGTCTTTTCAAAACCCCCTGTCTTGAAGATCTTCTCCCCAACAGCTCGGCCGTTGGGGAAGAGCTCCACTAAGAGAAGAAGAGAGTTAGATTGGGGTTATGGCAGCACCTGGCCCCAGCTCAGGGGCTCTGAGAGCTTTGTGCTCCAACTGGAACCCCCCTCCCCCACCCAGGCCTCCCCGGTGGGGTGTCAGGGCACCAGATAGGACAAAAGTGAGGCACTTGGTTCCAGAGCAGCCCTGACTTCACAGTGCACGCTGGGAGGAGGGCCTGTGGGCTGCAGTTACAGATGAGGACCCTGGAGCTCAGGGAGGTTAAGTAAGAGGCCCAAAGTCACAGGCCTGCCAAATGTAGGGTTAGGATTAAACCTTGTTTGCTGGGACACTAGAGCTAGAACATGCTCTTCCTACTTCACCCCACGTTGTGTGCTGGGGTCATTGGGGATTGGAATGACTTTGGCCGGGGAGATGTCAGCGTGGCTGTGGGGGTAGTTTCTGAGAGTATGAAAATCAGACCCTGCATAAGAGCAGGTCTGTGGGGTTGCTGTGTGGTGGGTGGGGGCAAGGGAGGGGGGGCATCCGAGAGCCTCGATGTGCTAATCTCTGCACTCACTGCAGACCCATGTTGGCCCCTTGGTACCCATGTGCGTGATGCCCCAGCCAGCCAGCCTCCCCGGGGAGCTGGGGGAGGGGGGTGCAGGCACCGAGCGGTGCGGTGGCAGGGGGAGGGGACCGGTTCTGGGAGAGCCCTATTTGGGAATCAGAAGCCAGGGGTTCCACCCCAACCTGGCAATGGCTGTCTAGGTGGGCAAAGGAAAGTCACTTCCCTTTTCAGGCCTTCTAATTCCTCATCTCTAAAGTGGGGGCACACTTCATAAAAGCATCACCCATGGGACATATCAAGTATCTCTTTTCAGCCCATCCCAACCGCTTTTGGGCTCAGGCATGGAAATCCTCAGGGCTCCTGAGAGGGCTGTGCCCTGGCCTCCCTGGGCTGGTTAGGCTCAGGCTGCCCCAGCCCCACTGCCCTCCTCTGAGGACCTTCAACACGGACTCGGGGCACAGATGCTCCACAGGCTCAGGATGGCACTTGAAGCAGCCCTGGACGGGGCCCGTGCGGGGGTTCACGTTATGTCCCTGCATCTGGGTGCGTCCACACGTGCATACACGAACATGTCCATGTATTCGTGCGAAGGTACACGGCAGCACCCACCATCCAGATACGTGTGCATACCTACACGTGCATACCTCTGGTTGTGCTCATGAATGTCATGGTGCGGGGTGAGTGAAGGTATTTGAGTACACCCACGTGGCTGGAGCCTATGGACACGTTCCGCTTTGTGTGCAGCAGTGGGCAGAGGAATGAGTGAACGCGTGGGCAAATACGTTTGTGGAGCGAGGAAGACATACCCAATACCTGAAACTCTCATCCTTGCTACTTAGGTACTTAGGGGACAACCCTGTGTCTTACCCAGTTGGGCCCCTTTATGCTCTACTCCTTCAGAAAACTGTTCTTTTTTTTTTTTTTGGATCAGGGAGATTGGATGAGTGATGTAGACTCAGTGCTGAAGTCAGGGAGAGCAGATGGCGGGGGAGGGCAGTCAAGGACTGAGGTGGAGATTCCAAAGGGCACAGGGCACTCAGGCGTGTACTCCTGGGGGCCCCTGCCTCGGCAGCATTCCAGGGTTAGGGGAGACTCTCTGCTTGAAACACCGGGGGAGGTTCAGGGAGAGTACTGGCTGGAGCCCAGAGGCAGCCAGCCCCCTGCCAGAACCTTGAGCATGTCCAGGGTGAGGTACTTGATTGGCCACACGGCAAGGCCAGGCCCCCACCAGCCTTGAACCCCAAGGGCAGCATCCCAGCCCCGGCTCTCAGGACAGTGTCTGGATTCTCTGCTGCCTTGAGCCGTGAAGCAACGTCCCTGGGCACTCACTCACAGGGCCCCACGGATGTTAGGAATACATCCTGGGTTGGGTGTCCGCTGTCAATCACAGGGACCAGCACGGGGTAGGCAGGGTTTAGGGCACTGACTGGGTCACAGGTGGCTGTGATACTGGGGGCATCCTAGAGCCTGCTAACAGCTACCATACTTCCGTCACCCCACTGAACTGGCGATAGGGCACATCCTCCTATATGTCTCTTGCATCTACTTGCAGATCCTGGACTATGCTCTGTCCCAGCCCTATTCTCAGCCCCAGACCTTGCCCCAGAGCCAGGTCCAGCCCTAAATGTGGTCCCAACCCATTCCAATCCTAGACCCAAACCCAGCCAATGCCAAACCAAGGCCCAGACCCAGTCGGGGGCCTAGCCTTGGTGCCTGGCTCCAGTCAGGCCCAGGAACTTACCTTTCCTATACTGAGAGAAGGCATTCTGGAGGTGTTGTACCTGTCCGTGCAAGGCCTCCACCTGCCGCCTCAGAGCAGTGATGTCTGCCGAAGAGAGGGGCCGAGGGAAGGTAAGCCCAGCGTAGCCTGGGATCAGCTCAGAGCCTAGGCCTCAAGGGAAGGGTGCCCAGTTGCAGGCACATACTTGGGGTGGGCTAAGCTGCTGGGACCAGGTCCTAAGAAGCCCACATCTGCTGACATAACCGACCCCTGTTCCTCCCAGATTTCCCGTGGTTCTGCTATGAACTAAGTGTCCCACAAGCAGGTCCCTGCACCTCACAGACACTGACCGCATGACATTTGAACTCCAAATTCTGGGCATCCCATAGCACCTCTTTTTGGGGGGATAGGAATACTTCCCATCCATTGGGTTATTTGATACTCAAACTATGCTTTGAGTCGGGAAGGGGGCTATGCTTTCCCCAGTGATCAGATGGAAAAGCTGCCCAGGGTTGCCCTCCACTGAGTAAGTCTAAAACCAGAGCCTAATTCTCCTGCCTTCCTGCCTGCTAGCTTTCCTGTTTCCCACCACTCCCCATGATTAATGGGGCCGAAGTCTGAGAGGATAGGCTGTCCTGATAGATAAGAGCACCACCTTCCTCCCCCTGCTCCCACCCTGTGGGAACTCCCAAATCTGGCAGGTGCCACCTTACCCGGAAGCCCACTCTCTCCCTTCTCTCCTTTGTCCCCAGGAGCACCTCTGTCCCCCTTCAGTCCCGGGGGCCCTTTGGCACCTGGAGGTCCCGGTGGACCCATGGCTCCAGCAGGTCCTGGGATCACAGAAGAAGAGCTGGGTGAGCTCCGTACACGTTTTCCAGCATTTTCAGCCTCCCAGTACAGGGACCATCCAACTGGCCCATGGTCCCCCTTCCCCCATACAGACTGTTCCCAGAACCCAGCCATGCACCCTCTCCTCACGCTGACTGTCCCATCACCCAAAGACCCACCTCTCTGGCACCTAGACTAGCCCTGTTGCTCACGTGTCACTCTCCCTCGATGCAGACAGCTCCCAGAGCCCAGCAGTCACCCTCCTTGGACATAGACTCTCCCCTCCTGGTCACGCCAGCTCTGACGTGATGAGTGGCGGTGGTGGAGAGATGGCCATGGGCAGCACCAGGGGGACACAAGGGAACCGGAGCCCGGCCCTAGCCCCTTCCATCACTCACCTGCTGCCCCGGCACTCCCAGGGGCTCCGTGCTCACCCGGGGCACCTCTCTCTCCTTTAACACCTGTGGGACCTTGTGTCCCCGCAGAGCCCGGCTTGCCGGCCACACCCGCTTCTCCTGAGGAAGGAACCAATTGGGACAAATGTTGCTGAGAGTGTGTTCAGTCCTGGAGTTTTCACCCACCGCTCCAGGGGGAGAGAGCCAACTGGGGAGAAGGTGCCCCTTACGGGGCTTCCTCCAGGGAGGTGAACAGGAAAACGCCACCATTGTGGGAAGCGGGGGGAGGAAGGGGCCACGACTCGGCCTTACCCAGCGCTGACCATCTGGCCTTTTCCTGGCCCTCCGAGCTTGCTGCCTGAGGTCCCAGCCCGGACCGCCACCATACTCCTCCCCTCTCCCTCCCAGACCAGCCACATATCAACCACCTACCTTTGGGCCCGGCCTCTCCTTTAGGGCCAGGTGGGCCTTGAGGTCCTACGTTCCCCGGCTTCCCTGATGGACCCTCTCTGCCAGCTGAACCAGGCACGCCTCGAGGTCCCGGAGGTCCTGGGGAAGAAGACCACCCTGGTCAGTGGCGCTAAACCTTGTTGGCGGGGGAGCACATGAAAAAACGAGAGCAATGATAGAAGTGAGAGAGGCAGCCGTGGTACTTTCCAGGCTTCTCTGAGATAACCCAGTGCCACCTTCACAACAACCTTCTTCCTTCTCCCTGGGATGGGATCTGTGCATGTCTACTGGCAAATCCCAGGGTCGGCAGCAGCACCTGCAGACAGCCGAACTCCATGCGCAGCTGCTCACCAGATGGTCCGGAGTCTCCCTTTGGTCCAGGCTCTCCCGCAGAGCCATTGTCCCCTTTGGGCCCAACTAGGCCAGCTGGTCCAGGCATCCCGGGTCTCCCTACAGCTCCTGGCAAACCTGTAGCAGCAGAAGAGATGGGTATAAACCTGGCCTTGGGCCCAGGAGGAGCCAGATGCCTCTAATGTCAGGCCCCTTGCATGCCTTCAAGGTTCTACTTGAAGAGACATTCCATCTCCACACTCCTTGGTCCAGTGGTGATCCAGGAAATGGGTGTCCCCATCCCCATTTTACAGGTGAGAAAACAGGCCAGCCAGAGTTGGCTGTGGATTCAAGCCAAGACCCATCCGACTTGGCTTGTTCATGGTATTTACAGCCGGAAATCTGTCAGCATTTACCCTTGATCATGGACTCCTTGTTCTCGCCTTCCCAGAACCAAAGTTTCTATCAGAAATGACACCTGGCACTAATCACCAGGAAACTGCAAATCAAAACCACAATGAGATACCACCTCACACCTGTTAGAATGGTTATTATCAAAAAAGACAAGAGATAACAAGCGTTGGCCAGGATGTGGAGAAAAGGAAACCCCTGTGCACTGTTGGTGGGAATGTAAATCGGTGCAGCCACTGTGGGAAACAGAATGAAGGTTCCTCAAAAAATTAAAAGTACAATTACTATATGATCCAGCAATTCCCCTTCTGGGTATTTATCTAAAGGAAGCAAGAACACTAATTCAAAAAGATATCTGCACCCCCATGTTCATTGCGGCATTGTTTACAGTAGCCAAGACATGGAGACGGCTTAGAGCCTAGATGTCCATTGATGAATGAGTGGATGGAGAAAATGCAGGTGTATATATGATGGAATATTCCTCAGCCATAACAAAGAACGAAATCTTGCCATTTGCAACAACATGGATGGACTTTGGGGGCATTATGGTAGATGAAATTAAGTCAGACAGAGAAAGACAAATCCCATATGATCTCATTTATATGTGGAATCTAAACAGACAAGCCAACCAACAAACAAAAACAACAAACTCATAGATACAGAGAACAGATTGGTGATTGCCAGAGGTGGGCTTGGGAAGTGGGCAGAATGGCTCACGGTGGTCGAAAGATACAAATGTCCAGTTATAAAATAAGTTCTGGGGATGTCATGTAGAGCATGGCAACTAGAGTTAATAATACCGTATTGTATATGTGAAAGTTGCTCAGAGAGTAGATCTTTTTTCTTTTTCTTTTCTTTTTTTTTTTTGTGAGTAAAGTGATAGAAGTTTATTAAGCAAGGATACAGAAAAAAGCTCTCAGGAGTGAGACGGGTCCTGCCACTGAGGGCATTTAGGGTTGGTCTTTTATAAACAGCTAACCAGGGACCTTAAATCCTTTTATCCTCTCTATATCACCATTGAGCAAGGACTAGTGATAACACCTTCAATGGCTTACTTCCTTTTTAGGGTCTGGTTATTCTTTGTTGGTCACAGGTGATTATCATAAAAAAAGACACCCACCCCACATGCTTAGGCAGGGTGGTCCGGTTTGTTCCCTTATCTCTTGTTTCCCCACACCCCGACATTTTTGGGATTTCTGTGAGCCTGATCACATAGCTCCCTATCTATCTCTCCCTACCTAGCCCCGCCTGTCCCTTACTCATTCTTCCCCCTGGAAATAGTAACCCTTACTGCCATTAGGGAGTGGGACAGTGACCACTCTGGCTGCTTCCTGCTGAACTGGGACGGCGGGCTGCGCAGCAGTTAGAATCTATGCAGGAGTCGGTCCAGAGGCCCGCGGTATGGCTCCAGGGGGTCATGATGGACAGCAAACGGTACATGCATCAGCACATGCAAAAGGATGAACATAAAACAAGTATTAGGCCCCAAATTATGATCACATTCCTTAGATAAGATCCCCAATTACCAATTTTGTCAAATAGATTAGTAGATATCTTGATCTTATTTAATGGATCACAAATGTCCCCTATTAATTGGGACACCTGTAACGTTAGAACAACACATGAGGAAATCCCTCATACCCCTAGTAATGCTAGGCAGTCAATAGTGGCACCGTTCTGGAGAAGTCCCTCTCTGACTTCACTTAATTCTTGGCTGAGTACATCTAGCGCCTGGGAAGTAACATTTAGACTCCTGCTGAGCAAGCATACTGTTTTGCTTATTTTATGTAAGTCCTGGAAGTCCCATAGTGAGTTCTGAGGCTCTTTTTACCAGGAGGGCTGTGGTATGTTGTATGTTTGGCTAAAGCCTTTGTTTGCAAGTGTACATCAATAGAGGCAGCTGCTAGGATAAATGACTATGAGATAAAACTATCAAGAAGTTCTCTTCGTAAGGCGCGCCTGGGTGGCTCAGTTGTTAAGCATCTGCCTTCGGCTCAGGTCATGGTCCCAGGGTCCTGGGATCGAGCCCCGCATCGGGCTCCCTGCTCCGCGGGAAGCCTGCTTCTCCCTCTACCTCTCCCCCTGCTTGTGTTCCCTCTCTCGCTGTGTCTCTCTCTGTCAAATAAATAAATAAAATCTTAAAAAAAAAAAAAAGAAGAAGTTCTCTTCGTTTAAGGTCTAGCCTTAACAGTATCTTAATCATAAGGAATCACTGGCAAGTGGGAGAAGACTTGTCTCAGGATATAAGGGCATCCCCAAGTACATTATCCAATTGAATCATAAAGAAAATGGGATCATCCATTATCTCTGTAAGCCCATAGTTAATCCCATGCAGTGGGGTAAGCTCTGGCTTCAAAAGAGCAATTTTTGTTATCCCAGCCACATAGAATTGATCAAGGTTCTAGTTGAGTTATATAATCGTTGGGGAATCAAATCCTTTTTTTTTTGCCGTTTAAATAATCATATGCCCATGGGGTCCTGTTACTATCCCCACAGAATAACAAGCAAGATTGCCTATACATGAGCTGTTGTGGCAATTTCTCTGAGGTTTACCTCACGTCAGAGAGTAGATCTTTTTTATATATACATATATATTTTTTAAGATTTTATTTATTTATTTGAGAGAGAGAGAGAGAGAAACAGCATGAGAGGGGAGAGGGTCAGAGGGAGAAGCAGGCTCCTTGCCGAGCCGGGAGCCCGATGTGGGACTCGATCCCAGGACTCCGGGATCATGACCTGAGCCGAAGGCAGTCGCCCAACCAACTGAGCCACCCAGGTGCCCCCAGAGAGTAGATCTTAAAAGTTCTTATCACAACAAGAAAAAAATTGTACTATGTGTGGTAACAGACGTTGACAAGACTTCTTGCAGTGATCATCTCACAATTCGTGCAAATATTGAATCACTGTTAATACATCAGAAACGAAGACAATGTTATATGGCAATTATACCTCAATAAAAAAAAGCAAAAGCAATGCAATATGCTCTTGAAACCATAGAAGAGAGACCAAACTGTTACCTAATGTATCCCTATGCGCAACGGGATCCTGTTTCACAAGTACGTACATGCGTGTGTAGGGCGTGCACGTGCAGGACGTACTGGGAAAGACACTGGAGAAGCAGATACAGAGGCGTGACCAGCTGTTCCTTCCTAGTGACACAAGGTGATGGTAACTTTCCTGTTGTTTCTTTAGTGGCCACAAATTATTTTTGTATTGGAAAAATGATCAAGCATTTTTAGAAAGACGTGTTACCTCCAGAAGGGCTGCCTAGGCCTGACATTACTCAAGATTTACCCCCAAAAGATTAACGGGAGCAGATGACTCTCAATGTTTAAGAGTTTTACACTCAGTTCTGTTCTTTTTGTTATTCTTTTTTTTTTTTTTTTACTGAGGTGAAATTCATATAACATTAACCTTTTCTTTTTTTTTTTTAAAGATTTTATTTATTTGTTTGACAGAGAGAGACACAGCGAGAGAGGGAACACAAGTAGGGGGAGTGGGAGAGGGAGAAGCAGGCTTCCCGCCGAGCAGGGAGCCCGATGCGGGGCTCGATCCCAGGACCCTGGGATCATGACCTGAGCCGAAGGCAGACGCTTAACGACTGAGCCACCCAGGCGCCCCATATTAACCTTTTCAAAGCACACAGTTCAGTGGCAGTTAGCTCACTCACTCACTCACTCCTCTATTAAGTTCAAAATCATTTCATCACCCCTCATAAAAACCATAGCCACTAAGCCATCACCCCCAATTCCCCCTCCTCCCAGCCCCTGGACGCCACTACTCTGCTTTCTGTCTCTATTTTCTATTTTGGACATTTCATATACATGGATTCCTACGACTTATGACCTTTGACGTCTGGCTTTTGTAACTTGGGGGTGACGTCCCTGAGTGCCATCCACTTGACAGTGTGTCTCAGCACTTTATTTCCTTTTATGGCTGAGTCATGTTCCACCATATGGACAGAGCACATCTTGTTCGTCCATTCACCCATCGCCAGGCCTTTGGGCTGTTGTGAATAAAGCCGCTATAAACATTCACGTGCAAAAAGAAATGACACCTGACAGGTGGTGCTGACTTCTTCATTCACTTACTTGTTCACTAAGAAGCCAGGGAATACAACCGTGGGCCCGGCGCTGGGCGAGATGCAAATGTTAGCACCAGGTCCCGGTCTGCACGGGATTTGTGATAGGATTTTCAACTGTGAGACACAGGCCATGAGTGAGGAAGACAATTCACAAGATGTCCCTCGTCCCGTCACATCATCACCCCAACCCCAGCACGCACACATGCCCAGAGCTCTCTTCCTAGAGGAAGAAATGGGACTTTAGGGTGAGGAGGATTTAGAGAGAATTGCAGAGGAAAGGGGACATGTTAGACTTAGAAAACGTGCTCCCAGGGGAGGAGCGACCAGGCCAGCCTGGGCAAGAATGAGCCGGTGGCGGGGGCTGGTGCCTGGGATGGGTGGTTGAGAAGCTCTGTGCTGGGCATGGTATCCTGCTTCTAGTTATGATCCTCACTGGGAATGCACTGCAAGCAGAGAGAGTTATGGGTTGGGCCCCACATCCCATGTCCAACAGGTCACACTGTGCTGGGGCAGAAATGTCCTGCCCCTAGATCGAGCCTCTCTTGGGCTCCACCCTGGCTGGGCTGGGGACAGGTAGAAGGAGCGGTAGAGGTCTCCCATCCATGGTGCACAAGCCCTGGAGGCCGGGAGAGGGGACCCAGGCAAGCACCCATGCCTCCAAAAGCACTAATTTTGGGGCGCCTGGGTGGCTCAGCCAGTTAAGCATCTGCCTTCAGCTCAGGTCATGATCCCAGGGTCCTGGGATCGAGCCCCATGTGGGGCTCCCTGCTCAGTGGAGATCCTGCTTCTCCCTCTTCCCCTCCCCGCTGCTTGTGCTCTCTCATGCCCTCTCTCTCTCAAATAAATAAATAAAATCTTAAAAAAAAAAAAAAGCACCAATTTTGCATCCTAGTGTCCCCCAAAGGCCAGCCCTGTACCTCAGTATGCCCTAAAGTGAAGCTTTAAGGACCAGCAGTGTGGCCAGTCTTCACCACAGTAAATCCCTCCTCTCCTTTCATTTTCCCTTCCTTTATTCCACAAGTACTCGCTGAAACTTCTACTGTGCACAAGACAGCATCTTGATGTTGGGACACGCCAGGGAAAGCAGCAGACACAAAAGCAGATCCCTTCCTCTTGGAGCTTAAACCCAACTGCATAGAAAGAGATCCTAAAAATTAAAATGTACAACCTAGGGTTTATTAGATCAGAATAAGTGCCACAGAGGAAAAATAAAGCACAGAGAGTGTCGGAAGGGAGCGCAGTGTCTTCTAAGTAGGGTGGTCAGGGACAGACTCGCGGAGAAGGTGGTCTGTGAGGAAAGCCGGGAGGAAGGTGAGGAGTGACCCACGAGGGCAGCTATGGGGAGAGCAGTGACAGGGCCTCAAGTAGGTGGGGGGCTGAATGTGGTTAGGGATCAGCAAGGAGCCAGTGTGGCCAGAGGAGAAGGAGGCGAGGTCAAAGAAGTAGGCAGGGGTGGAGTGCCTGTGGGCTGCTGAGGAGTGTGCGGTTTTATTCTGAGGGAGATGCGTGCCCCTGGAGGGACGCTCTTGCTGAATCCTTCTGGGAAGGAATCTTGGAGGTGCTGAGGAATAAGGGGACTGTCCCTGGAAATACAGCCCCCAAAACAGGGTGGGGTCTTATGGACCATCCATGATATGCCTGAGACATTACCGTAGTGACCCGACTCCACCCTCCACCTCTGCTCAGGCTCTCTTCTCTCTGGCCTATCTGGAACCCTGTGCGTCAGCATCTGCAGGGGACATTGTCATAAGTCCAGACTCTAACCCCAGCCAGACTTCCTTGGGTCGGGATTCTGAGGTGCTCCAAGCTCTCTAGGAAATTCTCAGACCCATGATGGTTGAACAACTCGTGTGCCTGCAATCCGGGAGCCAGAGTGCAGCTTGGTTCCTGGGCCCAACTGTGTACGGTTCTTTCTCCAAGCACCAACCCAAGCCAGGCTTGGCACGTGCATAGGTTGGGGGGGAGGCATCTGCACAAAAGAGGGGGGCTCAGCCACACTCGATGCTGCAGCGTCACAGGGCCACTATAGGAAAAGGCACCCCTGGGATTTAATTCAGGGCCCCTCTGAGAGTTGGAGAGATCGGGGATTCTCCAAGATGCGGACACCCTGAATACCACCCTTCTTCTGAGTTCCCTTCCAGGTGGCCTTCCCCAAGCCCCAGGCCATTTACGTTGGGAGCCACTTTCTGTCTGTAAAGGATGGACAGATAGATACTCGCTTGTCCCTTACCCTACAAAGCCTGGAGATGTTACCCATTCTTTCCACCTTAAATGTTGTTAGTTTCCTTCCTCCCCAACCAAAATGCAAACTCCTGAACGATAAAGACCACAGTAGATCCCACCATAGCCGTAGCCCAGTGCCTGCAGGTCCCTTGTCTTAGTTGTTGCTTCACTGAATTCTGACACCTTGCCGCTGAGACTCAGATAATTCCCTTAATAATCAGTACCTTTGGGAACCTCAGGAGAATTCACCTGATTGGACCAGCAGGAACATGCACCTTCATCTTGACAACTTAACAAAAAAGTAAAACCTTGGCTCAGTTATTCGTCACTGTGTGGTCGATATTATTCCCATTTATAGATGAGCAAACAGACTCGGGGACACTGGCTTGTCCCAGGGTAGGTCTCTGCTGTGGAGATGGAGCTAGCTGTCTGGGACAGATCTGTCTGATGCACAAGCCCGTGGCTTTTCCCCTCCACACTGGGTGTCATTTGGCCTTTCTGCGTCACCATGTTCTCACCTGCCAAATGTGAGTCATATGTTGTTTCTTGTGAAACATTTGGTAGGGTTAAATGAATTACTCAGTGATGCCCAAGCACAAGGCTAGGAGAAAGAAATGTGAGCTCCCTTTCATTCTCTCCGTAATGTATTAGGGTAAATCCTTTTGATCAGACCTGAGTCTGGGGCCACTGAGCCTCCTTCTTTCCCATTCTTCATGCAGTATTAAAAATATTTATCTCCTCGCACAGACACCATTTAATCTGGAGGACCAACTGTTAAGTCCCTGGAGCTGGGTTCTGGAGAACCACAAATTCCATGTCCCCACTATTTCCTCATTCTTGGGGTGGGAGGAATCAGAAGAATCCGGGGGAGGAGTCAGGGCAACTGGTAAGGGAGGGAGGCACCTGGGGGCTCAGAACAGCTGGTCATTTTTCAAATGGTAAAACAGCATTTCAGAAGGACCGAATGTCTCAGGGAAACCCACCCCCTGAGGAGGAAGAAGTCCACCTCTGAGCCTTCCACAGCAGAACAACCAGCGTTTCTGGATTGGTTACAATTCCAATGCCCACCCCATTCCACCAGGACGAGCCCGTGGTCCCAGCTCTACCTGGATCCCCCTTCTCGCCCCGGGGGCCCTCTCTTCCATCCCGTCCATCACGACCGGGCAGGCCATTCTCCACAGGGTTACACATGACCAGGGTGCAGATGCCGGCCGCTGCTCTCTGGGAATAGGTCTTCATTTCTGCTCCCAGCGACCTCAGGGGCTGTGTGAGCAGGATCAGCATGGAGAGAGGGAGGAGAAGCATGGCCTAGGCAGATGAACAGAAAGAGAAAGGACATGCTCTTGGTTCTAGGACATGGGTTAGGGCTTGGCCTGGCTCCTGAAGGTCAGGAGAAGCACCTCCCCACAACCCCCCTCCCTCCTGTGGGGCTCCCAAAACAGTGGAGGGACCAGGTGGGCATATGGTCTGGCCTGGGAGGGCACGAGTTACCCTGACACGAGTTGACAGCAGTATCCACCTACTCTCAGATGCCCCGTGTTGTCCTTTCCTGTGTCTTCCCTGGGCACTGCCGTCGGCACCGGGGCTAGGATGTAGAATTCCTCACTGAAGCCGTGATTCATGAAGCCATGAATCAGGAAGGATTCATTGGGTAGTTCTGGAAAGGACCTTTCCCCACCGGACCTCCTTCTCCCTGCCTGTATTATTAAGGTGGGTGGCTTAGCTCCGACAAGGCAAACCCGTTCCCTCTCACTTGCTGCCTTGGATGGACTAGCACTCGTGTCGTCTGCAGTGCTATTCTGAGAAGGAGTCAGAGTCCTGGATGCTTAGTGATGTCTGTCCTGAGCACAGGATGGGTATGTGGTTGCATGTTTTCCAGCTGATTAGCCATCCCTGGACTAGACACTGTCTCCGTAAGGAAATTCCCACAGAGAACCCAGGTGAAAGTTCTCAGAGATATGAAGTTAGTAGCTGGAGAGCCCCTGGGACACGTAGTATTCTGCTCCAACAACCTAAGAGAACTTAAAGAAAGGCCTCAGGGTAGAAGGGGACGTGTGAGATGGGTTCGGTCAGGGGAAGGCTAGTTTGGGGATAAGGAAGAGCAGGTGTCCAGTAGGGCATCCAGTTCCCAACTGACTGGGACTTAGGGACTAAGTGACACCAGGGCTGGTACAGGGCTGGTCACCTCCAATATTGGGCGTCTTTCCTCTCTCAGAGAGAAACTGTAAAGTTATGAGCATGGAAAGAGCTTGTGGGAGTTGCAGAGGCTAGGAACAAAGCCTGGGGGACATACGCAAAGGAGGAGAGGGTCACCAGGCCTTCACCGGACTTGTGGCAAAAGCTCAGTCATGAGCACCCAAGGACCCAGGCCGGAGAAAGGGCATCGTCCACTTGTCGGCAGCTACCTCAACTCTGGGGCCCTGCACCCCAAATCTGGGGAAGAACAAAAGGCAGCAGGCATTCTGCCCAGCAGCTCAAGATGCCATAGAAGGCCCACAGTCCCCTGTAGCAGGAAGTGGCCTCGAAGAGAGCTAACTCAAAGGTTTTCAGACCTACGGTTCAGATGAGGCGTTTCAGCTGGGGCGACAGAGGGAGTGCGCACAGCCACAGCCCCTCAGCCCACAGTGTTCGCGCCAAGCTTCCAGATTCAGATTTTATTGAGAAAAATGACTCCCCTGAAAATTAGTGACCTAGTCCAGTAAGTCTATTTTTTAAAGGAAACATTTGACCAAATGTCTCAGGGAAACCTCACCCCCTGAAGAGGAAGAAGTCCACCTCTGAGCCTGCCACAGCTGTGGAAGGCTCAGAGGTGGACATCTTCACCCATGAGAGAAGGCTGAATGTCCATGTCCCACAGGCAGCTGGTATGTGGATGAGCTTAGAACCTAGACCCGTGAAAGCCTGGTCTGTTTCTCCTCTACCAGCCTTCTTTCTGAAGAAATGGGGAATGGAGAGGAACTACGAGAGAAATTGAAATTGCATTTTCCACTGGGGCTTCCAGACAATGGTGTCTGGGGTCTGGGTGGGTGTCATCCAAGTGATCCACCCTCCCCCAGCCCAGAGGGCATAGGGAGCAGTGAGGGGCAGAAGAGCATTCCTCATTACCCCACTCTGCCCCCTACCCGTCAACCTCCAAGACCAGAATAGCTACCCAGATCCTGCCTTCACAGGACCAGTAGGATAAAGCAGCCATATGGGTAGAGAGATATTCACCAGGCATTGGGAAAACAAAATGAGGGCAAAGGACAGAAACACTCACGGTTGCTTCTTCTGGGACTCCAGGATCTGCAGTCCAACTAGCCTTTCCTTGGCAGGCACTGGCTATTTATGCGTACCTTGTAACTTGAGCCGCCCAGCCCTGTTCTTCTAAGAGCTCTTTCCAGGAAGTGGGGCAATTTCTTCCTTGTTGAGTTACTCTCACTCCCACCTGTGTTCTGGAAACCTGCCACTGATATTCATATCACTACACACATATCGCCCTAGAGTTTATAGAACTCTCAGTCTGTGATCTCACCGGTACCCCCCGGAAGCCCTGTGAGTTAAATGGCATCATCAGTGTCTGTATCTTATAGATGTCCAAAAATCTGAGCTCCAGAGAAGACCGGCAAGTTGCACAATGATCTACACCTATTGCAAATGCAACCTACATCTGCGGATTCCAAGATCCAGGACCTGCTGTGCCCACTTCTCTCCCCCCTTCACCTCAACATCACTGCCCAGATATTGGGAAAGAGCTGGGAACTGCTCGGCATATCCGGGCAGAGGTGGGGCAAGTGGAGAAGCTGTGGAGGCTGTAGCCTGTGGGAGCAGTGGCTGGGGGAACCGCCACCTGGCAGGGTCACTCTTTTATTTCCTGCTTTAGATCTCAGAGAGACCTCCACTTGCCTTTTATGGGATGGACTTCCCTTAACCTCCTTGCCCTCACCTCTTACCTTCTCAGCTGAAGTTTGCCCTGTGCATTACTCAGGTGACCAGTTTGGACCCCTGAGCTGCTGATACACTGTGGCAGCCATCCCCAAGGAGAATCTAACTTCCAACTACTGTAAGACAGTTGCCCACCCTCTTGCCTTTGCTATCAAAGGTAATCTCTGTTTGCTTCTAGATTCTTGTGGCTTTATCTCTTGCATCAATTCTCTGCCTAGTTCCACATACCAGCAGCCCCACGTCTCCAAGCTTCTCTTTTGGCCACTCCACTGGTGGTGCCAATTTGTTCCTGGATTTTGATGTTCCTTGTGGCATCCTCTTGTAGTATTGTAGAATCTATAATGCCTCAATTCATAGGGAAAGTCTTCTGTTTCCCATACGGCAATTTTTTTTGAAGCAGGATCCATAGTAGAGCCACCTGGGCCCCAAATGACAGAGTTCTTTCATCATTAACACACAGCCCTCCCCATTCTAGGATGTTCATGTTTCTCCTAGAGATCTAGGTCAGCGTGGAATTCCATTTCTCTCCCCAAATTTGGAAGTTTTCCATCATTATTTCTTTAAATAGACTTTCTTGCCCTATCTCTCTTCTCCTTCTGGGATTCCTCCAATGCATATATTATTTCTTTTGATGATGTCCCATAAATCCTAGAGGCTTACTTCACTTTTTTTTTTTTCCTTCTCTGACTGGATAATTTCAAAAGATCCACCTTCAAGTTCACTGATTTATTCTTCTACTTGGTCAAGTTTTTTGTTGAATCTCTCTTGAATTTTTCAGATCAGCCTTTGTATTCTTCAGCTCTAGGATTTGGTTATTGTTGTTATTTTGATCTGACTGCAAATCAAGGGCAACAAAAGCAAAAATAAATAATTGGGACTACCTCAAACTAAAAAGCTTCGGCATAGCGAAAGAAACGATCAACAAAACTAAAAGACAACCGGGGAGCCTGTGTGGCTCAGTCATTAAGTGTCTGCCTTCAGCTCAGGTCATGATCCCAGGGTGCTGGGATCGAGCCCCACATCAGGCTGCCTGCTCCACGGGGATCCTGCTTCTCCCTCTCCCACTTCCCCTGCATTCCCTCTCTCGCTATGTCTCTCTCTGTCAAATAAATGAATAAAATCTTAAAAAAAAAAAAAAACAACTAAAAGACAACCTACTGAATAGGAAAGGATATTTGCATATGATGTATCTGATAAGAGGTTAATATCCAAAATAAATAAATAACTCATACAACTCAATAACAAAAAAACCAACAATCCAATTAAAAAATGGGCAGAGGGGGCGCCTGGGTGGCTCAGTCGTTAAGCGTCTGCCTTCGGCTCAGGTCATGATCCCAGGGTCCTGGGATCGAGCCCCGCATCGGGCTCCCTGCTCGGCGGGAAGCCTGCTTCTCCCTCTCCCACTCCCCCTGCTTGTGTTCCCTCTCTCCCTGTGTCTCTCTCTGTCAAATAAATAAAATCTTTAAAAAAAAAAAAAATGGGCAGAGGATCTGAATAGACATTTTTCCAAAGATGAAGTACAGATGACCAACAAGCACATGAAAAGATGCTCAACATCACTAATCATTAGGGAAATGCATATCAAAACCACAATGAGATACCACCTCACACCGGTCAGAATGGCTAAAATTAACAAGTCAGGAAACAACAGATGTTGGCGAGGATGCAGAGAAAGGGGAACCCTCTTACGCTGTTGGTGGGAATGCAAGCTGGTGCAGCCACTCTGGAAAACAGTATGGAAGTTCCTCAAAAGGTTGAAAATAGAGCTACCCTATGACCCAGCAATTGCACTACTGGGTATTTACCCCAAAAATACAAATGGAGCTATCCAAAGGGGACACCTGCACCCTAATGTTTATAGCATCAATGTCCACAATAGCCAAACTATGGAAAGAGCCCAGATGTCCACCGACAGATGAATGGATAAAGAAGATGTGGTATATATATACAATGGAATATTAGGCAGACATCATAAAAATGAAATCTTGCCATTTGCAACAACATGGATGGAACTAGAGGGTATTATGCTAAGCAAAATAAGTCAATCAGAGAAAGACAATTATCATATGATCTCGCTGATATGTGAAATTTAAGAAGCAAAACAGGATCATAGGGGAAGAGAGGAAAAAATAAAACAAGATGAAATCAGAGAGAAAGACAAACCATAAGAGACTCTTAAGCATAGGAAACAAACTGAGGGTGGCTGGAGGGAAGGTGAGTGGGGAGGATGTGATAGCTAGATGACAGGCATTAAGGAGGGCACGTGATGTAATGAGCACTGGATGTTATATGCAACTGATGAATCACTGACATCTACCTCTGAAACCAATAATATATGTTAATTGAATTTAAATAAAAAAAAAACAACAGAAACAAACACACAAAAAGCATCAAAAAAGAATTTATTAATATTTTTCAAAGAGGAACTGGACCCTAGAAGAGAATAAAAGTACTCAATTATTAATGACCACAAATACTTATTCTTTGGAACTCTGTGTTTTCTCATTGTTGAAACAGGAGAATTGGTTTCTTGTCTTACAGCAACATGTAACTTCCTCAGAAGTGAAAACCTCATGTAACCCTAAGTCCTAAGAAGTTTAGTAATTCATCTTCAGGGTTTGCACGAGTAATCTGTTTTCTGGAATTATTTTGTTACTCTACTGCTTATTTTATTACTTATGTTTAATGGGTACAGGTGTATAATTTATCTCCTTATGTAGATTACAGTTTCAGTGATAGAGTAGAGACAAAGAGTATAGTCAGTTGTCAAGTCCTGGCAATACTCTTCAGCCAACTTAATCTCTATAAGCCTAAATTTCCGCATCTGTAATGTGAACTTAAAAATTATGGTCGGTTAAGCATCTGCCTTCAGCTCAGGTCATGATCTCTGGGTCCTGGGCTGGAGCCCCGTGCGTCGAGCTCCCTGCTCAGTGGGGTGTCTGCTTCTCTCTCTCCCTCTGCCCCTCCCACCTACTCATGCTCTCTCTCAAATAAATAAAATCTTTAAAAAAAAATTATGCCTTCTTCTTGACATAATAAATATAAGTCAAAATCTGGCGATATAAAAACACTAAATCAATTTTAAATAACAACAACAACAATAATAATAATTTAAAAAGAAAGTCCACGTGCAACTCTGTAAGTGAACATCACTCCCTTACATCCAAAAAATACTTAATTCCAAAAGAAAACAGCATTCTGGGATGCCTCTACAAATTATGGTATCATATTAAAAGAGTCAGATGGGTGAGAATATTATCTGTGGTCTTCTTCTGATATGTGTCGATTAAGGAAATGTAAACATATACCATGAGTGACAGCGAATTCCCTGAAACCCCAGTGCAAGTTTGGGAAAGGAACAAAATTCCAATGATCACCTTACTCAAAAACATCTTTTGTGTCTTTGTCAGAATTAGAAACAATGCCTAAGGAGGCCCACAAACACCGAGAAGTAGAATTAGAAATCAGTTTATAAAATCGGGGGGCCTGGGTGGCTCAGTCGTTAAGTGTCTGCCTTCGGCTCAGGTCATGATCCCAGGGTCCTGGGATCGAGCCCCACGTCGGGCTCCCTGCTCAGCGGGAAGCCTGCTTCTCCCTCTCCCACTCCCCCTGCTTGTGTTCCTGCTCTGGCTGTCTCTCTCTCTGTCAAATAAATAAATAAAATCTTAAAAAAAAAAAGAAGAAGAAATCAGTTGATAAAATCAATTGGTACACAGAAAATAAAATAACAGTGGAAAATTCTACCAGGGGCAAAAGAAAATACTACCCCAGATCTTGAAACACTATATGGAACATAGTGGAACATTCTTTTTGGCATTTTTGAGATTTACTACAGAGACAGATTATAAAATAGAAAGAATTATATTCTGTAAGTATCACACAATTTCACTTGCTTCCTCAAGAAAGTAGGCTACAGACGGGCGCCTGGGTGGCTCAGTTGGCTGGGCGACTGTCTTCGGCTCAGGTCATGATCCTGGAGTCTCAGGATCGAGTCCCGGAGCGGGCTCCCCGCTTAGCAGGGAGTCTGCTTCTCCCTCTGGCCCTCCCCCCCCAGAAAGTGCTCTTTCTCTCTCTCATTCTCTCTCTCAAATAAATAAATAAAATCTTTAAAAAAAAAAAAAAGAAAGTAGGCTACAGAGAAAAGCAAAAATTCATGGTTGAGGATAGTGTTAAGTATATTATGCTTCAAAGATAGGGGTGTCTTCATAAAAGTTATAATTGCAGAAATTTGGGAAAAGAATTATAATGCAATGTTTAAAAATATACATAATCCTAAACATGCAGAGGTAAACACATTTAATAACACATTTGATACTCTTTACTGCAGTTTTTCACATTATAATTTTTTTTAAAGATTTTATTTATTTATTTGACAGAGAGAGACACAGCGAGAGAGGGAACACAAGCAGGGGGAGTGGGAGAGGGAGAAGCAGGTTTCCTGTGGAGCAGGGAGCCCGACGCGGGGCTCGATCCCAGGACCCTGGGATGATGACCTGAGCCGAAGGCAGACACTTAATGACTGAGCCACCCAGGCTCCCCTACATTATAATATTTTAAAGGACTGATAACGTATAAAAAATTTGGTGTCATGTTTGCAATTGATAACATAACAGAAGCATTTACCATGTAAACAAAAGTGTTTTGTAAACATAATTTTAATTATCATAGTATTTAATAATATTATTACTTATTATATTCTAATATTTAACAATTTCTGAAAGGATTTTCTATTCGTTACTTCCACATTTTTCTTCCTAGAAATACCTCTCTGCTCTTTAGGCATAAAGCTTTATGTACAACGGGCAATAATTGCCAAATTATTTCCAGAAAAGTTACACCAAAATAAAACCTCATCTCTAACAAATTGTCTTATCTAACTATGCTAACCAAACCAGCATAAAATGTAATAATTTTCATAATCTTTACCAATTTTGGAGAAAGAAATTAACATCACTTTACTGTTGTAATTTTGATTTGATTAATTTTGTATTATGTTGAACATTTAAAGTAAACTTGATGATTTGCCTTGCATCTTTTGTTAAGTATCAATTCAAAGTGGTGTTCTTAATGATTTGCACATGCTTTTTTTGGCTGATATTAAATTTTAGGTATTCAGTAAATACTTCTCAGGTTGTATGTTGCCACTGAATTGTGGTCATATGTTTTTTTTAATTTAGTGAGGAATTTAATTTACTGTACACAAAATTATTTTGTCCTTTGGTGCTTCTTCTGTTTATTTATTTATTTATCTATTTATTTTTAAAGATTTTATTTATTCATTTGAGACACAGAGATACAGAGAGAGAGAGAGCATGAGCAGCGGGAGAGGCAGAGGGAGAGGAAGAAGCAGACTCCCCGCCGAGTCAGGAGCCCAATGTGGGGCTTGATCCCAGGACCCTGGGATCGTGACCTGAGCTGAAGGCAGACGCTTAACCATCTGAGCCACCCAGGCGCCCCCTTCTGTTTATTTTAAGATAAGAAAATTGTCCTCCAACTTTTAAGATTTCTTTCAAGGTTTTTATTAATCATTTAGTAACAATTAACTTGATTTCATCTGGAATTTATTAGTGTATATATACAAATATGTATATACACATATATAATACATTTATATGTATTATATATGTATATATGTGTGTGTATACATGCATATAATATATCCCACACCAAATCCAATAAAGTTATGCAACAGAAAACAAAAAAGCAGGAGACACAGTGAGAGATAATATTTGCCATGTATACGACTGAAAATATGTTATTTGTGTCCCTTACATATGTCAGTATCTCCTTAAAAACCATAAGAGAAAGACAGGGAACCCAAAAGACATTTGGACAATTTATGGAACAATAATTCACAGAAGGGGATACCCAATGGTTAGGTAGCCTTTGAAAATACACTCAACTTCACTAGCAATTATAAAAATACATATCAGAGGACCAGGAAGATACTGTACTTCACCATGATGCTGACAAAAATATCAAACAGATCATCTCAAGGGCTGGTGAAGATGTGGGAAAATAGAAACTGCCAGACACTATTGGTGGTATGGTAAACAAGTATGTTAATTCTAGAGTATAATTTGGAAATATTATTGAATTGAACATGTATATGCCCTCTGACACCTCAGTTTTATGCCTGAATATAAACTCAGTACAGACAGCTTTACAGGGAGACATACAAAAGTATTCACCGATTAAGATATAGGTGAACATAGGGGCGCCTGGGTGGCTCAGTTAGTTAAGCGACTACCTTCGGTTCAGGTCATGATCCCAGGGTCCTGGGATCGAGTCCTGCATCGGGCTCCACCTGCTTTGCCGGGAGCCTGCTTCTCCCTCTGCCTGCCACTCCCCCTCCTTATGCTCTCTCTCTGTGTCAAATAAATAAATAAAATCTTAAAAAAAAAAAAAGATATAGGTGAATATAAAAGTGAGTGATGCAAATGAAAAAAATATAACACAAAAGTTACTAAGAATCATTTAGATTTAAATCATTAACATGCAGAGATCTGAAAAAATAGCCCTGGGTGACAAGATCAGAATCAGAACAGAACATCACACAACAATTCATGCATATTAAGTACAAAGCTGTAAATGACTATACGAGAGAGAAGAGGATTTGGGGAATGAGTTTGAGGGAACTGACTGTGTATTGACATGTACATGTACACACACATTCCTAGAGTCCTGGACTGATGAAGGCAGTGTGCTTGAAAGGAGGCACATAAGGGGCACCTGGCTGGCTCAGTTGGTAGAGCATATGACTCTTGATCTTGGGGTTGTGAGTTCAAGCCCCATGCTGGATGTAGAGCTTATTTAAAAATAAAATCTTAAAAAACAAAAAAGAGGGGTGCCTGCATGGTTCAGTGGGTTAAGCATCTGCCTTAGGCTCAGGTCATGATCCCAGGGTCCTGGGATGGAGCCCCATGTCAGGCTCCCTGCTAGCAGGGAGCCTGCTTCTCCCTCTCCCTCTGCTCCTCCTCACCCCATTCTCTCTCTCTCTCAAATAAATAAATTCTTAAAAAATCTTTTAAAAAAAAAAGAAAGGAGGTATATGATGATGAACCCAATCAATACAAAGGAGACAGACAGACAGACAGAGACACTGAACATGTCCCCTACACCTACCTAGTACTGAGCTATTCAATAAAATATAATGCGAATTATACATAATTTTTAATTTTACACTAGAAACATTAAAAAAGGAGACAAATGAAATAAACATGTTTTATTTGACTCAATATATCCAAAATACCATTTTAGCGTATAATAAATATGTTTTGCATTCTTTTTTTATACTAAGTCTTCAAAATTCAGTGTGTATTTTACACTTAGAGCACATCTTAGTTGGATTAGCCACATTTCAAGTACTCACTGGCTAGTAGGTAAAGGCTACTGTACTGGACAGCACAGATTATAAAAGATATTCTTTCTTTTCTTTCCTAATTATTTATGCAAATTTACTGTGTGCAAATTGCTTACATTTCCTCTGATCTGCTCTTTAATGAGCTACTTCTTTCTTTCTTTTTTTTGTAGGAAAAAATAGTTTATGAAATTCCTTTTTTGTTGTTGTTGAGCTACTCTTTTCTATTGAATAGTTGAGTTTTTAATTAACCATTATTATACAGACTTATTTATTGTTGCTTAAATACGGCTAAATATCTGGCAAGGCATCAGATATTTCTTTTTAATTTTTTAAAATAGTAATTCTCACATTTTCATTGTACTTTAAAAGCTTTAAGAACAATATTAACATACCTTGTTAAGTGGTGGCTGGATTTGAACCCAAACCCATCTGATAACAAAGCCAGTGAATTTGAAATTCTGGGTAACCTTATAATGTGATTATTAGATTTGCCTACCTGAAAAAGAAAAGAACAATATTGTCAATTTCATCTCAAAAGGTACAATAATTTCAATGGTAGCAGTAATTCACTAAATCCTCAATACAATCTATAGAATATACTTTACTTAGAATTTAGAATGTTATTAATATAAATTTCTATAGCACTACAGATATTCTTTTATGGAATAGAAACATTTTTTGTTAGAGTGATGGAATATTTATTTATTTATTTATTTATTTTTATTTATTTATTTGATAGAGACACAGCGAGAGAGGGAACACAAGCAGGGGGAGTGGGAGAGGGAGAAGCAGGCTTCCCGCTGAGCAGGGAACCCGATGTGGGGCTCGATCCCAGGACCCTGGGATCATGACCTGAGCCGAAGGCAGACGCTTAACGACTGAGCCACCCAGGCGCCCCGAGTGATGGAATATTTAATGAGAAGAATAAGAAAAGCATAAGAAGAGGAAAATAAACTAGATGAAATAATATAATGTAAAAAGAAAATGTTCTGTGTTAGACTTTTCTAGTCTTCTTGAGGACTTTTGGCCTATCTTTCCCCTACTATTTATCACACTACTAAAATTATCTTTTTTTTCTGCTTCTTCTAGCAATTGAGCTCCATATATCGAAGATCTGCTTCTGAGCTAATAGAGCTATGATTATCTCATAGGAGGTATTTTTTAAACTACCTGTCAACACAATAAGAAAATATACAAGTGATCATTTAAAATAATATTTAAGAATGAATATTGATAGGGGCGCCTGGGTGGCTCAGTCAGTTAAACAGCCGACTCTTGATTTTGGCTCAGGTCATGATCTCAGGGTCCTGGGATCAAGCCCTGGATCAGACTCCAAGGTCAGTGGGGAGTCTGCTTGAGATTCTCTCACTCCCTCTGCCCCTCCCCTCTGTTTGCCCTGGCTCACGTGCTCGCTCTCTCTCACTAAAATAAATAAATAAATCTATTTTTAAAAGTATGAATATTGATAGCAGGTGAGAAGTCAAATTATAATGGAGAAAAAATAAGAGAGTAAAGAATATGAAATATATAGGGGAGAATACAGGTAAAGAAGATAAGGTGAAGGGGGTTTGTGAGATAAGGTAAAACAAAGACTCTCTAGGGAAACAAATTTATTGAATTGAAGAAAATAAGAGGGGTTAAAGTGATCAAAAGAGAGAAGTTGAGGCGGTTGGGTGGCTTAGTTGGTTAAGCATCTGCCTTCGACTGAGGTCATGATCCTGAGGTCCTGGGATGGAGCCCCATGTCGGGCTCCCTGCTCCACAGGGAGCCTGCTTCTCCCTCTCCCTCTGCCTGCTGTCCCCCTCCTTGTTTGCTCTCTCTCTCTCAAATAAATAAATAAAATCTTAGAAAAAAAGAGAGAGAGAAGTTTAGGAAGAAACACAGTAAATGATAAATGAGAAGAAAACATATATTTGAGGAAATAAAGGGGCTAGAAGTAAGTCATACATAAACAGATCGCAAAGTAAATAAATGAGAGGAGGAGAAGAGAAAAATCAAGAAAATGTAAAAAGCACTAAAACCATATAAAAAATCGACAAAACAAGAGATGATGTATCACATTATAAAATCATAAAGAGAAGGGGAGAAGAAGTCAAAGTGGAGAGTAGAAATGAAATGTAAAAGAAAGAGAGAAAATGTGAAAATGTGTAGGGTCACTGAGCTGGATGACTAGATGACGAAGAGACAGACAAGTACCAATAAAAGAAGACGTGGTAAAGGAAACGGAATAAATGGAAAACCTAGACAAGTCCGCATCCCAGCAATGAATTAAATGAACTCGAAGGCATTAAAAAAAAGAGAGGTAAAGAATTGAGAGAATTGAAAGGAAATTATAACTGGAAAGTTTCTGAGCACAGGAAAAGACAGCAATGAACTAAAGGGGCAAAAAGAGTGTAAGAAGGGGCACCTGGGTGGATCAGTCGGTCCGACTCTTGATCTCAGCTTAGGTCTGTCTCAGGGTTGTGAGTTCAAGCCCAGTATTGGGCTCCACGCTGGGTGTGGAGCCTACTTAAAAAAAAAGAAAAGAAAAGAAAATGTAAGAAAACACAAATGGAAACAAAGGAAGTGCAACAATAAGCCCACATAGGCTATCGATGGAGGAAAAGAGAGTCACTCACGAAAATGACAGGTGCCAAAGAGCAATGAAAGTGAGCTACAAATAAAGGATGGAAAGCAGTGAGAATATTAATAGTAGAATATTAATGTTAACAGGCCCCTTTATGAGCCATGCACACTCCTAAATAACTTACCTGTGATAATTTGTTTAATCTTCAAGAGAAAGTTGCTATTTTTGTTCTCACTTTATGGGTAAGGACATGGAAACCCAGGTGGTACAAACATAATGCCCAAGGTCATCCATCTAGTAAGGGTCAGAGCTGAGATTCAGCCCAGGAAGCCGGGACTCCAGATTCAGGTCTCCTAACGTTGTGCTGTGACACCCCATAAGGAGGAGAGACCATGGGATAAAATCAGAAAAATCAAAATTTTAAAAAACCCCAGAAGATGATGGAGAGATGTGGGTGAGAAAAGGAAACATGAAAGAGACGAAGAAAAGATACGCAATGTGGAAAGAAAAGAAAGCAAGGAAGAAAAATAATGAGAGAAAAAAGGAAACGGAAGGCAAGTAAATGATGAAAAATGGAGAAGACACATATGGGAAAAATAGAAGGGAAAAATGAGAAAAATATGATGGTGAGCCTCAAGGAGAGAAGGGAAGTCTTTCAGAAGAGTCTGTCCAGTCATTCTGTGTAGGAGCTAAAGCAGAAGTGACCCACCTGAGTCTGATGCCTCTCCTCCACGCGCAGGTGGGACACAAATGACAGGCTGGTGCTGGTGAGAACATACCAGCCCCACGGTCACAGGGGGGACATGGTGCTCTCATCTCCATTGGGATGTGATTATCATATTACCTACACTTGCCATGACAGGCGCAGGACAGGTGAGTCTCTGAGGTGGTGTTAAAAAGAGAGAATTGCAGCAGCAAATTCCTCTAATGAAGGGTGCAGGGACAAAATAATCCTTGAGGGACACAACTTTTCCAAAAATTAATTTGGTGTTAACAGAAAATCAGGGATGTGAAATAGGAATGGAATTCAAGTACTGAGAATTTTAATTCTACTCTGGTAGAATTACTTGGTAGTTACTTGGTAAGTTGGACATGTCAATCTGATGGATATAAAGGCAATAGTTTAAGCTACGATTTAAGAAGATAATATAAATATGAAGATAAATGGCACTTTGGTGTTCAAAACAATATAAAGTAGGTTCTAAAGTCTTATTGAAGTGTTCACTGGAACTATTTAAGAGAATATACAACCAAGTTACTTGAAACCAAGGAAAATATATAATTTTTAAAAGATTTTATTTTTAAGTAATCTCTACATCAACGTGGGGTGCAAACTCACAACCCAGAGATCGAGTTGCATGCTCTACCAACTGAGCCAGCCAGGTGCCCCTATAATATTTCTGATTGTAGGTGATCTATAAATTTGTTCATTTAAAACTTTCTTCAAGTGATATTGTCTCCTAAATCAAAAATAATAATAAAAAGGGAGAACTAATATTCTTGCCAAAGTGCTTCTGCAAGGGAAGTATTATAGTCCTCTGAGTAGTGGTACTTTGTAAATGACATGAGTAGAAGTGCCTTAGATTACACACCATGAAATTAATAAGTTAAAATGGGAAATAAAATAGTACATTGAAAAAGTAAGGAATAAAAATATCTTCAACCAGGAGATGACTAAGTTGACTGGCATTATACTTCCTTTCCAAACAAAAGCAGAAAGCATGAGAAATAATGCACCGTATCTGATAGAATGAAGTATGTTAATTCACTTAAAAGCCTAACATTTCACTGATACTTGGTTCTACGAAGAATTATTATGTGAGAATTTGCAAAAGGAATATGAAAAACGTCTTGAAGATGCCTACTACAGTGGCTGTATGGTGAATGATCACAACCATAGTCAGCAGATCACTTAATTCCTAAGCCTCATTGTTTCCAGTGTGACAGCACGTAAGTTACAATTCCAAGTCCAGGATTTGTTCATCTTTATTTATAGACTACGATTTTTGATTGCCAGACACTTATATCTAGTGGTGTACTGGTAAACCAGCTCTTTGAAGTAAAAAGTACTCATTGGTAGTGTTTGCTGATTTCCATGATTTTAAACTACAAATGGTTTAACAACGGAATTGCAAAATTCCTGAATATGTTCTCAAGAGCTACTACGAGCCAACTCCCTAAAACACCACTGCATTCAAAAAAATAGTATCATGAATTTCTAACTTTTTTTTTCCTTTCTGAGTTCATGGAAAAGTATATGTGGCAGAGATGTTGTGACACCAACCACTTTAATGTAAAAATATGCTCAAGAGTGACTACGTGATTATTGAATGTTTGAGTACATTTTTAAAAAATCATCTGACCTAAAAGCATTCTTCAAAGTCTTAATCTATGAGGGCAAAGACGTTTTCAGGCTACGTGTACGCTACTCACATGCGTAACTCCAAAAATACGCACTGACTTTTACTAATGTGAGAAAAATAATGTATTATGCATTGGTTACTTCCTTTCGCTATTGCCCGGTAAGTTGTGTGGCCTCAGCAAAGCTATTAAGCCAAGTAGCATCCCTATAAAATTGAACTCACCTGATAGATTGCTGAGAGAATTACCCACACTGGGTCAAGACCTCATCCTCCCTGTAAAAGATACTGAGGCCTCAACACTTAACCCCCATCTGCTCCTAACACTTGGCTCTATTCACATAATATACACCTAAGTTTTGCCTCTCAGAGAGAAAATATCTTTGATTGATACTTGGATCTAACCCACCATATCCTCCCACATGATTTAACCAATTAATCTGTGTCCTGATGCTTCGGCCTCTCCCTTCCCATCTATAACCTATGGTTTTGTAAATGTCTGCATGTCTTCACTCTGCCTGTGTTATCTCCTTCTAGTAATACAAAATATGTTTCAAAGTCTTCTCTGATAAGATCTCCTGAAACAGGTAGACAGTAATGACCAATACACCTGACTGGGCACATATTCATTCCATTTTCCCCTTTCTGCATTTAGAGTCAACTCTCAATAAGGAGGCTCTTGGGAACCTAATACCTAACTTTGAAACAATGGTCCATGACATAATTGTTGACAAACAATGAACCACTATCATGGCTTCCTCAATCCAGGAGTCAGTATAGGGATGCATTTCTGAGTGTTTTATATGGAAAATTTGATAACTCATGATAAGGCTTCTATGCTAAAGACACCAAGGTCTGTGGATCTGCTCTTATGTCCTGGGCATTGTGCACAAATGTTACATCTGTTCTCTCGATTGATTACTGCAGATATTATCAGAAAAGAAGCTTTAAACACAGGTGGAAACTTGGAAGCAATGAATACATTGGAGAACACCATTGCAGAGTAAACGTCGTCCTACACTGCTTCCTGGACATTCTTTCCTCAACATCAATTCAAATGAACCCAGTGCCACTCAGCCTGCCAATCACCACATGTTCCCATAGAATACACTTCTATTACTAGGATTTCAGGAAATGCTATCTCTGTCACCTGGAACATGAGCATAAAGAGAAAGAAATATTATTCTCCCCTGTATGCCCTCAAACTGAGGTCCCCATAGCCAATGGCTTATTGGATATTATAACATTGGATACAACATCCTGATCTCAGAATTTTCCCCTAGAAAGTTGCTTTGAGATATTCATTGGCAGTCTGAATACAGCTTCTCCTGGTATAATTGTGCTTTTTCCAGGTATCTTTTTGAATACTGGATAAATGCAGATTATTTTCACTTCCATGTTGATCATTGCATTCAAAATATTTCAATATGGAATTTGGGTTATTTGTCCTCTGATAGCTATGCCACTCTAGGAATTCTGTCCAAATAATGCTTGTGGAGCCTTTCACTCTTAGGTATGATGTAAGCTGTGGGCTTGTCATATATGGCCTTTATTATGTTGAGGTAAATTCTTTCTACACCTAATTCGTTGAGAGTCTTTATCATGAAATGATGTTGTATTTTGTCAAGTGTAACATGTCAAAAAAACTACAAAAAAACATTTATTGTCAAATTTTTGTCAAATGCATTTGTTGAGATGATCATATGATTTTTTTCTTAATTCTGTTACTGTACTATATCATATTTATTGATTTGGTATGTTGAACCATCCTTGCATCCCAAGGATAAATCTCAACTGATTATGGTATATGATCCTTTTAATATGCTGTTGAATTGGGTTTGCTGCTATTTTATTTAAGGGCACCACAATATTGTGAGACTTCCTTCCAGAAGCCTGACCAGATTCTCACAGTAAATATCATAGATAAATTACCTTGTGTTTCTGCCAGGAGGAGGGCAAAAGGAACCATCGTGAAACATAACCAGAGCATCAAGTTCTTCTTAACAAAACCTGCACTCAGGAGGAACTAGTTAATCAGAGCCTAGCCGCTGGGATCCTATCAGAATCGAACCTGACCTGGTAAGAGGTGAATATCTAACTCCAGCCAGCTCTAGCCCTCCATGTGGGAGAATGGAAATACCAAATCCAGTCAACCCGTCTTCTCCCACCTACAAGTAGACAAAAGAATCTGAGAAACAATTGTGAATCCCACAGTCCAGAGGCATAGGCTTATAAAAAGATTAAGTCCTAGTCATATGATGATAGACTGCTTCCCCTCCCCCCACACCTCATTAGCACATTACTAAAGGTCTATGTACATCAGTACCTTTTACCCAGTACATGGTGCCTGGCTATCAAGAAAAAATTACAGGGATGCCTGGGTGGCTCAGTAGGTTTAGCGTCTGCCTTCAGCTCAGGTCATGATCCCAGGGTCCTGGGATTGAGTCCCGCATCGTGCTCCCTGCTCTGTGGGGAGCCTGCTTCTCCCTCTGCCTGCCACTCCCCCTGCTTGTGCTTTCTCTCTCTCTCTCTGACAAATAAATAAAAAATAAAATCTTTCAAAAAAAGAAAAGATTACATACTGTTTGGGTTCACTTATTGTGGAATCTAAAAAAAGTTTAACTCATAGAGACAGAGAGGAAATTGGTGGTTGCCCAGGACTGGAGTCAGTGGTGGGGGTGGGGGCAACGAGGAGATTTCGCCAAAGGGAACAAACTTCAGTTATAAGGTGAGTATGTTCTAGGCATCTAATGTACAGCATGCTGACTATAATAATACTGTATTGTATATGTGAAATTTGCTAAAAGAGTATCTTAAATGTTCTCACCACAACAAAAAATGGTTATTTTGTGAGGTGATGGATGTGTTAACTAACCTTATTCTGATAATCATTTCCCAGTGAATATATATATTGAATCATCACATTGTACACTATAAATTTACACAATTACATCTCAATAAAGCTGGGAAAAATTACAAGGCATACAACAAAAAAAGAGAGAAAACACAATTTGAAGAGACAGAGTAAGCATCAGAACCAGACTTGACAGGGGCATCAGAATATCAGACCCAGAATTTAAAACAACTGTTATTCATATTATAAGGGATCTAACTGATAGAGTAGATAGCATGCAAGAACAGATGGGTAAAGTAAACAGAGACAGGGAAAACTAAGAAAGAACCAAAAACAAATGCTACTGATGAAAAAAAAGCTATAACGGAAATGAAGAATGCTTTTGATTAATGCTTATTAGTCGGCGGGAAACAGTATCTCTGAGATAGAGGAAAACTCAAAAGCTAATAAAGGAATACTTTTAAAAACTCTGCCTACAGGAGTGCCTGGGTGGCTCAGTCGGTTAAGCGTCTGCCTTCAGCTCAGGTCATGATCCCAGGGTCTTGGGATCAAGTCCCACATTGGGATCCCTGCTCGGCGGGGAGCCTGCTTCTCCCTCTCCCACTTCCCCTGCTTGTTCTCTCTCTGTCAAATAAATAAATAAAATATTTAAAAATTAATCAATTAAAAATTAAAACTCTGCTTACAAATTTGATAACCTAGATGAAGTTGACAAATTTCTTGAAAGACACAATGTGCTAAAACTCCCATAAGAAGAAATGGACCAAAAAAAGTAGAGGAGGACATCAGCAAGATAATGGGCTAGGAGGTCTCAATGTGCATATCTCCCCCAACAACAACAACAAATTTTTAATAAAATAACTAACTGAAATAAGTCAGTCAGAGAAAGATAAACACCATATGATTTCACTCATATGTGGAATTTAAGAAACAAAACAAAGAAAAAAAGAGAAAAACAAAAAACAAACTCTTAATATAGAGAACAAACTGGTGGTTCCCAGAGGGATGGGAGTGGGGGGATGGGTGACATAGGTGACTGGGATTAAGAGCACACCTATCATGATGAGCACTGAGTAATGATTAGGATTGTTGAATCACTGTATTGTACACCTGAAACTAATATAATACTCTGTGTTAACTATACTGGAACTAAAGTTTTTCTTTAATTTAATAAATAAAATGAGTAAAAATAAAAATAAATAAATACCCCTAAAAATAGCTCAGAGAAAGCTCTGGACTTCTAAGAAGCAGCAAAAACCCTCTGGACCTCAACAGTTGAGAATGGCCACATCAAAGACCATAGGAAGCACATTAACTTGTATCATCTCAGTCCCCAGTCAAGAGCAGCTTGGAACCACAGGGGATCCCCTAAGAGGGCTTCACCACAGGGGGACAAAGAGAGCAGGAGAACCCCAGAAAGCCTCACCACTGTGGACATGTGCAGCCTTTGCTACACAGGTATCCCACAGTCTGCAGCAATGCTGCTCCCAGCTGGTAGAGCTGCCTGGAGTCCCCTCCACCGCGTCTACTCCCCAGGGCTGGAGCTGTCACTTGGGGTGAGGCTTGCCCCCAGAAACCCCAGTTGCTATGGTGCCCCACTCTCCGGGATCAGGATACCGCAGCCCCTCACCATACACAGACTGGAGCTGCCTCTGCCTGCACCCCACACACTGTATCTCAGGTTGCATCTCCGAACCGTCATTGCTAGGACTGGCCTCCTGCTGCCCTGAGCCCTGTCCCCTGGGTGCCAGGTCATGGCTCTGACCCATCATTGCTGCAACAGGGCTGCTGCTCCCCTGAGCTCCATGACGCACCCAGGTGGCAGCTCTGACAGGTCATCACCCAGGAGCACTGCCATCGCCCTGAGCCTGCAGAACCCCAGGTCACAGCTCTGGGCCATCGTTGTCTGAGAGCGCTGCCAGCACTGAGCCCAGCATCCCAGGTCCCAGCTCATGGCCCGGACTCCTCATTGCACGTGGCTCTGAACTGTCCTTGCCTTCCTGTGCGGCCACTGCTCTGAGTCCTACCCACGTGTCAGCTCACGGCTCTGAACGGTCACTGCTCTTGATAAGGAAAATCTGTGTCCTAAGATGGCCTGCCGAGCCAGCCAGAGAGTCCCAGTCCTTGCCCCGGGGCTCTTCTGGGTTCTTCTCCCTGCCCTGCTTCGCGCATGCACCAAAAGTGCCAAGTATGCGGAAGTAGAAGTGTATGAAATGCCCCCCCTCTGTTTGTGCTCGGGGCTCCTCTCCTCTGAGTGCGCCGTCGTTAAATAAACCTCCTAACCTCCAAGATCTCCGGGTGCCGCTTGGTTCTTCTGTCGGGCGACCCAGCCCAGGTTTTGTAACACTCTGAGCCCAGGTCCCACAACAAGGCTTTAGTGAACCACCCACCAACAGAGCATATTGCTCCTGTCTCATGACTACCCTGGGGCCAGTTATGAGGCTTTGACCCACCATCCCCAAGCTGCCACTGTACCCTGCCCCCTGGGTCCAAGCCATGACTATAGCTCGTCAGGCCAGGGCCGATGCTGCAGCCCGTCCCTCCACCCCACCGGCTGGTGTCACTTCATCCCACAGATAAAAAAAAGAACAGGAGAACCCAAGCAGCCTTCCCCTCTGAGGATCCCAGCATCCCCGCTCGCCATGGCCACCTGCATGACCTCTGCCATGTCGGCCCCAGGAAACTCCCACCATCTGGCCAACATGGAGCGCCGCTGTTAAAGCTGCCACTATGCCTTCCCGGGAACCAGAGCTGCTGCATCCCACCCAACCAGCGCCCTCAGAACCACCTCCAGATGGAAGTCCTTCCCCACGGAAGCCAGTCTGAAAAGGCCAAAGGAGATGACTGTGCAGAGAAATCAACGCAGAACCAGCAGAGACACGAAAGGCAAGGAAACAGGACGCCACCACCACATCACAAAATTTTCAAGTAACTGACCCCAAAGAAACGGAGAGCCATTATCTGAAAAAAAATTTTTTTATAATTATTTTAAGAAACTCTGTGAGATTCAAGAGAACACAGACAACTCAGTGAACTCAGGGAAACAATAACCATTGTTGGCGGGACCCTCGTGCACACTTGGTGGGAATATAAACTGGCCCCGCCCCTGGGGGAGGGGGAGGGGAGAGATGGGGGTTTAAGGATCCATGTCTGAAACTAATAGATACAGAAGTCCTGGAGATCTAATACAGTACAGGGACCACAGACAACAAAACTCTGCTGTAAACATTAAACTTACTAAGAGATTAGATTTCAGCTGTTCCCACCACCAGAGGAAATGCTAATGATGTGACAAGAGCTGAGGCTACAAAAGCAGTCATACCGCGGTATAAATGTATTATCACCTCAGTAAGTTGTGCACTTAAACTTACACGATGTTACATGTCAGTTTTATCTCAATTTTTAAATTATCCTTATTTTCTGTTTTCTCCTTTCTTTTGAAGTGATAATTTCTAGAATACATTAGTGTATATCAAGGTGTATGTGGTTCTACTTTTGTACAACAAAAATATCCCTGAAAAATAAATATTACTTCATTGTGTTATCAGATTGCATTCTGCCCCATTGTACAATTTTTCACTCATTTACTCTCTCTTTTTTTGCACTGGAAGGTGTTAGAATGAGGTCAGTACACACTGGTGTGTCTAGATCCCTATGTGCAAGGGTTTATACCCTAAAACATAAGTGCCAAAATATTCCAACCATAGTATTTATTGTCAAAGTACAATCAGTGGAAGTTATTGTGCCTAATATGAACCATATAGTCATTAATCGTCTGGAAATTAAAATAGACATGCGTGTGTGCCTGTACACCCCCATATTAGTGGCACAAATGTATCTGAAAAGGTTCTGATGTAATTATTTGACAACATTGATACCATGCCATTAGTTTTATTTTTAAATTGTTTCCCGGGATGATTCTGTTCCCCTAGGTGATTCTCAGGATTTGTCAGAGGTCGGAGCTCTTATTATCACTAGTCACCTTCCCAGATTTGCAACACATATGTAGAAAGAGTTCTATGAGTTATGAAAACGGATCTGATATTTGCCAACTGAAATAATTTAATTTTTTAGTTCTGTATAGATTGTGAGACACATGTCTGCTTTATCCTTTTCCATGTAGATATCCAAGTTCTCCTAATACCATTTCTGTAAAGCCTATACTTTTTCTTTTTTTTTTTAATGAAACCACCTTTTCTTTTCCTTTTTTTTAAAGATTTTATTTATTTATTTGTCAGAGAGAGAGAGAGAGGGAGGGACAGAAGCAGGGGAGAAGCAGAGGGAGAAGCAGGCTCCCCACTGAGCAAGGAGCCTGATGCAGGACTCGATCCCAGGACCCTGGGGTCATAACCTGAGCCAAAGGCAGACGCTTAACCGACTGAGCCACCCAGGCATCCAAAGATTTTATTTATTTATTTGAGAGAGAAAGAGAGAGGGAAAGAGAGAGAGAGCACAAGCGGGGTGAGGGGCAGAGGGAATAGCAGGCTCTTGGCTGAGCAGGGAGCCCGATGGAGGGCTCCATCCCAGGACTCCAAGATCATGACCTGAGCCGAAGGCAGACACTCAACCGACTGAGCCACCCAGGCGCCCCTAGCCTATACTTTTTCAATTGAACTATCTTGCACTGGTGTCAAACTCTATGGACCATAGATGTGTGGGTTTATTTCTAGACTCAAAATTCTATTCAGTTGATTTATATGTTTAGAACTGTGTAAGGACCACACTGTCTTGATTAACATGGCTTTGTAGTAAGTTTTGAAATTGGGAAGTGTAAGTCCTCCAACTTCGTGCTTCTTTTTCAAGATTGTTTTGGCTAATCTGGATTCCTTGCATTTCCAAATGAATCTTAGGGTCAGCTTGTCAGTTTCTGCCGAAAAAGGCAATCACAATATTGGTACAGAATGCCTTGAATCTGTAGATTTCTTTTGGGAGTATTGCCATCTTGGCAATATGACGTCTTCCATTACATGGACAAAGGATGCTTCTTCGTTTATTTATAGCTTTTATATTTTTTTGATAATGTTTTATAGTTTTCATTGTGCCAGTTAAATCTATTCCTAAGTATTTTTTATATGACTGCATATAGATTTGTTTTCTTAATTCCATTTTGCACTGTTCATTGCTCATGTATAGAAATACAACAGATTTTAAATTTCTGGATAAAACCCCTGGGGTGACAAAAGACCAGGATGCAGGACTGCTTAGCAAGAGCAGAAACAGAAAATCCAAAGCCTTTCTTGCTAAGAACCTGCCTTTCCCAGCTAACAGTGGGACGATGTTTATATTTCCGACACTAGGAAGCCCAAAACCTGTTATTATGGGTTCCTAATCTAAGCATTCTTTGCAGAAAATGTGAAAAATATGCATAATTGTTTACCCTCTCAAGGAGATCTGTTGTTGAACTGCATTATGACTGGTGGGTTTTTACCTTGACCCTAAGCTGAGGGTTGTCCGGTCCCTGGGTCTGATATTCTCCTCAGCCCCACTCAGATCTCAGTCGTCTGTCTCAATCTGTGGCTTTCAAACCAAATCTAAATGGAAAAGAATGTTAGTCATGTAACTCAGTCTGTATCACTCCAAACATCAGTCCAATTGAACAAAACTGGTTTGGCATCTGCTGGTGGGATATTATCCGTACGAGATAGGCAATGTGTTATTTTAGGAATGATATTATCATCTCAAATATTAGCATGAGATTCAGAACAGCACTCAATCTGAACTCAAATTATCGTATCTTCTATGGTCATTCTCATGGTATGCTAAGTAAATTTCCCTGATTCAAGACACGATTAGGTCTCCCAAAGCAAATCTCTCCCTAAACAATTACCTACCTATCTGTTTCTTGCTCTCTGGCTCTCTTTCTCTCTGATAGCGAAATACCAGGTGTTCCCATATGAAGCACTTTCATTACTGGGGTTTGAGTAAATCCTGTCTCCCCTACTGAGAACAGATAACATAAAGAGATAAGAAAAATGTTTTCTCTCCAGCATCCTCAGAAACTGAGGTCATTACAGCTTATGGTTAATCTAAGAGTATATATTGCATACAAAAACCTGAACTCACTGACCTCTAAAAAGACATTTTTACTTCTCTTCACCAGTTTAAATACTATTTCACCTGGTAAAATTATGTATCTTTATAGCTGTCTCTTTAATAACTAAAAGAAATCCAGCATAGTTTCATTTTCACATCAATACTTTAACTCAAAATAATTCAGTATATATTACTTTAAATACTCTTGTTATGAATCATGTTTGAAACATTGACTAAAAAAAGACTAGCCTATGAATTGGGAATTTTCATGAATTCTTACTCCATGGTTTTCTCAAAATTATGTCAATTATTGTTGTGTTGTATATAATCTAATCACTAAAGACACAATATCATTATCATACTGATACAATTACCTAAACAATTACCTACCTGTATTCTATAATCTCAAAGTGTGATTTCATTATCTCCCCTGGGTGGGGGGGACCTGAGCTAGTACATTATCCTTCCCCCATCAGTGAATACACACAGTAATATTTCCACTGTCAGTAAAAATTATAAACAGAATTCTTGCTTTTTGTGTGTTATTTTTCCATTATATGACAGGAAAAAAAACATCTTGGCAAAATACTTGACAGAAGAGAATTGCTCAAAACTGTTTCACCTAGCTTTCTAGTTACCTTAACTCTGAGGGAAAATGAAATAGAGAAATGGAGTTGCTCATGTTTTATATTTAATTTTATTAAAATGGGTCTTTATTCCAAAGTACTATCTTTTGTTATTTTAACATTTAAATTTTTTCATGATACTTATTTTTTCATTTAGTTTTATGAATTTTCCTAGTTTCTATTGCTTCGTATTTTGTTTGCATATAATATTGTGGATTTTCTGTAAGCTCTTGCTTTGTGTACTTAGATTATTGATTATCATCCTTTCCAAAATATATATTTGTACTGATATGTCCATATTAGCAGGGCTTAATCTGTATCCCTAAAGTAAAAATATATAGTCATTATTAGATGTGCAGATTTTCAACCTATATATTTACCAAATTTCTTTTAGGAACATATATTATTTTTAAACTGGAAAAAACATATTAAAAATAAAAAGTTCTATCACGGTCCAAGGTTCAGCTTAAATTGTGTTTTCTGGAAACACTCCCAGTGAGTGTGACAAGCGTTTCAAAGATGTGGCCATTAACATGACAAGTTCCTGTAACTGTCAGATCTGGTCACTGGACCTCAGCCCTTGGGTTTCTTTGCGAACTCAGTCTGTCTTACTTTAGAGTTACTTAAGTGCTCACCTGCTGTCCGCAGCTCGTTCTCCCAAAGGGGACCAGAGGGACAGGGACAAAGTCTCTTTTTTGGTCCTATTTTTTTCTAGGGCCGGGCACAGTGAATGTTTCCTGTATTTGTTGAATGTGATCAATCAGATTATCCATAAAATAAGAAATTCTAATTGGCTTCAGCAGATCAAGGCCAGGGGAGCTCATACTCTAAGATAGAAAGCTGCCAAGATTAGGCTCAAGACCTCTGCTTCTCACCATGGCCCCTAAGAGGGGGCTCAGCCAGCCTCTGGGCACCCGCACCAGCAATGGGCCCGCGCTGGCTCGCCGCTCCTTGTACACACTTGCCGTCCTCCTCGGGCTCCGGGCCAGGCCCTCTCCTCGCACCTCCAGCGCCTTCACACCTACTCTCTGTGCCGGAAAGGTCTGTCCCCTTCCAGCTGGCCACCTCCTGGTTACCTGGAAAGTTTCAACTCTGTAATAGACTGGCTTGGTCCCTCCCAACAGCACATTCTGCTTTTCCTTCTTGCCCTTTCCCACAATTGTCACTCTGGATCTGTGTGAACATTTGCTTTATGCTCCTCTTTCTTGCTTCATTGGAATCTCCAGAAAGTCAGTCTGTCTTGATTATGGCTGGTTCCAGCATCTGGCACAGAGTGGAGAGAACAGAGCTGGCTCACTGACACGTGGACAGGCTGCATGTCAGCATGACTGGGACTCTTGTGGAAGGGGCTACCTGGATGCTGCCACCTTCCCAGAACCCCCTCCAGATGCTGGGAAGACAGGTGTGCACCTCATTCTGCTTCCTCCGCTTGAGACATGGTCTTATTTCCAGGCAGCTCTTCTGTCTCTACGGGGAGCCTGGCACCTCCCAGGAAAAGCTTCACTGGGTAAGCCAGGCCCCTCTCTTGGCCTCAGTGTCCTCAGCTTTGGTCAGTATCAAAGGACAATCGTAGGTTGCAAAGCAGAGCCTAGTAGAAATGATATCATTTTGGTGCCTCCAGACCGGAAAGTGGCAGCCAGGCCCACCTAGGTGGCCCTCCTTTGGACCTCAGGTTGGCAGCGAGCAGGGTTAAAGCCCCAAATTCTTCTGCAGTGAGAAAGGAAGCCAACCCCTGGCCTCCCAATTAACTAAAAGCAAATGATTATCCAAGACAACTGGGTGAGACTGATTCAAACAGTGGATGGTCTTAAGAGCAAAGCTGAGAACTCCCCAAAGAAGAAATTCCCAAAATGGAGAACAGCTTCAGCTCTTGCCTATGTTTCCAGAGATCCTTCCCTACAGACTTCATTGCCCCCTTTTCAACTAAAGTCAAATTTCCACGTATTTTGGAAGGACATAAAATACACTTTCTAAGTGAAATCTTCCAAGAGGCTTGCCATTCTCTCAGGTTGGAAGCTTAATGGGGTACCCATAGGACAAGATTCATCACATCAGAGATCGTGGGGAAGATGTTTGCCCAAAGTACTCACGTGTTGCACCAAAAGAAACTGAAGGGGACCCAGTGTAATAAGAGACAAAGATTCAGAATGTTTCCTACATGGGAAGAAGAGAGTGGGTGGGCCAAATGTTTCTCTGCCCTTGAGTGTTATTAGTACCTTAGGAAAAAGGATTAAAAAGATAAAGACCTCCCTGGATTTGCTTTTCCATATCTACAGCTATTTATTAAATGGAGACCAATCAATCCAGTCTTGGGGCCTGATGGAAGGTGCAGCACTTTTGATTCACTGAATAAAGAGACATTGCAGATTTGTCCATCATCAGTGAGGGGTGAGATATTCCAACCCTACCAGCAGAAGGACATTAGATGCCAAATCTTTCAAGAAAACTGCACAAGATTTCCCACTGGCACTATCAGGCTAGTAACTGCATTTCTGGCATATTTTTATTAAAGATAAGAAAGAGAGAGGTCTCAGTTTAACTTACATCACTAGGTCTACACCCAAGGGTAGGGACCAAAGTATTAGCTATTCACAGAAGAAACACCAGGGCCCAGATTAAAGAACAGTATTTTCCCAGGAGTTCAGATATCCTTTATGTACAAGGGAATGTCCCTATAACATGCCAAATCACTACTTAGGAATTTTCTTGAAGGGGAGTTGAAGGGTGGGACCTCCATCTGTTAAAACAACAGCATGAACTAGAATGCTCCAGGGTTCATACCATGAAGGGCATATCAGCCCTGGCTCATCAGGGAGGCTTCACCATAAACCAGGTCAGAGCCATGACAGGGCAGGCATCCAGATCCTCTCTGGACACAGATCTTTAAGAATGAACCATCATATGGGGCACCTGGCTGGCTCAGTCGGAAGAGTGTGTGACTCTTGATCTCAGGGTTGTGAGTTTGAGCCCCACGCTGAGTGTAGAGATTACTTAAATTAAAAACTTTTAAAAAAATCATAGTTTAATAAAGCCTTGATGGAAGATTACACAAACATTCACAGGGAATGGACCAGCAACTCTGTGGTACACAATGGCCACATGGAAGCATCCAGGCCTTTTTAAGTTCCTTGTGCTCCAACTTATCCTCTGTAGTGTGCGCAGAGCTCATGTATGCTCTTCTATCGAAAGCAGATGTGTGTCGTTTTCCAGCTGAGACCATTTTCAGTGAGAGAGACAGTGCCCCAAGGAGGTCAGGGTGTTGTCCCAAGGGACAATTTTATCCATCAAAAAAAGAATTTTCCAATGCTTTTTGCTAAATCTTTTCCATGTGAAATACTTATTTTACAACTTGAACTTGAATCCTTATTATAGAATAGAATGTACTACAAAGAAATTAATACAAACTTTGCACAAATCAAGTTTGCTCCCCTATTCTTTCTTTCCATTTGTCTCTGTTTAGGCAATGATAAAACTGTGACTTTTAAAAAAAATTATAGAACAGGGGCACCTGAGTGGCTCAGTGGGTTAAGCATCTGCCTTTGGCTCAGGTCATGATCTCAGGGTCCTGGGATCGAGTCCTGCATCGGGCTCTCTGCTCCGCGGGAAGTCTGCCTCTCCCTCTGCCCTCCCCTGTCCCCCACTTAAGCCTGCTCTCTCTCTCTCAAATAAAATAGTCTTTTTTAAAAAAATAAAAATTGTAGAATGGACATGCAAATAGGCAGATACTCCTCATGGGCCTTTTTCTTGGGGTATACCTCAAAGACTTGTGTTGGTTTCTCCTATGACTGAGGAAATGAACAGCAGATCTGTAAGTGCCATTTCAACCACACTGTTGTGATTGATGTGCTATCAAGGCATAAAGTGAATGAAGAAGGGGATCCAATGGAGTACTTGTAAGTTGACAGAAATACCTGTGGTACTTCCTATAGGAATTCCTTGTGACCACATCTTAGCTGAGCCAGTAACACACACTTTAAGAGGTTCAATACTTTCTTCACCTGAACACTTGGCATACAGCAACCAGCCACCTGACCTTCACCTGTTCCGCGGCCAGAAGGGGTCTCAGAGTGCACAGAGGCCATTAAGGAGAGTTGCTGCGGTGACCAGGGACTATCCAAAGCCCTGCAGCAGGCTCCCCTCTGCCGCTGGCCAGCCACCTGCCACCCTCCTGTTCCTCTCCAACCTCGGTTCCCCGCTGGAGCTGTTTGGGGAACAACCAGCCAGCCTCAAATCCTGACCTCGGACCTGCACAAAGTCCCGACTGCTTGGGCTGGGAGTGAGTCCCAACTCTCCCACCAAACGGAAAGGATGCTCTGACCTTCTTCCCACCAAGATCTGACTAGATCGCTAACCGGTAAATCCCAATTCGCGCTCCAGAGGCAAAACTGGCTTCTTGCACCTAAGGCTTGCCCCACTTCAACAGGCGTTCACAGGAGGCGCCCGACAACCCAAGGGACCTGGACCTGACCCAGAACTTGACACTTCTGGTCCCCAGTTCTCAGGCGCAGCAGTCAGAGAGTGACAAGACTCCCTGTGGAGTCCCCATGCTACACTCCACACGCCAGCTGGGTGTAATGTTCTTGCAGAAGCTCCAGCCCAGACTCCCACCCCAAACTTGCACCAGCTCCCGGTTGGACGCCGCAGTCGCACACACGCACTCAGGTAGAGTCTGAGAGTGACAGCGGGGACCTCAGGGGAGCAGGTGCCTTCTGACGGCCCTGTGGGGAGCGGGGCTCCTCTGGGCCAGTCCACAGGGACATCAACCCACCCAAACCCGACTCCTAGCACCGTCCTCGGCCTGCGGAAATCCCATCCACAGGGAAATACAGGACCCATACATACTACCTGGGTCTTTCCAAACCTCTGACAAAGAAAAAAATAGAAAGTATAAATATTAATTGTAAAATGCAAAATACATTACTACATATGCTCTAGGCATAAAGGGGATGTTTCCAATGACTTTAGGGCAATTAGATTTGAGAATTCAGGTGAGATGGATATATTTAGGGAAAAATTCAACTTGCTCAAAACAGCTCAAGGAGAAATGGTTGTCCTATAATCACTTAAAAACAGCATTAGTCCAAACTCTTCCTGTAAAGAAAACATCAGACCAAACTGATTAGGACATTCATTTAATGAATAAATTTTTACATAAGATTTTAGATACTAGTAAGACTTGGCATACATAATTTATTCCAAAGCTATCTTAACATGATCTAAACCCCTAAACATAGTGTCAATAAAGAAAATTATTACAGGCCTTATTGATGCCATGATTAGCAACTAAAAAAAAAATATTAACAATTCTAATCCAGAAATACATAAGGATACCTCATGACCTAACTGGGTTATTCCAAGAACACAAAACATTCTTTTAATATAAGAAAAACCTATCTAAATCACTACATGAGCAGGTTACAGGATTAGAAATTGTATTATGGTAATTAATGAAAAAAGGGAATTAAAATTTTCACCAAAATCTGTAGAGGAGGAGGAAATAAACTGAGCCAATCAGAAGTAAATGGACTCCTTTGGCAGAAATTGATAATACATAATATCATACTGAATGTGAAATGGGAAATGTAGACAATGATGCCACCCCTTGCTATTATAACTCAGTATATATAGGCTATGCTTCATAATGTAAAAGGTATTTTCTTTTCCTACTTGCCCTAATGCAACTTTCCATAATTCAGTGAACGTAAACCTAGTCCATGTTTTTGTTTTTGCTGCATATGTATGTGCATCAAAGAATAATCAATGTTATTTATTGCTGAAGCTCTTATTTTTATAAATGTCATATTATAAAATTTAGGCAACTTGATTTTTCACTGAACATTGTATACCAGAACTCTCAACTATATAGTTCTAGTCTATTATTTTGAATTATGCAGGATTATTACCTTACATGAGATTTATTTGGGAGCTCTGTTGTATAAGTACATGCAAGTTTCTTTAAAGGATACATCTGGTATCAGGGGTGCCAAATATCCACAACTTCAATAGGAGTATCAACTAGGATATTTCCTAGTGGCTGTGCAGAGTGACTAAGCAAATCATACTCATCGCACTTGCTATTTCCCCACCTACTCTCAATCTTATTTGTAGCAACAGATGGGAGATATTTGCAAAATGAAGTAGATCTATGTCATACTGCCTTGGGAAGATGTAGGGGACACGCTTTATTCTGTAATTAGCAGGACACGATTTGGGTTAAAAATCTAAAGTATGTAAAACACATTATACAGTGTAGGAAAAAGCATACCAGACCGACAGAAAATGCTCCAAAATGCTTGAGAAATGATTCTGTATCCTAAAGCTCAAAATTAGGAAAATCATTTCAAAGCTGGACGTTCACAGACACCAGGCTATTCCTCAAAAACTCTGGTTAACAACATGGCATTTAGATGCTCAACTGGGTACTCTCAGATCTTGTGACATCTTGCTGTCCAAGAGCCTCTTTCTTTTGAAGCCCAAACTGCTATTCATTGACAGCTGTCTTCTCCATGTGTTTGTTGGTTTTATGCTCCAGACTCTAATCCAGCTTTTCTCCAAAGCACCATGAACTGCACAGCCAAGGGCCTGAGCCCTGGGGAATACTGCTGCCCTACCAGGAGGGATCATCAGCTCATGGAGCTTCCCTGAAGACAGCATTTATGCACAGGCTCTAGAGAGGCCTTTGCCTTGGGCTGCTGTGTGGATGACTGCGGGATGATAACCTATGGTTGTTTTTTTCTGAAGCTTAGAACCATTTTCTGGAGCCACATTCTTGGTCCTAGCGGTGGACCTTTGCAGACCCCTCATCCCAAAGCTGCTGCATTCTCTGGCTCACCCTGTGTTAGCAGAAACCTGACCACTACTAGTTTGAAAACACCCGCCCTGCTGTTGTGACTTAAGGGAGGAGCGCACCTGCTGCCCTAAATCCCCAGGATTCAGGTGCATGAGCAGCTGATCCTGGAACCCAATTTGTCTTGATCCTTCTGAAGCCGAGGTTGCTGTGGAGGACATCGAGTAGCCATTCTGCTGCTGTCCTTGATACAGTGAATAAGGACAGTAGGCCTGCTGCCGCTGCTGCCTCTCCCCCTGCTGACTATGAACTTGCTGCAGAATGAAGGCCCTCGCATTCCAGCTCTGCCCGGTCTCAGGCCCATACTTCTCGAAGTACTGCACGGAAGTCGAAGGATGAAGATAGATCGCTGATTCATAGCTGTAAGATGAATAGTTGGCATACAGTCTATTCCCCATGTCACCCTGATACTCCGAAGCATAGCTCTGTTCCTTTTTAATGCCTGGGACCCCAGTGTCCCCTGAGCCATCCTGTTGATTGGGAACCCATTGTGTCTCAGGAGAGAAATAGCCCACTCCTCCTGGAAGAGCCTCCAGGGTAGAGGAGCAGGTCTGCTCAGGGGCCCAGATGGGAGATTCTGCCTGGGGGTTCCGGAGGCTTCCACGTGAATGACCCTGGATAGGGAACGCATGCAGTTTCCTAGCTGCAAATATTCTCTGTCTCTCTTTCAGTGGCAGGCGGGCTCTTTTGTTCTGGAACCAGTTCTAAGGAGAAAAGAGACTCATGATTGATCAAGTTGGCTTATTTGGTATCATTCCACAACACAGTTCCATAACGTGGGAGAGAATATAGTTAAGCTTTGTCATTACTTTTACTCAAGCTGCCACACCAGAATGAACTCGTGACTCAATGTATTCTAAATTATCTTTTGAAATTTGTTTTCAAAGGCTACACATAAGAGCCTGACTCATAACTTGACTGCATATTTTATGTGACCGTAAGTATTCTACTTAGCACCTCCAGTCTCCCATTTTTTTTCTCCCTAAAATGAAGACAGTTATACATGCCAACCATAATCCCTGGGACTTTGGGGGAGGCGGAAATGATACAATGCTTTCTTAGATAATCCATTCTAATAAGCCATGGTTTCTGTAGGTCAGTCATGCAGCATGGGTAATAGTGTTTGAGTGGGGGTCCTTTTGCCCATTTGCTCACTCCTGGAATCCCCTCTGTCTCCAAGCTCAGGAATGCTTTAGGCCATTAGTAGCACTGAAGCTGGAAGGATCTCTGATCCACTCGTGATGATTGCTTAAAACAAAACTCTTATGCACAATGAACCTGACACCTCCAAATACTCATTCTTACAACTGTCCAACATAGATAATTTTACAGAAAGCAGAGTTGCAAGAGTCAGTTTGTCAGAGGTTATAGGGCCAGTTAGAAGATCATCTCATGAGGACTCAACTGAAAAACAAGCTCACTTTCTCTAGTGTGACAACAGCCTCCTAGGATCCTCCCCCAAGCTGTGCTCACTTCCTGATCACATCATAGGCATTTTCTCTAAGCACATGCATCCTCAAGTCAACTCTATTTGACCACTCAATTCTTTCCTGGTTATAACCTTGTTCAGATTTTCTACTTATTTGTATGGAGTCACTGATTTGTATTTCCCTTACAATGTTTCCAGTTCATGAAACTTTTACAATAGAACATCATTACTTCCATAGTATTTGCCTATACTTTTACCCTCCAAACCAACCTAGATCTTCCTGTTGTCAAGCAACCAACAAATCAAGTGATTTATGGACAATAACATAAGAGAAATGATAATTTTCTTAACTGTGTGTATAAAAAAATATTGCAGTTCTAAAATTTCATACAGCTGATGATTCACCAACCATTTCCAAAATCATAGCTGAGATTCCCTGAACAAGGTATCAGTTCATGATGGGGCTCATAGCTGGCTCAGTCAGATGAGCATGTGACTCTTGATGTCAGAGTCATGAGTTAGCCCCATGTTGGGTGTAGAGCTTATTTAAATAAATAAAACTTAAAAAAAGATATTGGTTCATGCAACAATTCGTTGTGAAGCACCCACTAAAGCTGTGAGGTATTATGCCAAGTGGGGGGTGGGGGGCACTATCAAGACAAGTCCTTTCTCCTGTACTTCAGACCTATATACCCAACTGTTTACTTCCTATCTCCTCCTGGAGGTATAATTGGCAAACCAAATATCGTTGTGTCCAAAATGAAACTCTAGTGCCTCTGTCTGGCATAAAACCTCCATTCCCAGGCCTTCCCCATCTTAAAGGCAACTTCAATCTTCCATTTGCTTAAGCCAACATTTTGGAGCCTTCTTTATTGCATACGCAATGAGATAGAATGCAGAAATCTCTCAGCAAATGATCAGCCCCACCTTGAAAATAACACAAGTCTTTCCAGCTGTCTGTACTTCCACAACCAGTGGCCTGGTCCAAACCATCATTGTCCCGATTCTAGATAACTGCAGTATGTTCTTAACTGGTCTCTGCTTCCAGACTTTCCTCACAAGCATCAGATTTTTCTAAGAAACACAGAACATATTCATACCGACATTGAGATGAGTAAGAAAAGTGACCCAGATGTCAACACTTTGTCCCATGAAATGCTATTAAAGTTTTTCTTAATTCCTTTACATTCTCTATAGTCTACAAAAGATGTAGCAAAGCTTTGAATATTTCACTTACATCAATCGCATATATTTGACAATAGAGTCTTTCAGCCAGTTTTTTTCGAGTGATAAAATCAGGGTAAGGAATATCTTCAAATATGTGATTAAGTAGGCACAATTCATCCTTAGTAAATTTACGTCTGGGTTTTCCAATTACTCTTCTCCCTCTTGTTTCTTTTACTTTGTTATGACCATCTTCATTTGGAGATCCTAAAAAACCTGTAAATGGAAAAACAAAAGCATTGGGGAATACTGATAGTATCTAGAGGAAAAATAAAAAGACAGTTCACTGGCTAACCATTCATAAAATAAAACTTTTATAAAGTAAAGCCCTAGGGCACCTGGGTGGCTCAGTTGTTAAGCATCTGCCTTTGGCTCTAGTCATGATCCCAGGGTCCTGGGATCAGCTTCAGAGGGAAGCCTGCTTCTCCCTCTCCCACTCCCCCTGCTTGTGTTTCCTCTCACTGTGTCTCTCTCTGTCAAACATATAAAATCTTAAAAAAAAAAAAAAGTAAAGCCCTACCTCATACCTATTTGTAAGATTACTAATGGGTTAAAGGCCTATCTTTAAAATTATGAGAAAATGAGATTTATGAGCCAGGACATGGAAGGATTTCTTTAGCCTAACAAAGAATCATACACTACAGGGGAAAAGACAGATGAGAAAATGTTCAGCCTCATTAGTAATTGAAGAAATATAAAATAAGCCAGCTCACACCCATGTGATAACCCACAATATAGATGTATGGGGGTGGGGTGGGGGAAGGACAACAAAGATTAAAGAAAGTAGGAAATCTGCATCCATGTTGGTACACTTTGTTGAAAACTGTTCTAAGAGATAAGGAGGACCTTATATAATGATAAAGGGTCAATTCACCAAGGATATAAAACAATTTTAAATATTTATGAACCAAACTTCAGAGCTTCCAAATATATGTAGTGAACACTGACAAAAACTGAAGGAAGAAATAGGAAATACAATAATAACAGACTTCAATGTCCTAGTTTTAATAATGGATAAAAACAACCAAACAAAAGATCAATAAGGAAATAAGGGACTTAAACAACACTATAAGCTAGTCAGACATAATAAACAGATACAGAACACTGTAACAGCAGAATGTACGTTCTTCTCAAGTGCACCAGAAGCATTCTCTGGACTACATGTTAGACCACAAAGTAAGTCTTAAATTAAAGAACACTGAAGTCATACTCCTCCCCACCCCCAATCATAATGGAATGAAACTAGAAATCAATAGCAGAGGGTAAACTGGAAAATCCACAAATCTGAAAATTAATCAACACTCAAACCACCACTGGGTTAAAGAAGTCACAGTGAAATTAGAAAATACCTTAAGACAAATGAAAAACATAACACCAAAATTTATGGGATGCAATGATAGCATTGCTAAAAGAGAAGTTTTAAATGTGCTTGTTTAGAGCTATAAAAGATATGAAATCAACAATCTAACTTTATACCTCAAGGGACTAGAAGAACTAAATCCAAACTCAGAAGATAAAGGATCTAATGAAGATAAAAGCAGAGATTAAAAAATAGAAAAAAAATTGAAAAACAACAAAACAGTTGTTTTTGAAAGGATCAACAAAATTGATAAATCTTTCCCTAGATTAACTAAGAAAAAAATAAAATCAGAAATGAGGCCACTACAATGTCATAAACATAAAAATGATTACAAGAGAATACCATGAACAAATGTACACCAACAAATTGGATAACCTAGATGACATGGATAAACTTCTGGAAACACACAACCTACCAAGACTGAAAAACATCCTGAGACAATTAAAGAAGATGTAACAAATAAATAGAGATATCTATGTTCATGGATTGGAAAACTAAATACTGGTAGAATGTCTATACTACCCAAAGTCATTTTTTTAAAGATTTTATTTATTTATTTGACAGAAGGAGTACATGAGAGAGCACCAGCAGGGGGAGCAACAGGCAGAGGGAGAGGGAGAAGCAGGCTCCCAGCTGAGCAGGGAGCCCGATGCGGGGCTCGATGCCAGAGCCCTGGGAATCATGACCTGAGCTGAAAGCAGACGCTTAACGGACTGAACCACCCAGGCGCCCCTACCCAAAGTGATTTACAGATTCAGTACAACCCCTATCAAAATTCCAATAGCATTTTTTGTGGAAATAGAAAAATTCAGCCTAAAATTCATTTGGCATCTCAGGAGATCCTGAAGAGCCAAAACAACCTTGAAAAAGAGCAATTTGGAGATCTCACACCTTCTGATTTCAAAACTTATGAAACTACAGTAATCGAATAAGTGTGGGTGCTGGCATAAAGACAGAAAGGTAGACCAGTGGAATCGAATAGAGAGCCCAAAAATAAACCCTCACATATATGGTCAAATGATTCTTGACAAGGGTCCAGACCATTCAAGGGGAAGGGATAGTCTTTTCAACAAATAGGGTTGGAAAATTGGATATCCACATGCAAAAAAATGAACTTGGACCCTTACCTTACATCATATACAAAAACTCAAACAGATCAAAATCTCAACAGAACTAAAAAATAAAAAACTCCTAGAAGAAAATGGGGGCAAAATCTCATGACATTGGATTTGGCAATCCTTTCCTGGGATATCAAAAACACAGGCGACGGGGCGCCTGGGTGGCTCAGTCGTTAAGCGTCTGCCTTTGGCTCAGGTCATAATCCCAGGATCCTGGGATCGAGCCCCGCATCGGGCTCCCTGCTCCACGGGAAGCCTGCTTCTCCCTCTCCCACTCCCCCTGCTTCTGTTCCCTCTCTCACTGTGTCTCTGTCAAATAAATAAAATCTTAAAAAACAAAACAAAACAAAAAAAAACACAGGCGACAAGAGGGGGAAAAAAAATCAGACTACATCAAAAATTTAAATTATGTATCGAAAGACACAGTCAAGAAATTGAAAAGGCAACCTAAGGAATGGGAGAAAATATCTGCATATCATATCTAATAAAGGGTTAATATCCAGAATATATAAAGAACTCCTACAACTCAAAATTAAAACAAACGGGATTTAAATGGGCAAAGGACTTGAATAAATATTTCTCCAAAGATACACAAATGGCTACAAGCATATGAAAAGATGTTTAATTTTACTAATCATTAGGGAAACATAAATCAAAACCTTAAAAGAAAACTTCCATCATAGTTTGTCTCTGCCCGACATGTGTCCTTTATTTTTTTTTTTTAAGGATTTATTTATTTAAGAGAGAGAGCGCACGCAGGGGGAGGGGCAGAGGAAGAGGGAGACAAGCAGACTCCCCACTGAGCAGGGAGCCCAAGGCGGGGCTGGTTCCCAGGACTCTTGAGACCATGACCTGAGCCAAAATCAAGAGCCAGAGGCTTAACCCACTGAGCCACCCTGGCGCCCCCAATACGTGTCCTTTAAACAGTTGAGCATCGTCTCTACTTTCTACCAGCCCCAGGTTTGTGCTTCTGACTTTCTGAACTCACCGGAAAGTTCCTTTTTTCTTCCTTCTCACCTTGTTTCTCCTTTCCCAGGTGAAGACACAGCACACGTATCAAGAGCAGGGCTAATTCTCAGAGAAGCCATTGGCATTTGGGGTCAGTGCTTTCTGAAAAACTCTCATACACTCGTACATGGACTCACTGTCTCCCTCCAAGGTTGACAGTAGCTCCCTCCAGTCAGAAAGATAACAGAAAACTGCCCCCACACATATCCAAATATTGGCTCTAGGGACTCCAGCCCTTCCTAAATGCTGCCGGATGAGTTAACAGACCTCTTTTGAGTCTCCATTTCTCCACCTAACAGGGTCTAAGTGGATCTATAGCATGGAGCCATGAAAAAAAATGAATGAATAAATCTCAGCTCATACTAAGAACACAGTAACTGTTGGCTCTTACCCCTTTTCTCCCAGAAACTCATAGAGACTATAGGGGAACGGTGACCATGTTGCATTCCAGACCACCCGTAACCCAGAGCCAAAGATGATAGCTAACTGGATCCAGGAGAGGGAGGAAGGCCACAACAGAGCATTCTGGAGGCTGATTCCTAGCCCTAGGTCTCCATCCATAGCAACACAGCAATGTCAAAGACCCAGGCTTCCCTAACCTGGTCTGAAATAATCCCAAAATGACCTACAAAGAACTACAGATTGCTTAGAGAGAAAAATTACCCTGGAATTTCCAAATCCAACCTTCTTCATTAAGAGCCCCTCCCTACTTTGCAAGTGAAGAGACAGATTCAGAGTCAGTCTGCAGGGAAGGAATTGCCCAGCGAGAACAGCTCACAACCTGCATATCACACTCAGATACTTCCACTTGTGGGAGTGAAGATTAGATTAGCTGCTACAGGGGAAAAAAAAAAAAATCCAGTGGACAAGGCAGGTCTTGAAAACACTAATAATGGTAATTTTCTTCCTGTTTACCATAAGTGTTTCCTCAGAGAATATTAAGAAAGGAGGGCAGTACGGAGTGACCCCCTGCACAAAGTGGAAGCTAATGAACACCCAGCAATGTTGTTAATCTCATCTGTGCTGAGCCCAATCCTACAAATCAATAAAAAGGGCCTGAAGGGAAGTAGGGAAAGAAGCCCCCATTTTTTGTTTTGTTTTTGTTTTTTGTAAAATCCATCTCTCTGGGCCAAACCTTTCCTATTTTTGTGTGACCATGAGCATATCATTTCACCCCTCAAGACAGTGCTCCCCCAAAAATTATTTGCTCCCAGTGTCATAATTCCTATATAGGAATCCTTTTACCTTGGGAAGTAACAGAAGTTGGAAGACAGTAAGTGCGTTGCCCAAGGGCATGAGCAAAAAGAGGCAGAAGCTGAAGGTCAAATCTAGCCTTCAGGCCAGACACACAGTGCGGTTCCTTAACTCCCAGGGCCTCAGATAAGGAAGGAGGCGGATGAATTCCCACAACATTAACCCCATGCAAGTTGGCCTGAGCCCAAAGGACAACTTCCTTCATGGGAAACAAAGTAGTTGAGCTCTGGAAGTTTTATTTAAATCTTTGATCCTTGGCTGGGAGTAAGAGGCTGGTCCAAAGTAAAAGGAAGCACTGTATTTAAAAAACTCTACCTTCCCCCACAAACTTCAGTATATACCACTTTCCTACCCATTGCCCTTGAGAAGTGTCAAAGTTCTCCAGCTTGAGGGCTTCTTCAGAGGTTCAGGGGAGCGCACCTACTTGTATACACTTCACCGAAGAAGGAAGGGTCCTCCTCTATGGGGGAAGGTTGACCTCTTTTGAATGCACAGCTTAAGGAGAAACGCACATGGAGTGGGGACACACACCTAGCCAACCAGATCAGCCAAGAATCAACCCTGGTGTCAACGGGGTGAGAGATGTCACAGCCAGATCAACCTCACATCCACAGATCTCCCTCTTGAGCCACTGGTTGTGAACAGACTCCAAGTTCTGTAGGGTTTGGGAACACACAACACTAACAAGGGAGCAAGACAGCACTCTGTTCACGGCAAAATGGCACTCAGGGTCTTTGCTTAGGGAGACCAGCTGGAGATGGCCAAGATGGGGGGGAAGGGGGTTGGTAGATCTGGTTTGAGATTTTACTGCATCCCCTATCCCCTCCCACTCACCATCAATCTATATAAAGACTTCCCAGCATCTCTGAAAAGCAAATGTGCACATTTATTAAAAATAAAAACTCAGTGGGACACCTGGGTGGCTCAGTCGGTTAAGCGTCTGCCTTCGGCTCAGGTCATTATCTCGGGGTCCTGGGATCGAGTTCCGCATCGGGCTCCCTGATCCATGGGGAGCCTGCTTCTCCCTCTCCCTCTGCCCTTCTCCCTCTGCCTGCTGCTCCCCCTGCTTGTGCACGCGCTCACTCGCTCGCTGGCAAATAAATAAAAAAAAAAAAATAGTAATAATGAGTGAAAAAAATAAATAGAAACTCAGTAAAAGTTGCAAGCAAACAGACATTCTTTTGTATCATCTCAGACCCTTAGGAGCAGGGCTCTGGAGTCCACCTACCTGTGCTCTGAGGCTGATGGCCCACAGGGCAGTGCTGAAGGCTACGGTCCTCCCAGGCCATACTCTGCATCTTTGGCTGCTCTCCGGACGCTGGGCTGAAGGCCATTTCTAGAGCAGTTTCACAGAGGGCTTCACATCCTAAAGGCACTGCTGCTGGGCCACCATTGCTTGGGGATCACTCTGATGCAGAGTTTTGCCGCTGAGACAGGGATGGTGATGGGACCAGTGGACTCCTGGGTCCACCAATCCGTAGTTGAGTGGCCTCTGACAGAGGACTCACATCTCACTCACTAGCGTACCACCCAAAAGACACAAGGCACAGCTGAACAGACCACAGAGCCTTCTTGCCTCACTTAAGGGTTCATCTAGAAAAAGAAATCAAAAGTCAAGATCCCCTGTATTTTCTGAATCTACTTTCTCAAAGAATGGGAGTGTCAAGTCTCTTCCATATCCCAAGCTTGCGAAGTTCCAAATGATTTCTGAACTTCACAGAACATCGAGTCCTTTGTGAAGTAGGAAAAACTAAAATCCCAGGGCCACTTTCATTCTTCCAGGCTAGCTCTTTTGGTTTGGGAAATTTTTTTAAAACTTTGTATCCCGTTAACTTGTTGCCATGCATGAAAATTAAGAGAGAGAAGAGTATGATGACCCCGGCAATCCCACCGCTCAACTCTGCTGTCCAGCAACATGGCCCATCTTATTTCATGAAGCCACCCGTTCCACTCATCTCAACAGCCCCTCCAAATTCTGAAGTGAATCCTACACGTATTGTTTCACCCCGAAACACTTCCGTATATCGAAAATATAAGAAATCTTTTTCTAAGGCCAGTTCCTTATTGTCTGTTATTTATTAAGGTTGGGTCTACTTTTTCTAAATCCCACCCCCAAGTTTTATTGGGATATAATTGACAAGAAATCCCTTTTATGTAACCAAAGGTGCATTTTTAAATTACCCGAGCCTCTCTGAAAGTCCTACTGCCCAAATCTAGTGTACAGCAACCAGTCACATATGCGACCTGAGCTGTCCCCAGCCTCTAGGCCTGCACTTTTCAAAAAATGAAAGCTCAAAGCCCTACAAAACACTAGAACATCAAGTAGGCTGCCTCACCCCCCACAGCAACTCACCCTTAGGAGCCTCCTTGAGCCTCCAGCCCAGAGTCTTTCCGAGTGATAAAGCGACGAGCGTCCGAGCAGCAGTAATATACCCCCGAGGTGCCCACCCTAGACCCACCTTACACAGAGCCCTGGATGGCCCCGCCCCAGACACGCCTCTTGATCACATCACCTTTTCAAAACCTAATTTCCATTCTTTAAGCACCACTGAAGCTAATTTTATTTAATCCCCATAATACCCTGACAAAATAGGTATTATTTTTTCCCCACTTAGACTTGAGGACATTGGGGGCAAAGAGGTTCAGACCACAGAGTGAGCCTCTGGCAGGAGCAGTCTGACCTCTGACCTCATGTTTGTCACCATCACCCGATTATGTGACAGACTGCTGACCACCGGCGGACGGTAGCTTCCTATGGTTCACAGATGATCCACAGTGCTTGATATGTCCCTGACGAAGCCCTACTGGGTGAGACTGGAGGCAGGAGAGACCAGAGATTAATACTGAATAAGGATGATGGGCATTAGATCACTGGCTAATTCCTCTTATCCCTTAGACAGTCCTTTTTTTTTAGAATGATTTTTTTTTTAAGATTTTATTTATTTATTTGACAGAGAGAGACACAGCGAGAGAGGGAACATAAGCAGGGGGAGTGGAAGAGGGAGAAGCGGGCTTCCCGCTGAGCAGGGAGCCCGATGTGGGGCTCGATCCCAGGACCCCGGGATCATGACCTGAGCCGAAGACAGACGCTGAACAACTGAGCCACCCAGGCGCCCCCCGCCCTTAGACAGTCCTTTGATATAACTGAAACACCCATTTTACAGATGAGGAAACTGCAGGTCACTGGCATTTTCTACACAACTGTAGGACTTTCCCAAATGTGTGGGAGAAAGTTTTTTTTAACGCTCCAGGTGTGGAAACACAACATCTGTTTGACAGCTGTTTCAGATTATTTTGTCAGAATTCAGAGGGGTCCACATGTTCCCCCATCTATTTAACCAAATTGCTACAAATCTATGTGGCAGGCCCAAAGCACAGATTTTTCATACATTAACTTAAATTGTAGCAGCCCAATGGGGATAGATACTACTTATACCCAATATACATTTGAGGACACTGAAGCACAGAGAGGTCAAACTCTAAAAACAGGAAAATGCCTAGAGAAACATAAAGTAGATGAAAGTAAGGGTTTTAACTGGGCAAGTTAAGAGGCACCTGGTTGGCTCAGTCAGTAGAACATGCGACTCTTGACCTCAGGGTGATGAGTCCAAGCCTCACGCTCGGCAGTTCGGCATAGAGCTTAGTTTAAAAAAAAAAAAAAATTACTTGGTATTGACTGGGCAAGTTAATGGCTGAAGTGGAACAGGAGCCCAATGTTCCTGACTTGATCCCAGTGTAGATCATGCCTCACCAACCAAAGGGAAGAAAAAGCATGAGGACGCACAGACTCGAAGGGCAGATGAAATCATGGGAGGTCACGTCAGTGAGTTATGGCTGTAGATGGGTTGTCTGCTGGCTGCTGGGGTCAGAGGCATTGACAGTTCCGCCAGTCTGTTGGGGCAGTAAGCAGGGGCTCTGAGGTAGTTGAGGGGAATATCTGGGAAGCAGGAAGGGTTGGAGGAGACTGGAGACTAAGAGAGCAGAGCAAACCAAAATAAGGTTGCACCTAAACTGATTTCTTTGGCCTTCTTTTTTTTTCTTCCCAGTAATTCAAAATTCAGATAAAAAATGTTTTTGTTTTATACTTTCTCTCAGTACCTTGCATTCACAGGTGTCCCCTCCCTGAAGCTGCTTCCCCGAAGCATTTTTACCAGACACCTCACTTCCTTACATTACTTGCCTTACATTCTTCCTCACCTCCAGTCCACCTCGCTTCTGTTCCCACTCTATTTTTGGACGTCGCTGGCAAAGGTCAACAAGTCAGCCCTTAAATTACCCAGTCTTATGGTTAATCTTCCTCCCTAAGTCATCAAACATTGTTGGCCAATCTTTTTTTCTTTTTCTTGAAAACTCTCTTACCTCAGATTCTTTATAATAAGCTTGGCTTCAAGGGATATCCACTAAGTCCTTTGAACTTTTTTTTTTAATAAAGATTTTTATTTATTTATTTGACAGAGAGAGACACAGCGAGAGAGGGAACATAAGCGGGGGGAGTGGGAGAGGGAGAAGCAGGCTTCCCACGGAGCAGGGAGCCCGATGCGGGGCTCAATCCCAGGACCCTGGGATCATGACCTGAGCTGAAGGCAGACGCTTAACGACTGAGCCACCCAGGTGCCCCTCCTTTGAACTTTTTAAAAATACCCCATAACAATAAGAGCCCAACACACACCAGGTCCTGTGCATCGAGGCCCGTGATATGGCTGTGAACTGCACAAATACAGTCTCTGTGCTCAGAAAACCAGCATTTGGGTGAACTTTTAATACTTAACTCCCAATTATCACCTGCAAGGAAATGTCAGAACTTACTAGAATGCCTAACAGGGACTTTCATGACCTGGCCACTACTTCTTTCAGCCTGGCCTTTGAGAGTCCATGGCCTCCTGCAAACTCTTAGCTCCAACCAGGCCAGACCATTTACAGCTACTGTGATAGTCTCTGCCTTTCCTGGCCTATAGATCTGCCTCCTGAGCTATGAAAATAAGTTTCAGGCAACTTTAAAAGAAAATAACCAAGGGCACCTGTTGCCTCCGTCTGTTGAGTATCCAATTCTTGATTTTGGCTCAGGTCATGATCTCATGGGTCTCGGGATGGAGCCCCACATCGGCTCTGTGCTCAGCAGGGAGTCTGTTTGGAATTCTCTCTCTCCCTCTGCCCCTTCCCCTCTGTTCTCACTCTCTCTCTAAAATCAATCAATCAATCTTTTTTTTAAAAAGTTAAACTTAAATGCCCAAAAATATGGTTAGTCCTCAGTTTGCTTACTTCAAAGATGCAAGATTTTCCTTCTACACAGATATTTGAAAGAGTATTTTACTCATTCATTTATGCCATACAGATTTCTGAGCCCCTACCCTGTGCCACAATCTTTCTATGCAGAGATTAGTAACAATGTATTCATTATATCCAAGTCTGGGTCATTTTTTCTTTGGTTTTTTTTTGTTTGTTTGTTTGTTTTTACAAGGACATTACATTTGCCCCTAGGTGAACCCTTTTCTTTTTCTTTCTCAACATACATGCTCAAAGGGAAATTATTAGGTATTTTCACTTCCTTCCATCCCCTACCCCATACTGAAATATTGGTTGCTCACGAGAAGTTGATCTCTGTCAAATTGTAAGCAATGTGCAACAGTATTCCACAAGAAAGAGTAAAGTTATTTACATAGGCCTGAGGCTACCTGCAAGGGTTAACCAGCCCTGGAAATCAACACCTGGATTTGTGGGATAAAAATAAAGGTTTGCGGGGCACCTGGGTGGCTCAGTCGGTTAAGTGCCTGCCTTTGGCTCAGGTCATGGTCTCAGGGTCCTGGAATCAAGTCCTGCATCAGACTCCCTGCTCACAGGGGAGTCCGCTTCTCCCTCTCCCTCTGCCTGCTCGTGATCTCTCTCTCATTCTCTCTCTCTCAAATAAATAAATCTTTAAAAAAATAATAACTTCCCTATTGAAGTATTAAAGCCACACTCCATAAATTTGGTGAATTTGGCAAATTGGCTTTGGGCATATTGGGTCTTGTTGACTTTATGTAAATTGCCCATTCAATGTATTGCATTTTCTCAAACTGAATTTTAGGCATTTGCTCACTTCTTCCTCCCACAACACAGCACTTAGTTCACTGACGTTTAGTTCACTGACGTTTAACAACAGTAAGAACAACCAGAAAACATTTATTGAATTTTTACTTTATGCCACCTCTAAACTAACGACTTCCAAAATCAGAGTCCTGGGGCGCCTGAGTGGCTCAGTTGGTTAAGCGTCTGCCTTCGGCTCAGGTCATGATCCCAGGGTCCTGGGATCGAGCCCCGCATCTGGCTCCCTACTCCGCGGGAAGCCTGCTTCTCCCTCTCCCACTCACCCCCTTTGTGTTCCCTCTCTCGCTGTCTCTCTCTCTCTGTCGAATAAATAAATAAAATCTTTAAAAAAAAAAAATCAGAGTCCCTGTAATGAGCACTGGGTATTATATAAGACTGATCAATCACTGACCTCTACCTCTGAAACCAATAATAATGTTATATGTTAATTAATTGAATTTAAATTTAAAAAATAATGCATCAATATTAATTCATTAATTTTAATGAGTGGACCATACAAATGTAAGATATTAATAATAGGGGAACTATGTATGAAGGTGGAGGATGTGGGGTGAATATATAAAACTCTAAGAAATATCTGCTCAGCTCTTCTACAAATCTAAAATGGAATTTGAATAAAGAGATAATAAATAATAAAAAAATAAAATAAAATTTAAAACACTGAAAGAATAAAAATAAATAAATAAATAAATAAATATTTGAAAAAAAAAAAAAAATCAGAGTCCCATAGGCCAAGATCCTGCACAAAATCAAATCAGCAGCAATCATCAGCATCCTTTGAAGATTTGTAGGAAGGACAAACACACCCTCCTTCCCCCCACCCCCCACCCAGCTTCACCACACCCTACTGCATTATCTCTGCCCCCTTCATTCATTTGTTAATTTATGGCCCGAGGACATCTCTGTTTGCAACCCCTGAAAGTACGATATCAAATTTTAAGGTCAAAATGGTCAGTTGGTATTAAAAGGTTAAGTTATGGGGCCTCAATTAAGTCTTTATTGATTTGCCTGTCATCAGAGCACTACACTGTCCCCACCTGGACTGCATTTGTCTTGTTCACCATTGTATCCAGGGCCTAGCACTGTGCTCGACACCAAACGGGTCTTCAGAAATATTTACTGACTATTTGAATGAATGATGGAACCTTTTCTCCATCCCCATTATGCTACTTTACCTTTCAACTTCCCTGATTCCCCTGCTTCCAATTTTACTTCCATCCAATGTATACCATTTTCACTCCACTGATCTAAAAAAAAAAAAAAAAAAAAAAATCTTCACAGACTTATCTTGCCAAAGGGCTCAAAATTCCTCAGTTTGACACCTAATGCCATTGATGATCAGGACCCTACCTGCCTTTCCAGACTTACCTTCCTTCACTCAACTTCACAATGTTCCTTCTTGCAACAACAAATTGCTTCTAATTCTCAGGACACACAATGCTCTATCTAGATCCCAAATGTTCAGATTCCCCTCCCGATGGTAATCCTAGGAGACTATGGGGGATGTTGCTTTATCAGCCCATGCTCACCCATCTCACCACACTCCCTGGGATACTATTGTCTCTGTACTTCATGATACTGCAGTATTTGTGTATTTGTGTAGGGAGGAGAGTAGAGTTTAAAAAGAGAATTTCCCCAAATAGATAACCAGTCATCCTAATTTAATGAATAGTCCATTTTTTTCCTCCTTAATTTTAAATGTTACCTTTAACATAAAGTAAACGGTTTGATATATGTCAGAGCTATCTCTGAAGTATCACTTTCCATTGATTTGATTTGGGTTTCAAATACCAGATGTTCTAGATTATTATAGTTTTTTTTAGTGTATCTTAATACCTGGTAGGCCAATCTTATGGGAAAAAATAGTATCTTACTGAGCTTTATTTTGCACATCCCCATTGCCATTAAGGTTGAGCATCTTTTCATGTTTCTTGGCCATTCAAGTTTTCTCTTTTAAGGATGTCTGATTCATGCCCTTTACTCATTTGTTGATGATATATATTGAAGCATTGCTTCTTCCAAGTTTTTCAGATTTATGGCGCCACTCATAAGAATGAAGTTTTTAATTTAGTTGCAGTTAAAATTTCTATCTTTCCCTCTATGGTTTTTAATATTTTGCTAATAAGTTTCTTTCCTTTCTCTCAAAGGTTGTCAAACTCTTTTCCCATATTTTCTTTTTTTTAATAATTTTTTAAGGGATTTTTATTTATTTATTTATTGAGAGAGAGAGAGAGAGAGAATGATAGAGAGCATGAGAGGGAGGAGGGTCAGAGGGAGAAGAGGCTCCCCGCAGGGAGCCCGATGCAGGTCTTGATCCCAGGATCATGACCTGAGCCGAAGACAGTCGCTCAACCAACTGAGCCACCCAGGCGCCCTCCCATATTTTCTTCAATGTGTAGGTACTAGTCCATCCAAAGGAGAGAGAAAGTATAAAGGGTGAGAGATTTCTTTGCCAACCCAGAGGGGATGGCAACATAGGACAAGTGGAGGATGAAGACTTTAGCTACCCATGTCACATGTGAAGGGGGTGAGTTAGAAAAGACAAAATCCTTTTGAATCTCCTCCTGACATCTCCAGTTGACTGTGGGTTCTTAATGGATTGACATAAACTACTCACATTTGACTGAAGCTCTCCTGGTACCTTCATCTGGATATCTTATGTGGCATGATAGTCTAATGGTAGGGCCCTTCAGTCACGGCTGTACCACTCTTCCCCACCATAATCAGGGGTGTGGAGAGGGGAGGCACAGGGCACTTAGTAACTTGCTGGGCTCAGACCATGGAGGTGGAAGATATGAAGTTAAAACCTAGCTTCCTTTGACCCTAGCCATTTTGCCTCTTCAACAACTTCTATTGTAACATGAGTTATTTCTCCTGTATCTCCCTCACTGCAAATTTAACACCAGGAGAGAAATACTGAAAAACAATAGAAAAACAATAGCCTAAAATGAGGGAAGTTCTTGAAAACTTTTGGTAAGGTTAGGGTTTGGTGAGAACTGTACTTTGTAGAGAACTGTAGGTCGAATTTGATAGAGGGAGTGCATGTGGGGGGGGAAGTGGTGGTGATGTAGGAAATGGATGGGGTCCAGAGCCGAAGGGCAATAAAGAATTCTTGAGACATGTTCAGTGCAAAATATGGTTTTATTAAAGAACAAGGACAGGGGGCGCCTGGGTGGCTCAGTTGGTTAAGCGACTGCCTTCGGCTCAGGTCATGATCCTGGAGTCCCGGGATCGAGTCCCACATCGGGCTCGCTGCTCGGCAGGGAGTCTGCTTCTCCCTCTGACCCTCCTCCCTCTCATGCTCTCTGTCTCTCATTCTCTCTCTCTCAAATAAATAAATAAAATCTTTAAAAAAAAATAATAATAAAGAACAAGGACAGGACCTGTGGGCAGAAAGAGCTGCATTGGAATCAAGAGGGTGGGCCATTATATACCTTCAAGTTGGGAGGGGGTTAGGGACAGCACAAGCCTCCAAGGTATTTTGGAAAGGTTTTCAGGACCCTGAAGGGGCTAGCTATTATTAGGGAAAGGTCATTTATTACTATTTAGTAAAAACTCTGTCATGAGATCCTTCAGATATATATCAGTGGGTCCTATGCTTGGAGGATAATTGTTAACCTGTATCTTGGGGGACAGAGATAAAGAAGTTTCCAAAGGAATTTTTGTATGTTAAAGTAGACTCACAGGATCCTGAGGTCAGGCTAAGATTTGCCCTTAGCAAAGTATCAAGATGGAGGCAGCTGAGTCCCTAGGGGAATGTCCCTCTGCCTGTTTCAACGACTTGTCAGTAGGCTGTAAGTAGTGAGGAAATTCAATAATTTCTCTTCTGCCTTTGTTTCCCACATCAGTAGAACTCAGGAAGGAATGACCCAAGGAGGACAGAAATTAAGCCATGGTTTAATCCAAAAGGATGAGAAGTAATGTTAATCAATAGAACTCTTGGCAGCTGACTAGATATGAACGCAACCAAAGAGAGGGAGTCTGGGTTCCTCAAAGAAGGAAATCAATGTTAACATAATCAGGGCAGCCTTGGTGAGGACTGACTCTGCGGATAAAAGTGGACTTGTCTTTGAAGTGTGGGTGTGACACCTCGTAAAGATGACCAGCAGGAAAGTGGGGGGAGGGTAAGGCTGGAGACATTGTTTTAGTCATCCAGATGGAGGCAAAAATTGAATCTCAAAGGTACTACAAATACAGAGAGAAGATCATAGGAAAAACCTGTATCTGGGGGACAAAAAGTAAAAGGAAAGCTGAGAAAGCAGAGGTATTTAGAGAGAGACGAGAACCAGTAAGTTGGTGTGATGAGAAGAAATTAGGACTAAGAAAAACTGTTTAGGACTGGTAACCCAAATACGGACAGGCACTATGGTTTATCTGGGAAATGGACAGTGTCACCTATTCTGGTATTAATTCTTTAATACATAGCCCAGGGATGCCTGAGAGGCTCAGTCAGTTAAGTGCCTGCCTTCAGCTCAGGTCATGATCCCAGGTTCCTGGGATAGAATCCCACATCGGGCTCCCTGCTCAGTGGGGAGCCTTCTTCTCCCTCTGCCTGCTTGTGCTCTCTCTCTCTGACAAATAAATAAAATTATTAGAAAGAAAGAAGGAAGGAAGGAAAGAAAGAAAGAGAAAAAGAAAGAAAGAAAGAAAGAAAGAAAGAAAGAAAGAAAGAAAGAAAGAAAGAAAGAAAGAAAAGAAAGAAAGAAAAAGAAAGGCTGGAGTTAAAAGCAAATGTAAAAATAAAGAAATAAATAAAACATAGCCCAACACACTCATGTAAAAAAATGAGGAAAGAGAACCTTCCCATGTCAACTGAAGAAGTTATGGAAATATTCCACTCCTCATACTAAGGCCCCATATTAAGACTTAATACCTAACTGCAGTTTCATTCTCCACTCCCCCCCCCCCCCACTTATGTAACCTTTAACCAATCACCAGAATTTCTTGGTCAACACCTGGAGGTAATCCCCAGATAGACCCCTTACCCTTTACCTGAGCGACATTGCCTAAAGCAACGCAATCCTTGCTAATAAATTCCTATTTTTATGCCCTCTCTCTGCCTTTATTAAAAACAAAAACAAAAAAAACTTTCCTTTTCCGCAGCTCAGCTGAGCTCCTTTCTACTTGCTAGATGGGTGCTGCCCCATTCATGAACCCTTCAATAAAGCCAATTTGATCTTTCAAATTACTAAGCTGAATTTTTGTTGTTTAACAGTGACTGGCACAGGCTTAGGCCAAAAATGAGTAGCAGAGCTGGGACTTAAACCCAGGTCATCTATTCCACAGCCCCTGCTCATAAGTGCTGTGCAGTATGGTTCCATACATCTTCACTAACGAAGAGGAAGAGCATCACTTCTCTTGGACTCGCGGTTATTGGAGGCAGAAAGCACCACCTATTCCAACACCGTTCTCATAAGCCCGGGAAAGAGCCACTCACAGAGGGGGCTCTCCCCTGTGGGATGCGACTAGCCCAGAAGGCCAGAGCCCAGCGAGCCCCGCTGCCGGAGTTCCCGAACCCGCAGGTGCTTCCGGGTGCCGGGAAGGAGGAGGGAGCAGGGAGGAGCGCTCGCCCGAGCCCCGTCCCGCCTCCACCCCGCGCGCAGCGGAGCCCCCGGTCTCAGGTTCTCGGCGGTGTGCCGCAACGATGGGGACGGCAGCAGGCGGTAATGCGTACTTCCAGAGGGGCAGTCTGTTCTGGTTCACCCTCATCACCCTCTCCTTTGGGTATTACACGGTAAGGGCAGCGGCAGCGGAGTGCAGCCCCGCGAGGAGAGCGAGCACCCCGCCCCGCCCCCCAGCGCAGGACGCGGGTCAGCCGGCCGGAGGGATCGCGCAGGCGCAGTCCGGCTTTGCGCGCCCGGAGCCCACGCGGAGGGGAGCAGGCCCCGGAAGCAGACGCAGGCGCACTTGTCTGCCTGCGCCTTTCGCCTCTGCCCACGGTGTCGAGAAACCAGTTACCCAGGCTTTCTCGGTATGGGGGCGGGGGCGGGTACGGCTCCCCATCCCAAGACTCAGTGTGTAGATCTTTCAAGATGGTGGTGACGAAGTCCGAGGCCGGCAGGGCTGCTTCCGCCTACTTCCGTCCGGCCAGATGTTTGCCTTCGCTGGTCACCATCCTGGCACTGGGCTATTTCGCGGTGAGGCGTGGGGCGAGGCGGGGCATCTCTCTTGGCCGCCGGGTCCTCGTAGGGCGAGAGGCGCCCTGGTAGCGAGGTCTTATTATTTAAATTGGAATATTATGGAGCTGGCAAGTGCTGCCCCTTCCGTTCCTTTTGGTTTTGGAGGGTGCAGTGATATTTTATGCTTTATTTAAATCTTAGATGCATAAGACATAATGGGAGAGGTAGTACTGCTCTTGGCTGAGATATGAATGGTACAATAAGTTTTGGACCTGTTGGCACTTAATTCTCAGAAAAACCTAAGCTGGCAGAGATTACAACATAGAGACTAAGGGAAAGTTGATCAGATTACAAAAACCTAATGTGATTAAGTAGTTGCTATTAGCACTTCACAAACTTGATGTACTTACTTTCCAGCTCTGTGAAGTGGATCATTCCCAGTTTTAGATGTAGGAAAGTGAAAGAAGGAAAAAGGATTCTAAATTAAGTGGGGGGTTTGGCTCAAGCCATAGCTTCTGCAGTAAAGAAGCTAGCCAGGGCACAGAAACTTAAAGTTTATTAATAATCTGTATAAAATAATGTTTTTGGTGGAATTCACTAAGAATAGAAGTCATCCCGTTTGGGCACTGAGTCTGATAACCACATAGCTTCCTCCACATAGATCTCCCACTGGAATAGCTTTTAGAAAACAGAAGTGGAGGGGCGCCTGGGTGGCTCACTCGTTAAGTGGCTGCCTTCAGCTCAGGTCATGATCCCAGGGTCCTCAAGCCTGCTTCTCCCTCTCCCACTTCCCCTGCTTGTGTTCCCTCTCTCGCTGTGTCTCTGTGTCAAATAAATAAATAAAATCTTTTTTTAAAAAAAGAAAAGAAAACAGAAGTGGAGAATGGAAGCCCAGATGACTTAGTTCAGAGATTCTGTGGTCTCTGGTTTTTCTTGTAGAATCGGGATTGTTTCATAGTCTCTCTCAAAAATAAACATTTGCTGATTTAAGTGACTCAATAGGTATTCTGTGCCTCTGGTTCTCTTGCAGTGGGTTGTCTTCTGGCCTCAGAGTATCCCTTATCAGAGCCTCGGGCCTCTGGGCCTCTTCACTCAGTACTTGGTGGACCATCATCATACCCTCCTGCACAATGGGTAAGCAGGGCTCTGGAAACGGGATGTGGACCCTGCAGCTCAGTTCCACTGTAGATCTGGAAGGCCTGCACTTACTTGCCTTTAGATACCTTAGAGTGTTGCTGGTTCACATTAAGGTATTGAGGTTTCTGTGTTAGATTTCCTCAGCAGATAACCATCACCTTAAACTAGGCTGACTTTTGTTTTAGGTATTGGCTTGCCTGGCTGATTCACTTGGGAGAGTCCTTGTACGCCATGGTTTTGTGCAAGTAAGTGTGTTTAATAGTGCTTTAGCGTTTTTCTCTTGGTATCTAATATAAGTTGAGAGTAGCCCCATTTAAATAATTCATGGGTTTGTAGGCTGAGAACATTCTCAGGGTAGAGTTGAATCTCCACACCTAATACTGAGCCCAGCTCCGAAGGAGTACTCGGTAACTATTTAATTAATGGATTCATTTCGTTTGTGTTAGTTAGTTAATTATTTAACTACTTGATTTAGATGATTTTTCTCATTAAAAAAAAAATTCTCTGTATGGCTCCACCTATAGCAAAAGATTTGGGGGTTGCCATGTATTTTGAAAAAGAGCCAATTTATTGACGTAAGCCGATGATTCTCTTTTTTTTTTAAAGATTTTATTTATTTATTTGAGAGAGAGAGAATGAGAGAGAGCGAGCACATGAGAGGGGGGAGGGTCAGAGGGAGAAGCAGACTCCCTGCCGAGCAGGGAGCCCGATGCGGGACTCGATCCCGGGACTCCAGGATCATGACCTGAGCCGAAGGCAGTCGCTTAACCAACTGAGCCACCCAGGTGCCCCAAGCCGATGATTCTCAATCCCAGTTTCACAACTGAATCACCCAAGGAGCTTTTTGAAATATACATGTCTGGTGTCCAGACCCAGAGATCCTGATTCAGTAGGCCTGGCCTCTGAAATGGGAATCTGTTCTTTTTTTCAAGCTCCACAAACAATTCAGGGATGCATTGCAAGTTAGAAAACCTCTCAGTTCGACCCTACTCAGCAGGTGCCAGTGTAAGTTAATACTGTGTGAGGGCCCTAGGAAAGACTCTCCTGACATTAGAACTTCACGTAAGCACGTGCAGACAGTATGGTGTCATGAAGAGGTGCTTACAGTCATGCCAGATTACTTCGCAGTTAACTTCTGGTCAAGATGAACTATCACCTCTATTACTATTGTATTACTTCTAAAAGGGAGAAATAAGATCCCTTATAACAACCATGTTTTAAAATAAAAGTAATATTTATTGAGCGTACACTATGCCAGGTACTTGCTAAGTGCTTTAAAGAGATGATGTTACTCTGTCTATCTTCTGGTTTAGGAAACAAGCTGGCCTTTCTAGGAGAGGAGCGGAAAGCAGCTCTGTTCTCTCTCAACCCCTTTCCAGGTCTTCTTACCCTGTGGGTTGTGGTCTGCCTCCCACCGTAGCCCCGAATGAAATCCAAAGCACTTCCCTAGGTTTCCCAGTCACTATCTGATACCCTCCAGTCTAGTCCAGTCTGTTTATTAAAAGCATAGACTGGTCCCTAAGTCCCTCACGCAGCTGGGGCTCAGCAGCCTGCTGTGGGGAAGAGAGAACCGTTGGTGGCTTCTCTCTCAGGCTACCTCCTTTTCCTATTTGCTAGCAACAGCTGCTTATGGCCTGTTGAGGGGACAGCAGTTAGGGGACACAGGGCACAGTCTGCCGTGTGGTCGGGCAGCTGGCAGCTATGGATGTCGCATACCCGGTGTTTGCTTTTTTCCTCCAGCGGGCCCTGGTGGAGTTTTGAGAAGCCAGCCATCATTAGGGATCCCCCTTCTGTAGTCCCTTTGATGGTTCCTTCAGATGCTTCCTCCAGCCTGCCCCTGGCCGATTCCTCTTCCTTTTTCTTTCTTTCTTTTTTTTTATTTTAAGAGTTTCTTTATTTGACAGAGAGAGCAAGAGAGCACGAGCAGGGGAAGCGGCAGAGGGAGAGGGAGAAGCAGGCTCCCCGCTGAGCAGGGAGCCCGATGCGGGGCTCGATCCCAGGACCCTGGGATCATGACCTGAGCCAAAGGCAGACACTTAACCGACTGAGCCACCCAGGTGCCCCTGGAGGGAATTTTTCTTTTACTGAGATCTCTTCTATCCTTCAGTTAGGGCCTCTGGGACAGGGTCCCTTTTAAGCCCACTGTGCCGGTGGCCTTCCAGCAGATCGGATGGCTCACAGTAGCAGCTTCCTCATCCCTCCAGTGGGATAAATCCACAAGTACATGCAGTTCTCACTGCAGCTATGTATCTTTGATCTCCCATTAGGTAAACTATACCTGAGTCTTTAAACTTTAGAATCAGATATTAATCTTTTCCCCCAAATTCCAGGGGACTTAGGTCAAGCTCTCCAGGTGGTTTTGTTGATGCTGTTCTTTGAACTTGACTTACAACAGGAAATGCCCCAGCACTAGTACCTTTGCAATGGTCCCTCAGCCTCACAGTGAAATCTTAGCTTCGAGGTGTGTGGTCTAACCCCTCGGACACCGTTATTTGACACCCGTTCTCTTGTGGCATTTGGAGCCTCTAAATAAAACCAAAGGACTCGAATTTAACATCTTGCTGTCCAGGTCTTTGAAGGGTGGAGGGAGGGGCGCCTGGGTGGCTCAGTTGGTTAAGCGTCTGCCTTCAGCTCAGGTCATGATGCCAGGGTCCTGGGATTGAGCCCCACATCGGGCTCCCTGCTCAGTGGGGAGTCTGCTTCTCCCTCTCCCCGCTGCTCATGCTCTCTCACTATCTCTCTCTCTCAAATACATAAATTTTTTAAAAAAGGGGAAGGGAGAGCTTAGGTTACTATTACTGTGCTTTTGAAATCATTTCTTTATGGTCTGGCATGTTGTAGTATATCACTTGTCCCTCTACATCAGAACAAATACCCCTTTTGAATTATGAATGAATGAATACATTTAGGTGAATGTACATTTGTAGCCTCCCAAATCACACTATCCAGCAATAAAAAGGAATTGGTGAATTCCTTTTAACCAGAGATTAGATTGGACTATATGTTTGACGTCATAGCCACCATAGTATATGTACATATAGATGTAAACTCTTCTATAAATTTTTCCATTGTCACATATGCCTATTTTTCCATGTCTGTACCTATGAATTTACCTCATTCATTTTATTGGTGCATAGTATTCTATTATGTGCATGTGCCTTAGTGTATTTCACAAATCCCCCCTCTGATAGACTTTTAAGTCTCTCACTTTTATTATTATAAGTAATACTGCATGAACATGAATTTCTCACACATTTTGGCCCTTCCGTTGTTGCTGAAAAAGGAAAAGCTTTCAACATTTTGCCTAAAGTTTTTTCTAGGTCATGTAGACCTCCTTTATCAGAATAAGGAAGTTCTATCCTATTTCTGAGTTTGCTGAGAACTTGTGTTCAGAATTGATGCTGTAATTTTTCAAATGCTTCTGCATTTATCAAGATGATCGTATGATTTTTCTCCTTTAATCTGTTAGTGTGGAAAATTATATCATTTTTACATACACTGTTTCTAAATTTTGTTTTAAATTAGAAGTCATCCACATGAGACTTCTTTATATACTGATGAGACTAGCAAGCCATTCACTTCAATTGGGTCATTTTCTTTTGAGCTTTGTTTTAAGCAGTTTAGTTTGAATGACTGCAACAAGTGTTTATTATTACTATGTGCCAGGCCTTTTACTAAATACTTTGTGTATGTTATTTCATAAATCATCTCAAAACTTGCTGAGATAAATACTGATATCCCTATTCTTTTTTTTAGATTTTTATTTATTTATTAGAGAGAGAGCACAAAGGGGAGGCAAGGAGGGGGAGGAGCAGACTCCTGGCTGAACAGGGAGCCCGAGGAGGGGCTCAATCCCAGGACTCTGGGATCATGACCTGAGCTGAAGGCAGACACTTAACTGACTGAGCCACCCAGGTGCCCTGATATTCCTGTTTTTCAGAGGAGGAAACAGATTCTGAGAGAGAATGAGTGACTTGCCCAGCGTCACAGCTAGTTGTTGGCAAGCTGGGATTTACATTTGTTCTACCTTCAAAACACTTCCTCTAAAGCCATCCTGGTGCTGGAGCTTTTTAACCCTATCTGCTCTTCAAAGCCTCATGAGAAATGGTTTTATAATACCGTGCCCTGGGCAGTAGCCACACTGCATCTGAGGGAAGAGTGTACCGTCCTAAATGCATACACAAAAAAATGAAAATAAACCATGTGAATTAAGAAGCTGGAGGAAAATAGCAGAATAAACCTAATGAAAGTAGAAGGAATACAGTTTTTTTTAATGGAAGACAGTAACTCTTATGAAACCATAACATTAAAATTCTGGTGGCTGAGTTTTTCTTTTTGTTTTTTTAGGTCTAAAGGCATCACGGATGGTCGGGCTCAACTACTCTGGTTCCTACAAACTTATCTCTTTGGGATAGCATCTCTCTCCATCTTGATAGCTTACAGACCAAAACGCCAAAAACAAACTTAAGGAAGATATCCAAAAGCTTTCTTTACATTTTTGACATTCAACTTCACTGTTTTGGGGGTGGGGGAGATGCGGGGGGATGCTGAGTTTACTTGATCTTTCTACTTGCCAGAAATTTAAGACCCTCTAGTTATTCATTATTCTTTCATACGCTCTGGTTGAGCTTGACTAGATGATAGGAAAGGATTTAAGCTTCCCAGTTCTGCAGACTAACCTGTTTGGCCGAGGGCTTCCAAGCTACCTGCTTGAGGTCCTTGGCCATGTTGGTGCTCCTTGTAGCATCTGGTTTAAGCTGTGTACTAAAGCTGCTTGTTGGTATAACTTTGCTCCCACCTTCTGACTAAGGCACCTTACCCTTACCACCCCATCTTAGCTCTCCTTTCCCCCAATTTTTTCCACCTTTCTGAACCAAGACAGAGTGACATTTCCCCAACACGTCAATTCCACATACACTAGGCACCTGGGAAGCAGGATCGTATCCTCTCCAACTTCCATTTCTCACACACCAAGAAAGATAAGATAAGCAAGTGCCTGGAATGGGCCAGGCCGAGCAGTAACCTAGAGGCACAGAGGACACGCTGAGTACCTAGAGGAGAGGATCGGGAATGCCTTCCCTGATGGAGCCAGCCAGAAGCCATCCTGCCCTCCACCAGCCCCAGGGACACAGCACTGTGGTGTGCAGGGGTCTGATGGCCACTACAGATGGCTCCTTCCGGTCAGGACCACAGCTTAGCTTGATTTTTTTTCCAGCACCTGTGCCATGGCCTTGCTCACAGGTGTCCGTCAGTGTTTTCTGAACCACAGACCGACACTGAATCAGCTTGCCGTTTGTTCAGCAGCATTCCAGCTGGTATCTGAAAACTGCAGAACCCACTCAGTGTAGTCTCTTCTCAAAGAAAAGCACAGAAGTGCCCTTGACTGGTGGTACCCCCTTTCTGTGGGTCCCCTGGTAGGAAACCTGTGTCTTTTTCACACTCACCTATTCTTAGTCATTTTCTCCAGACTGTGTAACATCTCCTTCCAGCTCCAGCTTACTTAAACACAGACGTTCCTGAGCTAGAGATTCTAACTGGAAGCTAGTGACTACCTCTCCCATTCACCTGACTAGACCTTTTTACTAGTGACTGGTCAGGGCAGGAGGGTCACTGACTCTGTCCCCTGACCTTGGCAGAATGACTGTCACCTAGGAGCCATTAGGGTTCCTTTCTTGGAGGACCACCTAGGCAGTCCCTAGTTCTCTAGGGACTAGACCTTATTTTCCTTCTATGATGCAGTAGGGCACGTTCTCTATCTTAAGCAAACATTTATGAGAGACAGCCCCTTCGCCCCAAAAAGAGACCGCAAGTAAAAGTACAACCCTGAAAGATTATGGGCTATGAATTGTTTCTGGTGGAGATGACTTTCTACAACTATATCTCAGTTTTTCCTGTTTCTCTTGTCATGAAGGGGTTGCCTTTTAGTAGAGAAAAAAATTTTTAATCATCGAGTTAAACATCATGGAAATCCAGATTTTTTAAAAGCATGGTCCTCTCGAAAGAGAAATAGTAATGACAGTAATATTAACAGTGACGGCAACAATATGGCAGATTATTGAATGAAATGAATTAACTTGAATAAATGCTGTGAATTGTCTTCTCTATTCAAATGCTTTTTGTTATGTCCATTTTGTTATATTGTCACACATTTGATTCTACTTTTTTCCAAGTAGATTCTATTATAGAACTGTTTGAACAGTTCAAATATCAAGGCTTTTGGGGCACCTGGGTGGCTCAGTGGTTAAGCGTCTGCCTTTGGCTCAGGTCATGATCCCAGGATCCTGGGATCGAGCCCCGCATCGGGCTCCCTGCTCAGCGGGAAGCCTGCTTCGCTTCTCCCTCTCCCACTCCCCCTGCTTGTGTTCCCTCTCTCACTGTGTCTCTCTCTGTCAAATAAATAAAATCTTTAAAAATATATATATATGTCGGGCGCCTGGGTGGCTCAGTCGTTAAGCGTCTGCCTTCTGCTCAGGTCGTGATCCCAGGGTCCTGGGATCGAGTCCCACGTTGGGCTCCCTGCTCAGCGGGAAGCCTGCTTCTCCCTCTCCCACTCCCCCTGCTTGTGTTCCTGCTCTCGCTGTCTCTCTCTCTGTCGAATAAATAAATAAAATCTTAAAAAAAAAATATATATATATATATATCAAGGCTTTTTTCATTGATAATGTAGAATGCCCTAATTGTAGGGCATATTGCCCCTCGTTATGCTTATAGAGCTGCCCAGAGCCCACCTCACTCCACGCACACTGAGTCATGGGTGGACATGAGTGTCTCCTTTCATTGTAGGATTTGTCCTCCTTTTGTTTATATTTCATTCAGCATCTTATACAGTCAATGCAGCAAGTGAGAGGAGTATTTTTACTTTTTAAATGCCAAAAGTATAAAATCCTATCATGACTTACAGCAAATGGTGAGGGTCATTTTATAGCCCCATAAACTGCATCCCATCAAGGTGAAGTAACCCCACATCACACAGAGGCCAGACTCCAACTGGATCTTGTGTTTCTCCCATCCTCCGCAGCCTAGGAGCGTAGAAGTTAAGTCTGTGAAGCAAAAAAGAACAGAAAAATGGAGACATCGTCTTCGTGCTGAAGCTGTAATGGTGACGTGGGAGAAACATCTTCGTTGAGTTCAGATGAGAAAAAGCCAGAAGCCTCTCGACGGAAGCAACCGTGGAAGGCAGACAAACTATAAACTGTTTTCTTACCTCCTGCCCCTACCCTGAAGATGTCAGGAGCACGTATAGTTTGGAAGAACAAAAAAGGACTCCTGGAAAAACCCACAACTAATGACCTCAGCATTTCAACAGTAACGGGCCAGTGTGCAGTGTTTCCTCGTAAACATCCCGCTTGGTCAGGACCCCATGCAATCCACATCTAAACATGTTTTTTAAGCCATGGTTTTAAAACAAGGCTTGGGCTTAAGAGGTCATGTTCCAGATGTGTAAAGAGGTTCTTGAGCAAAACAACTTGTTTTGAGAGCCCTACGTATTTACACGGAGGGTCTGAAAACAAAAAAGTTGGAGAACCTGCCGTTGAGATTAGAGAACACAGTGCAGTCACATTTTTATCTTTGCCTGGGCCCTTCCTGGAGCCTTGTTAATCAAAGCTCTTCGGTTCGCATAAATATCATTTATCCCATTACTTGATTGGCACAGGCAAAAAGATGCTAGTAGGGCAGCTGAGTAATATATTTGTAAAGGTGTGAGACCTCTTGCTGCAAGACTGCTTATCCACATCAAATTGGGAATTAACTGTTCTCTCTTTATCAGTGTTGGACAGTGAGAGACTGTAATTATTTCACATTTCTCAATGAAGAAGAGATCTATTCTGATTCCACAGTGGTTACTTGAAAATCGTATTCAAAATACTGTATATGTAATTTCTTCTTTTTAAATTTATTTGTTAGAGAGCAAGAATGCACAAGCAAGGGTAAGCGGCAGGGAGAGGGAGAAGCAGGCTCCCGGCTGAGCAAGGAGCCTGATGGGGGATCCCAGGACCCTGGGATCATGACCTGAGCCGAAGGCAGACGTGTAAGTGACCGAGCCACCCAGCTGTTGTCTCCCATATTTGTAATTTCTATAAACATTTTAAGATGGCTCCTAAACTTTTTTAATAGGGTTGAGTATATCAATTGTCTCATTTTTGTTTGCAGTGAATCACGAAGGTGGATTAGGGAAAATGTCTTTGGCACCCTGATACTGTTCAGGGAAATGTTTATGACAGCGTCAGGTGGGAGAGTCTGCGTCATATGTATGAATGGAGGTCTCGATCCTTGGATTCCCCATGAAAAGATTTATGTAGGGCCCCGTGCTCCAATAAAGACAGCCAGCAGGAAAGGAGCAAGCACCGAGCAGTTTATTAGTGGGAGAGGAGACAGGTTCCTCGGAGTGGTTGTTTAGGAATTGGATATTATTGGGTCTTTCTGGGCTGGGAAGAGCTGTGAAGTACAGTGGGGTGGTCTCTAAAGGAGGCTGCCTCCAAACTTTTGCAAAACTCCTCCCACAGGTTGGGAGGGGAAGTTTTTGACCCTGCAAGCTTGGTCCCAGAATGGTCAGGGCAGCCTTTCTCCATGGATGGGGCTGTACCTGCAATGCAAATGAATTATAATAAGTCTAGGGGTTACCCTGGGGCAGAGATGGAAGAGGAGAGCGCATGTTCTGCACGTGTGGCTCTTGATCTATCAGGCCCAAGGTCTTGGAAGCCACAGGTCGGGATGGTTGAGCTCCCAGGCTTACAATGTGTAGCATTTTTTAAATCACCGTCCCTGCCTCCGGCTCTAGTCTCTATCATTCCCCTTCAAGGATTGGGATTCTGCTTCAGGGCGTTTTTTCCACTGCTCAGATCTAGCTTCTATCTAACAAAAGAACTTTCACTTTTTCTTTGTACCAAGCTGTTGCATGAGATGTTCCTAGTAAACAGAAATTCGTTAATAAAAATTGCCACTAAAATTGAAATCTTGACGTTACTATAGATGAGAGTATTGGCATCTATAATATAGAGAAGCATTCCCTAAACCTCAGGCGTGTAGGGACCACCCCCACAGCACTAGTCATGTCTACACTACACATAATTCGCTTTAAAAAATCTTCCTAGGCAGGAATAACTATGAAACGCCCCGCTTGGTTTGTTCATTATACTTTTTCTCTGATACATACGAGAATAACGCACAATCATTACCTAAATCACCATGCACATCAATGATACAGTCAGCAAACTAGTAACAATTTAAAAGTATTACACTACTTGATGAGACTGAAGTGTGGCATTTAACCTGGCTCTAGCCACAACATTTTAGGCAAGTTTGTCACCTTTGTGGATCTCAGTTTCATGATTAACAAAGAGTAAGAATAATTTTACACTGTGGCTGGTATGACAATAGTATGGTAAATTTAAATGAAATAATCTAGATAAAGCAATTGTAAAACTATAACATACTAAATAATAGTTTTACTGGAAGGTTGCTAATCGCCAGTGATGCATCCTGTGCTGCTCAAACTTGACCATGCGGATGGATCACGTGCAATCACGTGCAGTCACATGCAATCTCACAGAAACGCAGGGAGGTTCTGTGTGTGTGGGCGGTGTGGGCTGGGAGCAGGAGGATAAGTTAACTGGTCATGACATTAAGTTGAAATAGTTGCCTTTTTAAGGGGAAATATACTGATAAGTTTAGGAAAATAATTGGGATAAATAAACATGAACTGAGGAATTAGGTGCAAGTGCCATACGGACAAAAATAGGGTATATAATTGCTTTTATTTGAACATTTTTAAGCCTTCAGAAAAGTTACATGAGTACAGAGAACATCCACGCGCCCTTCACCTCCCAGGTTCACCAGTTAGTGACATTTTGCCATATTTGCTTTATCCCTCTCTTTTTCTCCCTCTGCATATAATTGTTTCTTTTTCTCCCCTGGGTCATTTGAGAGCATTTGCAGACACCACGGCACTTCACCTTCAGCTGCATCTCCTAAGAACACAAGCGTTGTGTTACATAATTGTTACACCCGGGAAATTGAACATTATCCTCTACACAGGACAGATGCAAATCTCCCCTACTGTGCTGATGATGTCATTCAGAGCCTCTGGGACAGTGGGGGTGGGAGAGTCCTGGATCCCATCCAGAATCACACAAAGTATTTAGTTGTCAGGTTTCCTTAGGCTCTTTCATCTAGAAGCATTCCTCAGCCTTTTGTTTTTGTTTTTGTTTAGCCTTTAACGACTGACATTTTTGAGGCACCCAGGCCAGCCATGTTGCAGAATGGCCCCCAATTTTGTCTGCCTCCTCGTGATCAGACTGAACTTAAAGGCTCCAGGAGGAGCACAGCCAGGTCCTTTTCAGTGCATCAGTTCAGAGACATGCGGGGATGTTGGTCCCATTATCTATGATCCTAAATTTCATTACTTGGTTAAGTTGGTTTTCTCCATTTTAAAGACCTCTTCCTTTCCTTTGAATTACTACGGGGTGTGCGGGCTGATACTTCTATACCACAGGGCCACGTGTTCCCCATGGTTGAAGTATCCACTGATGATTCTCACCTCAACCAATTTTTACCATGATGCTTATAAACTGGTGATTTTCCTATTTCTGTCATTTCTTTTACATTGATTAGTGGGCATTCTGCAAAGAAGAGATTTCCTTCCTCCCTGCTCCACCTACTTTCATTTATTTGTTCATTTACTATTGGAGGTATCACTATGAACTTACGGATTCTTTTTAATTTTATATATTATAAACCATTTCTATCATTATTTATTTTGATGTTCCAAGTTGGCCCTTCAAGGTGGTTCCTGTGTCCTTTTGAAATGCCCTTATCTGTTTTTGAGTCTTTTCTTTTCTTTTTTTTTTAAGATTTATTTATTTATTTATTTGAGAGAGAATGAGAGACAGAGAGCATGAGAGGGAGGAGGGTCAGAGGGAGAAGCAGACTCCCCGCTGAGCAGGGAGCCCGATGCGGGACTCGATCCCGGGACTCCAGGATCATGACCTGAGCCGAAGGCAGTCGCTTAACCAACTGAGCCACCCAGGCGCCCTGTTTTTGAGTCTTTTCAACAAACTGATTTTCCTACCCTAGCCCTAGAATCAGCCATTTCTCCAAGCTGTTTGGCTTCCTAATTTAATTGAAGAAAGGTATTTAGAAACTAAGATCTGGTGTGTTCCTTGCTGTCAAGGGTGTCTTTGCGGTAGTATCATTCAGAGGACAGACTTAAGAATATAGGTTTTTGTTTTGTTTTGTTTTTTAATCAGGAGTGTATGCTGATGCTTGTCCCTGCAATTCTACCCCTCGGGGCCCTGCCTGTCCCTGTGCCACCTCCGCCCACAGTGAGAGCCTTGGTTTGCACATCAGGGTATTTTCTCCATCACTCAGTCCTACAACACACACAAAATAGTTTCAGAAGAGTTCAGTTCATCAGCCAATATTACTACAAACTTTTTTTTTTTTTTTTTAGATTTTATTTATTTCAAAGAGACAGAGCACAAGCGGGGGCCGGGGGGCAGAGGGAGAGGGAGAAGCCGACTCCCTGCTGAGCAGGGAGCCTGATGCGGGACTTGATCCCAGGACCCCGGGATCATGACCTGAGCTGAAGGCAGATGCCTAACCGACTGAGCCACCCAGGCACCCCAACAACAAACTGTTTTTGCACTCATTTGATCCTTTCAATCATTATGACATATGTTATGGAGTTATATTTATTGTCTCCTTGTGAATATGCTATTAATTGGTTTGGTATTCAGTTAGGTTTTGGGCTCATTTGCTAATTTGTATTCAATTTCAGGGCTTTCTTTTTCCCTAGGCTTGTTAATTTTATCTTACATCCTTTAATATATAAGATATTGACAAAGTTCAAAAGGCAAAACTATATAAAAAGGTGTATTTGGAGAGGTCTTATTCTGTTCTCCATCCCTACCCTCTCCCTACAGGTAACATGAGGGGGAAAAGTTAAACATGAAATCTCCTGCCAAACCAGAACATCCTATCCACAAATGTAGAAAAGAAAGAAAACCATTTTATTATTGAATAAGCTCTAAACCAGACTATGGTGTGCATCTGAGCATGAGATTGCAAAGACAGAAAGAAATCTCACCCTTCTTTTTTTTTTTATTTTTAAAGATCTTATTTATTTGACAGAGACAGTGAGAGAGGGAACACAAGCAGGGGCAGAGGGAGAGGGAGAAGCAGGCTTCCTGCAGAGCAGGGAGCCCGATGAGGGGCTCGATGCCAGGACCCTGGGACCATGACCTGAGCCGAAGGCAGACACTTAACGACTGAGCTACCCAGGCGCCCCAGAAATCTCACGTTTCTATGCAGCCAAGCAGATAACACCCCCCATTCCACACACATTCTCAAGACAAACCACAATTAGTCCTCGCAAGAGGATCCGACAACTCCCTGTGCTGTATTTCGTTCATAGTTCCCCCCAAACTCACATGGTCATTGGGGTGACCACCCATATTAATTACCTTCATCATAAGGGAGGATAAGACATCTATCTCTATGGATGAGCAGGTAGTCACATCTTGGAACAAGGCTCCTAGGCGAACCCTCCCATGGTGACCAGGGGAAGGGGAGGAGGGGGAAGGGAGCATTGTCCTTGAGGTTTACATTTCAAAGAGATGGCTCCAGCCTTTCTTTTCTTTTCTTTCTTGAAGATTTTATTTATTCATTTTAGGGAGGGAGAGAGAGAGAGAGTGCACTCAAGCTGGGAGGGCCAGAGGGAGAGGGAGAAGCGGGGCTTGATCCCAGGACCCTGGATCAGGACCTGAGCCCAAGGCAGACACAAGCACCCCAAGAGGGAGAAAGAATCTGAAGCAGACTTCGCACTGAGTGCAGAACTGGACGCAGGGCTCGATCTCACAACCAGGAGATCATAACCTGAGCCGAAACCAGGAGTCAGAGGCTTAACTGACTGAGCCACCCAGGAGCCCTGGCTCCAGGCTTTTAGCAAAAACATTGCTGGATGCTACTGTTGTCAAGAGGCTTAGTTAGCTTTTCTTGCACAGCAAAGGAAACAGTCAACAAAACCAAAAGACAACCGACAAAATGGGAGAAGATATTTGCAAATGACATATCAGATAAAGGGCTAGTACCCAAAATCTATAAAGAACTTATCAAACTCAACACCCAACTAACAAATAATCCAAGCAAGAAATGGGCAGAACACATGAACAGACATTTCTCTAAATAAGACATCCAAATGGCCAATAGACACATGAAAAAGTACTCAACATCACTCGGCATCAGGGAAATACCAATCAGAACCACAATGAGATACCACCTCACACTGGTCAGAATGGCTAAAATTAACAAGTCAGGAAACAACAGATGTTGGCAGGGATGCGGAGAAAGGGGAACCCTCCTACACTGTTGGTGGGAATGCAAGCTGGTGCAGCCACTCTGGAAATCAGTATGGAGGTTCCTCAAAAAGTTGAAAATAGAGCTACCCAATGACCCAGCATTTGCACTACTGGGTATTTACCCCAAAGATACAAATGTAGTGATCTGAAAGGGCACGTGCACCCCAATGTTTATAGCAGCAATGTCCACAATAGCCAAAGTATGGAAAGAGCCCAGATGTCCATCGACAGATGAATGGATAAAGAAGATGTGGTATATATACACAAAGGAATACTACTCAGCCACCAAAAAAATGAAATCTTGCTATTTGCAATGATGTGGATGGAACTAGAGGGTATTATGCTAAGCAAAATAAGTCGATCAGAGAAAGTGAATTATACGATCTCACTGAATATGTGGAATTTAAGAAGGCAGAGGATCATAGGGGAAGAGGAAAAAAATGAAATAAGACAAAACCAGAGAGGGAGACAAGCCATAAGAGACTCTTAATCTTAGAAAACAAACTGAGGGGGTGGCTCAGTCATTAAGCGTCTGCCTTCGGCTCAGGTCATGGTCCCAGGGTCCTGGGATCAAGCCCCACATCGGGCTCCCTGCTCAGCGGGAAGCCTGCTTCTCCCTCTGCTTGTGTTCCCTCTCTTGCTATGTCTCTGTCAAATAAATAAATAAAATCTTAAAAAAAGAAAAAAAAGAAAACAAACAGGGCTGCTGGAGGGGCGGTGGGGGGATGGGGTGGCTGGGTGATGGACATTAGGAAGGGTATGTGCTATGGTGAGCGCTGTGAATTGTGTAAGACTGATGAATCACAGACCTGTACCCCTGAAACAAATAATACATTATATGTTAATTAAAAAAAATATATATATATATAAAATTTAAAAACCATGAGACCCTCCCTAAAAAGAAGAGGCTTAGTTAGCTTTTATATAAGGTTTATATGCATATCAAAAGGATAGGGAAAGGATTCATAAATACAGTTTACTCATAAGTACATGGATAAATACAAATATATTATTATGTTATATATTATATATTTATTATTATATTATAAAAATTATATATTCACAAATACACTTTCTTAAGGATACTCTAAGAAAGAAGAAGGAGGAAAAGATCCTCTTTACCTTTTGGCAACAGGGAAAATTCAATCTTATTTTTATTTATTCTTTGATCTACACTTTATTTACCCTTTTATTTATCCTTACCCATAACAGATATCGTTAATTTTGATTTATCCCTCCTGTGTGTAATTTTGCAAATGAAAGCAAATACGTATTCTTATTTTGCCTTTTCCTTAGGTGTCAATTCCTTTAATAGATGCCCACCATGGAGTAGATTTTCCAGACAAAAACGGGCTCTTTCACAAAACACCTGACATAGGATTTGGGGGGCCCATCCCTGGGTAAGTGGTAGATCAAGCTAAGAACCAAATTTTGAAAAACTTTCCATTTTCTAACCCTCTAGAGTCCTCTAAAATCTCAGTGAAATGAAACTGTTCCCCTGATATGACCTCAGAATACCCAAGTTGAATAAATTTACCTTAATTTTCTTGCTACCGGGAAATGAAATCACCCCAAAAAAGACAAGATCTAATAAAGAGAAAGCTCCATTAGAGGGAATCTTGCAGGGGTGCCTGGGTGGCTCAGTCGGCTAAGCGTCTGACTCTTGGTTTCGGCTCAGGTCATGATCTCAGGGTCGTGGATTCGAGCCCCACATAGGGCTCTGCACCGATTGTGGAGTCTGCTTAAAATTCTCTCTCTGTCCCTCCCCTGCCTGAGCTCTCTCGAAAAAGAAAAAGAAGGAAAAAAAAAAAAAAGAGGGAAACTTTCAGGTACTTTACTTTCCAAAGTAAAAACATAGCACCCCCCTGAGAGAACTGATTAATTAGTAAGGCACATTGCAATCCTTTATTGCTGTTGTTTCTGCTGAAGAACGAAAGGCATCACGGTGTAATGGAGTAGGGTCCTTGGCTTTTGAGTGACAGCTCTGTCCACATTGTTACCCAGTACATACTACCAATGTCAACATGCACAAGTTTCATTGTCTCTTTGAGTCTCAGTGTCTACTCCCTTCTTGTTTTATTGCCTTTTATCCCCATGTCCCTTCTGCCCCCATTCCCAGGCAACAATTCCAACACGTTGCTGTGCATGCATTCGTGCTAAATGTACATTGTGGTTTTGTGAGCGAGTGTCTTTAATGTAAATGAATCTATTGTGAGATATTAGGACTTAAAGACCCGATCATGTTGGAATATGTCAATTGCTACTAAACTTTGGCCTCTTGAGAAGGACTTCCAGGACAGTGTGAGTTTAGTAACGTAATCTGATTTTCATTTAATTTCTGACAATTTGCCCACAAGAGCTGAGTTGCTCACATTCCATGTTGCTCCCTTGGAGGGGGAAAGATCTGTCTCCAAAACAGTGTGAGAAGCAGCTGGAGCCTGTCTGTGAACTGGCCAGGTAACAATAGAAAAAGAAAGTTCAGGCTGGCCAACTAGCAGAGCTCAATTTGGATGCCTCCACAAATCTGCCTTAATTTTGCTCCACTTAGAATGGCATTAAACGACACAGGCTATGAGCTGAAATCATGCTTGGCAGACCACTCGTAAGCAGAATGCTGGAAGGGACTGCAGAAATTTTTAGCTGGACACCCCCCTCATCTTACACTAGGAGAAACTGAGTGCCCGGGAAGCAAGGTGACCACCAATGTCATCCAGCCAGTTTGAGGGCAGACCTAGGTCCCTGAATCCTCCATATTTCACCAAGCTGCCTGCTAGCAGTGTTGGATGAAACATCCAAAGTCTTGTTCTCAACAGCATGCCTCACCGCCCAAACATTTTACGCATATTGTCCAAGAATGGTGCATAAAGAGTGAGAATTATTTCCATCACTGTTAGCTGCCCTAAAGCCCTCCATCCTGCTCATGTGATGGGTGCCTGCCTTTGATAGTGTCTCCATAGCAATGTACACATATTGCAAACACTCCGCAGACCTCGGGGCTTTCTTGCCATTGATGAAAGATGTGGCAATAATATATTGCATATGTGTATGGAATAGGGGTATTTATAGCATTTACGAAGCTTTAACATCTGCACAGTTGGCGAGCTTGCGGGGCGTATGTTCTGGGTATTACAGAGTATCTCCTAGGAAACTGAAAATAAATATATTATGGAATTTAAGTGTTCCATGTGTCACTAGTGTTGTCCTGGTGGCCTGTCACGCATGTTGCAAAACACACTGTTGGCCACAGGCCGGAATTCCTTAAGTCGTCCCATGATCTCCTTTGAAACTGCAGGGATCTCACAGAATGGCTTCTACGTTGATAATAGTAAGAGCAAACGTTAACTGAACTCTCACGGTGAGCCAGGTATTATGCTTAGAGCCTTGCTTGCATTCTTGCCTTTAAACCTCACTAACCCTTAGGAAGTAGGCGCCACTCCCATTTTCCCAGTTAGAAAACTGGGGCCTAATGAAATTGAGTAGCTCTTTAAAGTCAGAGCCAGGGAGTGGAGAACCAGGAATCAAGCCTGGATCCCTCTAAGTCCAAGGTCTATGTTTGTAATGTGCATTCACGGCCCATTCGTTCTGGATGACAGATGTAAACACAGCATAAAATCATTCCTTGGTGTTATTCACAGTGAAATACACAGCTCCACGAAATACATGTTCAAAATGGACTCCACCCTCTAATTCCTTAGATAGAAAATATTCCACCTCTACTTCAAGCAAGGGATCCATTTGAAATGTCTCTTTGAAATGGCACCAAGTAGGAAAGACATTTCCATCTGAATGTGAGTCTGACCAAGGACTGGCTAGAAGCCACGGGGGAGATAGCCCCAAGGAGCTCAGCTGTAACCATCACATCCAGACCAGGTGGAGCAGGGAGGTAAATGGACACTGGCCTCCAGGGCCTGTGAGCCAGAGACCAGATATCTTCAAGCAGGATCAAGGTGAAGATGAAGAGGCCACTGGGACTGGAGGGGGCTGGGCAACCTAAAGGGTGTGCCCAGGAATAGAGCGAAGCTGAATGATCCATGTGATATTGAGGCAGGGGAGGGGACTGTCTTGCAGAATGTAGCAAGGACAACTCGACCTTATCCTGGGGTCCATGGGTGGATCAGTGAACCTTTAATATGGTCTGGGATCCAAAGAGGCCCAGCAAACAGAGCCTGGGGCCTCCAGGAATTGTTCTTTGGGGAAGGTGGGGGGGGGCACTGGTGGATGCAGCACCAAGGCTCTCAGATGCACTAAGGAAAATGGACTTAGTAAGACCGGAAGGCAGAAGAGGGTAGCAGATGCCATATAACTAGCCATGCAATACTGAACAAACCATTTCACCTCTTGAACCTGGGTTTCCTCTTGAGGCAGTTAAACTTGATGATTTATAAGTTTCCAGCTTTAAAATTCCTTAAAATTCCAGAAGCACCATTCACGAGTACAACAATTTACTGGGATAAGTAGTGAGTTCCCCGTCACTGGCAGTATTCAAGAAGAGTGAGACTAGCCACTTGTCTAGTATCGCCCTAGAGAGAATTCCTACATTAGGTAGGAAGTTAAGATCGTTGAATAATAAAAACGATAATAATAATGTTATTATCATTAAGTAGGTAACACGTGCCTATGTGCCCAGCACTGTTCCAAGCATTTACACACATTTACACCCATCTTAACCACCGCCCTTCATTCCACCTCCAGCCTCTGTGGCCGCTGGGCTACGCATGCCTGCCCCTGGCCTGGGTTCTGAGTGCGAGGCCGTGCGGTGGAATGCAGGCGGCAGACTTGGCAATAAGGCGGCTGAGAGCAGGAAGGACTGGCCGTCCGTGCAGGGAACCTCAGATGCCCTGGGCCCCTCTCACCCACCACCTCCCTTCGCAGAGGGGAAGACTAACGCCCAGAAAGGGTGAGCTAACTATCCAAACCCACACAGCGGGATGCCTGCGTGGCTCAGCCCGCGTCTGCCTTCCGCTCAGGTCATGATACTTCGACGTGGGATCGAGTCCCGCATCGGGCTCCTTGCTCAGCGGGGAGCCTGCTTCTCCCTCTGCCTGCCGCTCCCCCTGCTTGTGCTCACTCTCTCTTTCTGATTTAAAAAATAAATAAAAAATCAAACAATTAAAAAAAAATCAAACTCACACAGCAAGTAAAGGGCAGAGTTGGGAAACCAGCTGCCTCGCATCCTGCCTTCCAGGCCAGTGCTGGACGTTTTGTTTGGTTTTGTTTTTAGCGAAGCCGCGTTACTGCGGTGGCTCACGCTATGTCGCTGACAGTCCCTGGGTTCTGAGATCTGAAGAGACGTATTTTCTCATGAAGGCGCACGGCTCAACCACAGCAAATGGGAGATTCACAAGCCTGGTACTTATTTAAAGTTCAATTCCTGTCTATTCTAAAAATTCTAATCTAACCCCCCCACCCCACCCCACAACCAGATTTACCTCTCACTGAGCCTGAATCAGCATTTCTGCTTTGAGGCAAATATCCTCACTAAGATCGACCCAAAATGACATATTCCTGCCTACCATACATCTGTCCCAGCCATCAACCCACCAGAATTCCTCCCCGCTCCCTCTGCTTATCTGCTGGGGCTGCGACTTCCTGCGCACATGGTGGCCCGGAGGGGACAGCCATCCCTGGAATGCTTAGTTTACAAACTAAATTTATACCTCAGTCGGAAACATGTGACTCTCCCATTTAAGCTTCACAACACACAAATAATTCAATATATTCTAGGTTCATAAAGAAATAAAATCTGCGGACTGGTAGGAACAGTTTAGAATTCTCCACTCATCTACCCTTTCAGTCCTAGGGAACTGAGTTAAAAGCAGAATTATTCCAGGGCAAAGATACTTGCTATACTTTTTCCTTCCTTTTCCCCTTCCTTCCTTCTTTCCTTCCTTCCTTCCTTCCTTCCTTCCTTCCTTCCTTCCTTCCTGTTTCTCCTTAGTTCAGTGGTTTTCAGATTTGGGGTGCAAAATTCTCAATGTCAGTAGGATTTAAAGAGTGTCTAAGGCCTGTGTAACTTCAGGGCACAAGCTGGCTGTGACCCCCTTAGTAAGGTGCCCTTCCAGAGTGTTGGAACACATCCACAGTCGAGAGCAGGCTCTGGAGTCCAGGGTGACCTTGGGCAGGTTTCTTATCCCTTCTCAATCCCATTTGTAAAATGAGGGTGATGACAGGGCTCCCTCACAGGAAATGTTTGCTGAAGGGGGTTAGTAAGTCTGGGCCTCTGCACCCTGGTCTCTGGCACCTGCTACATGTCCCTCTTTGCTCTCAGATGAACCTAGAGATTGTCATCAGCATCACCCACAGCTGGTGTCATGGCCACCTCCACCTGCCCTTCACACCCAGAGACTGTGCCCAATGCCACAAAGCTGGGGCCCGAAGCCCTGTTCTCCATTGCTCACTGGACCAGGGAACTCTCGAAGTTTAGGGAGGCAGGGCTCAGCCCCTCCTCTGCTCTCTCAGGATGCTTTCTTTTTTCAACAATAAGTCTTGGAGGTGATTCCATGCTGGCATATGTAGATAGAGTTCACTCATTTAAACAGTTCCTTAGTATACCATATACCATTTTTGTACATTTGTTTCATTATCTATGGACCAGATTCTTGGCAGTAGAATTGCAGAGTCAAAGGGTATGCACATTTAGCATTGTTGTAAGGCAGATGGCCCTTCACAAAGGCTGTCCAAATTTACATTCCTACCAACAGAATATGAGGCTTACAACCTGATGTAAAGGTAGAGCCATCGGGACAACCAAATCTGAGCGATGAGTTAGTCCTAGGCCCATCCGAGTCCGAAAGGATGAGCCTTTAGCCCAGAGGATGGGAGGAAAGGCCACCTCCGTTAGACTGAGGATGGGCAGAATGGGAGCATTTCCGCGCCATCCCCCCCCCCCCCCCACTGGCAGCTCACAGTGACATAGGATGATTACTTACCAACCCAAGGTTGGAGGATGCTTCCTGCTATTGAGAAGGGAGAACAAAAACCTTTATCTCGATTCTGCAGCAGGGGAGATCACAGCTTTGGATCATGGACCCCTTTTAGGATTTGATAAAAGCATGGGAACTGTGCCCTGAGTACACACACATTCCCACCCATACATGTGCATGCAACTTTGCATATAATTTCAAAGAGCTAATCCAAAATCTCAATGTACTTGAGACATCATGTAGAAAACCCAAACTGACCTTCTGGAGGGTGAGATACTCCATAGAGTCCCAAGCCATTCTAATCCTCCCAAACAACAAGGCCATCATAACCTGGGAGTGCCCACTGTCCCACAGCTCGTCATAGGTTCATAAGTGAGCCCACCTGAGCTCAGCAGAGACCAGCGGAAGAACCACTCAGCCGAGCCCAGCCCAAATTGGTAACCTGCAGAATCAGGAGCTCAAGAATGGCTAATGTTTAAAACCATTAAGTGTGGGGATGGTTTATTATACAGCGAAAGCTAACTGATAACAATTTCCATGAAGAACACTTGGGAATGCTATTGGGGGACACAAAAGAAGACTGGAACAAATGGAAAGACGTTCTATGTTCTTGAGTCGAAAGAATCAAGATCATGGAGATGTCGATTTTCCCTAAGTTATTCTATAAATTAAACAAGCTACAAAGGAAACACAAATGGGAACTTTTTATAATCAGATGAGCTGATTCTAAAGTTCCTATAGAAAAATAGAATCAAGAAGAATCAGGGGGAAAATCTAGAAGACAAAGAGGAACTATCCCTATCAGATATTACAGCACATTACAAAGCTTCAGTAATGAAAAGCAGACTCATGAATATACCAACATATCAGATAAACAGAGTAGGAAATCCAGAAACAGATCTAAGTATATAGCAGAGTTTGATATATGCTGAAGACATAATATGTAAAGAACTCCCACAATTCAATAAGGAAAAGCTTTACAAGACAATAGAAAGAGGAGTAAATGATATGAAAATCTAGGTCACAGAAAAGGAAATACAAATAGTTCTGGATTTTTTTTTTGAGATTTTATTTATTTATTTAAGAGAGAGAGCACGCATGTGAGTTGGTGGAGGAACAGAGGGAAAGGGACAAGCAGACTCTGCCCTGAGCTCAGAGCCAGACGTGGGGCTCGATCTCAGGACCCTGAGATCATGACCTGAGCCAAAATCAAGAGTTGGATGTTCAGCCAACTGAGTCACCCAGGCACTGCGGTTCTGGATATTTTAAAAGATACTCAACCTCACTCATACTAAAAGAAATTCAAATTCAAATTATCCTCAGAAAACAGTTTCCCATCTATCATGTTGAGGAGGCTATCTAAGAGTTTTATAACATGCTTGTTGGAGCGTGTGTGAGGGAAAAGGCATTTTTACACGCTGCTGATGAGAGTGTATGCTGGAGTCACCTCTGTACGTCAGTGTGGCGTTATCAAACAAAATGGCAAATGCATACAGCCTCTGAACCAGAAATACAGATCTATTCTGATGCATGCAAATAACGCATGGACAAGATTTTTCACTGCAGCATTATTTGTGATAGGAGATAATAAAATCTTATGCAGCTGTAAAAGAAAAAGAAGTTATTTTATGTGCTGAAATAGAAGATCTCTAAAAAATCAGTGGAGATAAATAAAGTGTACAAACATGCTAATATTTGTAATGAAACAGAATGTATGCATATTTATTTGCTTATACATGAATAAAGTAACTCTTGAAATGTATACAGGAGCATACATTTGTATTCTACTTGTGTGTGTTTTTTCCTAAACTGACAACACATTTACTCATCAAATAAGCTAGCAGATCTTATATGTTTAAATTTGTAAATGCAAATCCGTGTTTAACAAAAATTGTATTGTTATGCTAATGAATTTTACTTTTCAGGTTATGTTTTGTAGTTTATGGCTTGAAAATAATTTCTAGGATATTTAGGGAACTTAAAACCTTGGACTGATTGATTTGATTAGTGTATATTCACTGGGTATATAGATTATTTCTAAGCAAAATGGGACACTGAGACACGCATACTAAGCATAATTTAAGTTTATATACTTTTGCTTCTTTTTTTATATGCTACAGATAGCCTATATCTTTGGGTCTCTTAATGAATGTATTCATTTTTGCCACTTGGAGAAGCTGTACTATAGGGGGATGCACGTGGCGGCAGAGAATTGTGTTTGTGTACTCGTGAATTCTGCTTGTCTGCTAGAATGCTAATGGGGGACAGTGGACCTTCATGAGTATTCCAATCTCTGGTTTTCTCTGCGAAACAGAAGCTGCTTTGCTTAAAAGTTATAATCTAAGCATGATTGACACTATGCTAAGAACAATAGTTACACAGAAACTCAACTGTGTGTGCTTCTGTTTTACCAGGAAAAGAGTAGTTTTTTCCTAAAGCAGCAGGATTCACATTGGTGTGGGGGGGGGTTGTTTGTTTGTTTTTGGTTTGTTTGTTTGGTGAAACTCCCTTAAATTCTTCAAGCATATTGAGGACACCAAACAGCTTTATTTGTGGGTTATAACTAGTGATATTTACTGTCTTGGAAATTGAAACCGAAAAAAATTTTAATGCTTGTTTAGTAATTCATTTGAAAATAGCAAAAATGAATGTGTTGCAAGTTAATAGCATCTTAGCTGTGTTACAAAATTAGCTCTGACCTCATGGGTCCTCTGAGATCAATCCTGAAGAGTCAGTTCATTGTAAAATATGAAAGAGCATAATGAAAAAAAATGAAACACAATGAATTTTGTTTGCCTTGGTTTATAACACCTGAGTCTGTGACACTAGGAAATGTGTTTAAAATATTAGAAAAATTTCTTAATGTTGATGGCCCCGTTTTCTTGGTTTCCTGTTTTATTGTTACCCATAATATGGAGGGTTATTCTTTTTCCCCTGTGATCTGCCTAGAAAGCAAGGACTCCGAGTTTTACCAGAATATCTGACTTTTACGTTGATTTTATTATGTCTTTAATTGTTTAAGAAAACCAGGTTTCTTGCTTAGGAGAGAGCTAAAGTGCTTCACAGTCATATCATTTTCTTTAGTGTCACTTTCAAGTAGGTAGACAAGTGTTATTTCTCAGACACCCATGATCCTACCTTACGTGTTCAAATCTCCTGACGACTTTGGGTCCTTGCCTTCCTCAAATCAATCCTAAACATAAAACAAAGTAAAATTGTTAAGGATCTCTGAGATCTCCCAGAAAGCCCAAGGAAAATCACGAGAGATTTGTTAGTTCACCTTATAAAAAGAGAGGTGCCAGAAATAATTAGATCCATTTGATACGATACTGTCGATGAGTTGCGTGGGAAGAGATGAAATTGTTTTTGACCAAAAGGGGAGGAGACCGTAGGAAATTTTCTTTCAGTGGAAAACTATGCATTTCCTGTAGCATCTCGTTCTGCATTTTGGTTTTGATTCCATGGGAGCTGATTTGCAGTCCTATAAAAAGGAGGTAACTGATAGCGACGAAAAATAATTCTTGTCCCTAGACATTCACATTCTGTCCTGACAAGTAGAAGTTCCCACTCTGGAAAAAGCTGGTTTTGCTTTCCGTCGTTCGTTTGTTTCACTATTCCTCTACTTCTATACAGGTGTGCTTTTTATTTTTTTTATTATTTATTATTATTATTTTTTTTAAAGATTTTATTTATTTATTTGACAGAGAGAGACACAGCGAGAGAGGGAACACAAGCAGGGGGAGTGGGAGAGGGAGAAGCAGGCTTCCTGTGGAGCAGGGAGCCCGATGCGGGGCTCGATCCCAGGATCCTGGGATCATGACCTGAGCTGAAGGCAGACGCCTAACGACTGAGCCACCCAGGAGCCCCCTTTATTTTTTTTTTTAAGATTTTATTTATTTATTTGACAGAGAGAGACACAGCGAGAGAGGAAACACAAGCAGGGGGAGTGGGGGAGGGAGAAGCAGGCTTCCTGCTGAGGGACTTGATTCCAGGACCCTGGGACCATGACCTGAGCCGAAGGCAGACGCTTAACAACTGAGCCCCCCAGGCGCCCCAAGAATGTATCTTTTAATAATGCATAGGACAGAAGCCCTGCTCATCACAATTCATTACAAAAGTAGCCTGGGGGCGCCTGGGTGGCTCAGTCATTAAGCATCTGCCTTTGGCCCAGGTCATGATCCCAGGGTCCTGGGATCGAGCCCCACATTGGGCTCCCTGCTCCGCGGGAAGCCTGCTTCTTTCTCTCCCCCTGCTTGTGTTCCCTCTCTCGCCATGTCTCTCTCTGTCAAATAAATAAATAAAATCTTTAAAAAAAAAATGGTAGCCTGAGGTATTAGAGTTTAGTTCTTTCCCTAATCCTCCTTGAGAACACCTAGAAGACAACTGAAAGATCAGTAACTGACATTGACCTTTACTGATGTAATCTGGCCCTTTCCAGCATGGGGTAGCCTTGGGCAAGTCACTTCCTTTCCCGACCCCTCCCCACCCTTCTAGTCAGGTGTGCCTACAATAATCCCTTCCCACTCTGTAGCCCCAGCTGGGGCTGGATCAAGGGTCCTAGCCCTAGAAGACTAGCATCAAACACGTGTGAAGTCTAGACAGCAGCATGCGGGTGGGGGGTTTGCCAGAGGAGAGTTGATAAAGGTCAATACCAATTTGCGTGATCTTTCAATTACTGCCCACAGGCTTTCTCAACTAGGATTAAGAGAAAGAATTAAACTTTTTTTTTTTTAAGATTTTATGTATTTATTTATTTGTCAGAGAGAGAGAGAGAGAGAGTACAAGCAGGGGGAGCGGCAGGCGGAGGGAGAAGCAGGCTCCCCAAGGAGCCCGATGTGGGACTCGATTCCAGGATCCTGGGATCATGACCTGAGCCAAAAGCAGGCGGTTAAATGACTGAGCCACCCAGGCATCCCTTTAATGCCTGAAGTTTGAGATTGCTCTTACTCTGTTTGGTTAATGGGGGTTGCTCCAGCAGCTGAGCTGAAGTGAAGACAACATGAAGATTTTTTTAAACTTTTTTTATTTTAAGTTTTTTTGGTTTTTTGTTTTTTTTTAATAGAGAGAGAGAGCACGAGCAGGAAGGGCAGAGGGAGAGAATCTCAAGCCGACTCTGTGCTCGGTGTGAAGCCGGATGCAAGGCTCCATCTTACGACCCTGAGATCACGACCTGAGCTGAAACCAAGAGTCCGCCTCAGCCGCTCAACCAACTGCGCCACCCAGGAGCCCCCCAAACTTCACTGAAGTATACATATGGTCATTCTGAGACTGGAACACACCCGTGTGATCAGTGCCCAGATCGCACTGCACAACATTATGGGCCCTTGAGGGGCCCCTCATTTCTTTGCAGTCACCTGCCAACCAGGGCACACACGAAGGGACTCAACACCGAGTTCTTGAAGCATGGGTTAATTTTGCCTGTTCTCATACTTTGTGTAAAGTGAACCATACAGAATTTTTTCGTGAAAACTTCTTTCATGAATTGTATTTTTCTAAGATTCACTCGTGTTGTTGCATGCAGGGGTAGATCTGTTGATGATCTAGTCAGCTGTCGATGGGGATTTGGGTTGTTTTCTGCTTCGGGACTGTGGTGACGGTGAAGGTCTCTATTCCTGTCCATGTCTTTTTGTGACCATGTGTTTCCATTTGGTATACACCCGGGAGTGGAAGTGCTAGATCATATTTATTTCTGCATCTATCAATCTGCCTATGTATACAAAGCCATGGGTTGAGGCTGATATTTCCAATTCTGATCGAGCACAGCAGGGCTCATTTTGCCCTTCCCCCTTTCCTTATCTGCAATTCCTTCCTTTGACAGTGAGGAACCTGTAAAGTAAATACATTTACTTATTTTCTCAATCCGAGAATACCCATAAAATAGCTTCAGAACTGTTCTTTATTTTATATTCTTTAGTCTGTCAGCTGAGAGGCCTAGAAGCAATTACACCCTGGTAGCAAGGAGCGCACCCAGCACCAAAATCCTGGTTTCTAAATACCATTCTCCAAGACAAGGAGCCAGGTTCCTTGGAGAAATGACTGAGTCCAGGATGAGAGCAATGGGAATATGAGATGCGCCTGAAACATCTTGTGGTTTTCTGGAAGTAAGGAAGTGCTCAGGATAGAATGGGAGTATTTCAAAAGGACACAGGAGCCAACTTGAAGATGCTCCTAGTGGCCATATCTTGGACAATTTGAGCAACAAAACAAATAATGTTAGTAATGGATTATAACCCAGAGAATAAAATAAATATCCATGAGTCCACAATGAAATAATTGAATAAATACATAAATGGGAGAGAAGGGACCGCTCTTCCTTCCAATTGAATTTCAACTAATCAATGCAGAAGGAATTATGGAGATAGAAAATCACCTTTGGAAAGCCAATGGTAATAAATATTGCAGATAAGGATCAGCAATGAATGCTAAATTTAGTAGGTTGAAAGTATGATGTTAAATAGGAGAACTGTATAGTCTCAGAGTATCTCCCCATAAGATACTTGTTACTTACAAAACAAAATGCAATAATTTAGAGTGGAGAAAGAAACTTGGCAGACATCACCTTTACCTCATCATCCTTCCAAGTTAACATGACTAGTAATGAGACACGACAATATCACATGTGCCTCCTGATCTGATGCACTGGGAAGGACACAACATCACTTCTGTGGGACTCTCACCAAAAACGCATAACCTCAAGGCTCAGCATGAGAAAACATCAGACAGACTCAAGGTGAAAAACATTCTATAAAACAATTGGCCAGGGGCGCCTGGGTGGCTCAGTCGGTTGGGCGTCTGCCTTCGGCTCATGTCATGATCCCAGCGTCCTGGGATCGAGCCCTGCATCGGGCTCCTTGCTCTGTGGGAAGCCTGCTTCTCCCTCTCCTCCCTGCTTGTGCTCTCTCACTGTCTCTCCTTCTCTCTCTCTCTCAAATAAATAAATAAAATCTTAAAAAAAAACCCAAACAATTGGCCAATACTCTTAAAAAATGTCAAGGTTATGCAGGAAAAAATAACTGACCTGGACTCTTAAGATAAACCCTCAAAGTTCTGAGACACACACAAAAAGCAGCTGTTCTAGATTAAAGGAGCCCAAAGACACATGACAACTGAATGCACTGTGGGATCTCGGATGGCATTCTACACCAGAACGAGAACAGTAGGGGGACAATTGGCAACATCTGAGTAAACTGTAAATTCTTTAATTCTATTACATTACTGTTAATTTCCTGGCTTTGCTAATTCTTCTGTAGTCTTTCAAGATGTTAATATTTGGGGAAGCTGGTAAAGCCTATACAGGAGCTTGCTGTATTATTTTCCTAAGTCTAAAATTATTTTGAAAGAAAAAGATTTTTAAAAGAAGAAGGGGATTGGGTATGATTGTCTCACACTTCGGCCAAAAACCCTTCCAGCACCTCTGCCCAGAGCATAAAGGCGGAATCTCCTGAGAGTGACCTTCAAGGCCCTCCACAATCAGGCCAAACATTCCCCCCACCGATCTCGAAGGCATGTAGTAACAGTGCTTAGAAAAGTCCTCGTGTTGGGGCACCTGGGTGGCTCAGTCGTTAAGCGTCTGCCTTCGGCTCAGGTCATGATCCCAGGGTCCTGGGATCGAGCCCCGCATCGGGCTCCCTGCTCTGCAGGAGGCCTGCTTCTCCCTCTCCCACTCCCCCTGCTTGTGTTCCCTCTCCCGCTGTGTGTCTCTCTCTGTCAAATAAATAAATAAAATGTTTAAAAAAAGAAAAGAAAAGTCCTCATGTTTAAAGATCACCTTCATGGGGCCGGGACTTTGAATCTTCCTCTGGAAGCAGCTTCTGCTGCTGGCTCTTACTTGGTCAGCAGTTGACTTTCCTGACTCCTTGGAAACCTTGAACTCCCCCTGAGGGCCCCTGCAGGCCTGTCAGGCAGTGCTCACACCCTTTCTATCCTCAAGAAACTCAACCTGCAAAGAAGGCAAGGAAAGAGCGGTGCCAGGAGCAGGAGCTCTCGGGAAAGCAGACCAGAGGCAGGCAGGGGAATTCAGTTTCTGCCGGGAGGGAGTGTTACTGTTACCCTCTCTTTGCTGGTGAGGAAATTGGAGCTTAGAAAAAGGAGGTCATCTTCCTAAGGCTACATAGCCAGTGAGGACAGAGTCAGGGTTTAAACCCACTTCCTTCCCTCTCCTACAGACGGATTCGAACTGAAATGCTTTGAATAGTCAGCCAAGCAGGGTCCTGAGACAGTTTACATTTTACCCCAACTCCAGCCTCAAGCAGCAAAATGAGATCTCCCTAGAAAGCAGTGGGGCACCTGGCTGGCTGGGTCGGAGGAGTGTGTGACTCTTGATCTCGGGGGTTGTGGGTTCAGGCCCCATGTGGGGTGTAGAGATGACTTAAATAAATAAACAACAACAAAAACTTAAAAAAACTTAAAAAAAGAAAGCACTGCAGACAAGATTCTCAAAGAGCTAGGGGAGATGCCAGCTGACCCCCACCCACCGAGCCATGGAGGATGCTGGAATCATGCATCACCAACGCATTCTCGGGAAACGTCAGTGCCTTTTATGATGACCTGAATGGACATGGACCAATGTGAATCTGCCAAAATATCTCAAAGCTGAGCAGGCAGGATACCTTGCCAGACCCCATTAGGCTTCAGAAAAGCCTGATTCATGGCCTTAGAAAACACCGGCTGGCAAGCTGCTTGCCAAGCTCTGGGATGACCACTGAACCCACCTCCTACAGTAGCCGCTGAAAGTCACCAAGAAACGGAGCTCACGGGGCTTCCAACTCGCTGATACAGTTGGAATCAGTGAACGTCAGCTCTCGGGGCTGTGGTTACTGATAGTATCATTGTTAGTATTAAACTTCTCCCCCCCCCCCCCCCCACTTCTTGTCTCCTGTACTCAACAGACTTTCCCATCTCCTTACATCTTCTCCCATCTGGGAAAATTCAGGACTGCATGCAAGAAAGGGAGTAGAATTAAAAACAAAAGTTCTTAAATTTCAACTTGTCCGTTCCCACCTACCCCTACCCCCCACCGCGTTCCACTTGGCAACGGAGACATCCGTGACCATATCCCACAGGTTCGCTTCCTCTGACCACCGCCTGCGGGGTGCTCAGCTAGTAGCCTCCTCCGTCTGTGTGGAGAGGAGGTGGCCTGGCTCACCCAGCCCTGAGGTCTTGCCTGTGCCGAGACAGGAAGACAAGGAGGCTTTGTGTGGCCCAGCTCCGACACTTCCAGCCACTGAGGCCCTTTCCACGGGGCTGAGAGATGGCCGGCCCCCATTTCCTGTCTCCCTTGGCCCCTTGCCTTGGGTGCCGGCTAGGAGAGCAAGCCTCTGCCCGCCTCCCCTCCCTTTGTCCCCGGCAGCACAGCCGCGGTAGGAGGCCCACGCATTCTGCAGGGAGGCCTGTGGACACATGGGCTCCCTGGGAGCAAATCCCCACATTTCTACAGGGGATCTGTGTGACATTGGGCCACCTCTTAACTTCTCTGAGCCTCACGCTGAGGATCTTGATGCAACCTGCCAGGGTGACAGGAAGTGTTGAATGAAAAGGCTCTGCAAGTTACAGCACTTCATTTATGCGGGATGCTATGGGTGTTTCCCCTTGACTGCCAAGAACTTGCCACTCTGAGCCCCCAAATACCCCATTTGCCTTTTACTCACCTCCACCTCCCCTCAGACATCCTAACTACCTACTTACCGGCCTGGGACCTGAGAGTCAAGAGGCCTGATACGACTTAAAAGCGTGGATTTTAGAATCAGATCTACTTGGCTTTCCACCTGGGGTCGGCCCCGCTCTGACCTTGACCAAGCATATCTTATTGGAAAAATGGAGGTAAGCATACCCACTTTATAGGTTTATTGGCACAAGGATTAAATGAGAAAACCCATGGACAGCCTTTGCCCAAGACCAGGTTCCAAGAAGGTCAGCAACTAACAGAGTAACAAGACACAATGACGCTCATTGTCACTCGTCCCCCTGGCCGCCGACTTGCCTTGAGGCCTGGCACAGGGTTGACGTATTTCCCTACTTCCTGGCACTGATGCCAGTTTTCCCCATTTTTAATTTTATTGGTCATTTCTAGAGAATGTTGGAAGGAGGATATTAACAAACAGTTTAATGTCGTCTGGCCCAGAAGTTTTCCTGTGCGTGTTTAGGCTGATTTCTGTTGGTAACGTGGAACTAAATTGATTTCCAGACATTCATCTCAGTCCAGTCAGTTCATGCAGTAACTCAGGTTGTTCTGGTTCTGCTGGATTTTCTAAGAAGGCAATGGACCCTTCTGCTATTAGGCACATTGTGTATCCTTCAGAATTGTGCTTCAATTGTGCACAAATTTCCTTCATTTGTGCTTCATTGCATCGATCACACTGTGCATAAATAGTGATTATAGTTGCATCTTTTTTTTCCATTGTGTGGAGCCCAGTGCGGGGCTTGAACTCACAACCCTGTGATCAAGACCTGAGCTGAGACCAAGAGTCAGACACTTAACCAGCTGAGCCACCCAGGTGCCCCCTACGCTTGCGTCTTTTTTTTTTTTTCTTTTTTAAGATTTT